>NC_140505.1:187494864-187702364 GCF_964339955.1 Pipistrellus hanaki
CCTTCGGCCCTCGCCTGGCTCCTATTCAGGCCCCTCTGAGTCTGAGGCCCCCTCTCACTGTCCCAGGAAGGGCCTTTCCGCCCAGGGTAGCTTAGGACACAGGACCGTGCCTGGCCGCTGTGTCCTCCTGAAGGGACCCCCTCCCTGTGACTGCCCCTGCAGCAGAGCACACAGGGAGAGCCGAAGCTTTGTCAGGAGAACCAGCACGTGCCTCTACGAAAGGCTGACACAGAACTTCAGACACAGCCAGATGTCCGTGCACTGCCCGGGGCTCTCAGAGCTACCTGCCTCTGTTTACACCTCTCCTTACGGAAACACATTCGCCTAAACACAGACAGAAATGAACAGCCCGGTCAAAGGCCTGCTCCTCCCTGACCCCTTAGTTCTCTGACCCCTCCCGCTCCGCTGGGAGTCCATGCTCTGAAGGCATCTGCCACCTTTAACCTGGGCTCTCGTCACTGAAACAGACACTGCCCCCGCCAGGCTGGACGCTTCCCGAGCGCAGAATCACTCTGGGGTTTACTCAGGGCCCGACCCCCTTGGCATAGTAAGCACATGTGGCATGCAGACCGACACATTCCAGGTGTGCTGAACAATTATTTGTCCCTAAACCCGCTTATGCCAGTTGTACATATAAACACATATGTACTTAGAAATTATATATGGACATATATGTAGATATATACACATGCACATACTTAACTATAAAAACCTGTGGAATAAGTGCACAGTTGTTTCTATAAAAACTACAACTTGCTAAAACTTTTTACATTTTTAAAAAATCCTAACTAAGCCCTGACCAGTTTGGCTCAGTGGATAGAGTGTCCCAAATGAAGGGTCCCGGGTTCAATTCTAGTCAAGGGCACGTTGCAGGGTCCTCCCCAACCCAGGCCCTGGTCAAGGATCATGCAGGAGGCAACCAATCAATGTGTTTCTCTCACATCGATATTTCTGTCTTTCCCTCTCTTCCACTCTCGCTCAAAATCAATGGAAAAATATCCTCAGTTATATATATTAGTATCTAGGCCCAGCTGGTGTGGCTCAGCAGTTGAGTGTGGACCCAGGAACCAAGAGATCATTGGACCCTAGCCAGGTTGGCTCAGTGGATAGAGTGTCAGCTTGTGGACTGAAGGGTCCCAAGTTCAATTCCGATCAAGGGCACATGCTTGGGTTGAGGGCTTGATCCCATTGTGGGGCATGCAGGAGGCAGCCAATCAATGATTCTCTCTCATCATTGATGTTTCTCTCTCTCTCCCTCTCTGAAATCAATAAAAATATTTTTAAATCAATGAAAACATATATATATAAAAGACCAATATGCAAAGTGTCCCCTCGGGAGTTCGACCGAGTGACCAGGAGTTCGATCACTCGCTATGATGTGCGCTGACCACCAGGGGGAGGTATGGAACGAAGGAAGGCCCCGCCAGCAGCGAGCAGCCAAAAGGCTCCAATCGGCCCTGATCACCAGCCAGGCCTACGGACCCTACCTGTGCATGAATTTCGTGCACTGAGCCTGTAGTATTTAAAGGAGAAAAAAAGGAAAAGTGTCCAATTCAGAATTCTTAATTTCTAATCTAAAAGCCCAGGCATCCCTGAAAGTATGCTGATGTTGATAAGTGAACCTCACACAACTCTGCTCCCACCTCCCCTCTCTCCAAACTGAATCTGGAGCTAACGTGAAAACTCACCAGCTAGTGGGGGAAGCATGGTAACTGTGACCATGTGCCTGGCCTAGGACAGCTGGTTAGCCACACCACTCCCTTCCCCTGGTGCTTCAGAGGTCTGGGAAGGAGCAAAGAAAACCAGAGGAAAAGGAAATTAAGCTCCTCTGTGCCAACAGGTCACAAAGCCTATTTGATGTCACAAGACTAACTTACCCCGGGGCGCGCTGAGCACCTCCCCAATTACCGACACAGGTCTCTTCCCTTTGGCACACCAACAGTGCCACAACTTAATAACGAACAGATTGTCAAGCCAAGCAATGGCGACTACTTCAAAAGAGGCAACTCTTGCCCAAAAAAAGCAAGGGAGGGCGGTGGCTGAAAATCCAAAGTGGGCTGGTGCTTGTTATTATTCTGAATTAAACCTAGAGGTGACTATGCTGGTCTGTTTGCTCTGTGTGGGGACCAAAGGTCAGCTGGCCGTCTCCTGTCAGGGACGGGGTGCTCACGCCCAGTGCTGGCTAGCTGCCCGCTGACGGTCTGGCCCAAAGCAAATGTCCAGAGCCAGGCAGCTGAGCTTTAATTTCCACGTGGACAATTCCCCTGCTCTGTAGTCTTGGTTAAGCAACTGCAAGGTGATTTCCCTTTTTCCAGAATTAATACAGAAACACGGAAAGGAATACCAGGAGCTATGCTGGGAGACTGGAAAAAAGGAAATGATAGCTAGCAAAAGAGCATTTTCCCATCAGAAAAGCAAAGGAGAGCCAAACTAAGCAAAATCATGCCAGCCAGAATGGTCAGCGAGTCTGGCAAACGCCCCAGCTGTTCAGGAAAGAGCAGGGGCCACCCATCTGAAACACCACCAGTGTCAACCAAGGGCAGCACTCAGCTGATGACATGAAATTAAAAAGAATGGCCTGGCATTCTTCTCCCCTTCCCGCTTGGGCTCTTGAACCTCAGCTGTGCTTTCACACCACAGGACCCTGTTCTGAGAGGACAGGAGACAGACAGACATGTGATGGTGACAGTCTAGCTGAGGGGTGCAGGTAACACACTGAGATCGTGTGGAAGCTCAGTGCCTTCAGACATTCAATGGGCACCACGGGGCAGGGAGCAACATCAGACTGAGTGCTAGGGCTGGTGACCCGAACGATAAGAAGTAGCCAGCCAGGGTTTGGCTCAGTGGATAGAGCATCGGCCTGTGGACTGAAAGGTCCCAGGTTCGATTCCGGTCAAGGGCATGTACCTTGGTTGCGGGCACATCCCCAGTAGGGAGTGTGCAGGAGGCAGTTGATCGATGTTTCTCTCCCATCAATGTTTCTGACTCTCTATCCCTCTCCCTTCCTCTCTGTAAAAAATCAATAAAAATACATTTTAAAAAAGAAGAAGCAGCAGCAGCTGCCAGCCAGGCACACAACAGTCTAGGAAGTGGGAACTATATATGCAAAGACTCTAAAAAGGGCATTTGCTATTGCCATCAAACAGTTCCTCTCTACAAACTATCCTTCATCCTTTCCTACCAATGCCAGAAAACCTTTCTGAAACCCAGATCTCAGCTCACTTTACTTTTCTGCTTAAAAACTTTGTTAATTCCCACTGCCTATCTAACAAAGTCCCTGAGTACCAAACTTCTTAAGTGAACTTTATTGTATGTAAATTCTATACACCCAGAGATACACACATCTCCACTTCCTCCATGAAGCCTTCCCAGACTACCACCCCAGCTGTCCCCACAGCCCTGTCCCCTCACACCACTCTGACAGCCGAGTCCACTTCCCCCTCAATACTTGGTTAAGGAGA
This sequence comes from Pipistrellus hanaki, assembly GCF_964339955.1. Classification (NCBI taxonomy): domain Eukaryota; kingdom Metazoa; phylum Chordata; class Mammalia; order Chiroptera; family Vespertilionidae; genus Pipistrellus; species Pipistrellus hanaki. The sequence goes on from NC_140505.1 coordinate 187,498,326, forward strand.
GAGGACGTTTCTTGCAACATCTCCACCCACACACAGACCAAGGGGCTGTGCACAGCACAGCATCCAGATGAGCCTCAGTGTAAAGCCTTACACTGGACTGTGCAAAGATTTAGCTGTGAACCAACGAAAAAAGCACAAACCACAGAACACACTGAGCAGCACATTTTTTACATTTCAAAGAGCAATGTTAACAGAATGAAAAGACAAGCTACATCCTGGGAGAAAATATTTGCAAATCATGTATTTGATAAAGGACTTACATCCAGAATATAGAAATCTGGAAAGTAAGTACAGACAGTCCCCAACATACAATTTCTCCGCTTTGCGATGGTGTGAGGGGACAGACATTTGGTAGAAATTATACTTTGCATTTTGCTCTTTTCTGGGGCTAGTGATGCTCTCCGGTGCAGCAGGGCAGATGGGTGGCCTCCAGCGGCCATGAAATCGCGAGAGTAAGGATGGACACTTTGCTGTGAGAGGACCTGCCCCGCTGGAGGCTAATGTGGTGTTCTGAGCATGGGTAAGGCGGGCTGAGCTAAGCTGTGATGTTCAGTAGGTTAGGTGTATTACGTGCATTTCTGACTTGGGATATTTTCAATTTATAATGGGTTTATTGGGACATAACCCCATCATAAGTCAGAGAGCATCTATAACAAAATAAACTGCAACTTTTTTAAATGGGCAAATGACTTGAATAGATAGTTCATCAAGATGATATACAGACAACACTCAACATCATTAGTCATTAGGGAAATGTAAATTAAAACCATAATGAGAAACCACTACAGACCTACCAGAACGGCAAAAAAGAGAAAGCCGGACTAAACCCAGCACTGGTGAGGTCTGGAGGAGCCGAGCTCTCACACACTGCTGCTGGGGGTGCCACAGGGCCCAGCACTTTAGTTCAACAAACAAAACCATATCACCCAGCCCTCCCACTCTTGTTACCGACCCATGAGAAATGAAAGCATGTCTGTACAAAAGCCTTACACAAATGTTCACAACAGCTTCATCTGTAAAATCCCGAACTACAAACAGCCCACTGCCCATCAAAGGCAAATGTGAACAAACTGTGCATGTGCGTGTGGCATATCCATGCACTGGATTAAAGAGAACGATACATTGGTATATGCCACAACATGGGTGAATCTAAAAATAATATTGCTGAATGAAAACCCAGACTAAAAATAGCATATACTGTGATTCAATTTATGTAAAACTCTAGCAAAGATAAACTAATCTACAAAGAGCAGGGCAGCTGCCTGGAGTGAGGAGGAGCAGGCAGAGGGAACTATTCAAGTCAATCCGTGAGACTTTGGGCCTAATGGGTATGCTCACTATCTTGATTGTGGTGATGGTTTAACGGGCGTATTCATATGACTACGCTTATCAAATGGTACACTTTAAATATGTGCAACTAGCTGTTAATTATACTCAGGAAAGTTTAAAATTTTGGTGGAAAAGTATGACCACCATCTTTTCATTTTGTTAAAAAAAAAGTATATATATATATATATATATATATATATATATATATATATATATATATATATACCTTTTAAAAACTACCAGCTCTTGCCCTGGCCGGATGGCTCCATTGACTGGAGCGTGGTCCTAGGCACTTGGGAACTGGGGAGGGGGCGGGTTCAATCCCCAGCCAGGGCTTGGGGGGATGAGGGATAGGGGGCAATGAATGTTATTCTCTCCCTCTCTGAAAGCCGAAAGGGTGTATCCTTGAGTGAGGATGAGGAGGGGGGAAACTAAAAGACCAGCTCTCATCACCAATACTGAAAAATAAGGACACATTAAAACTAGAAGATACAGAGCTCGGGTTTACACTAAAATCAACTCTTCCCAAGAAAAGGCAGTTCCCACCTTCACACGTAAAAGCTTACATGTCCTCAGTTTCCTCACTTTGCGGCAGTACCACTGCAGACCAGCTCCGTGCCCCTCCGGGCTGGGGACAGGCTGAAGCTACAGGTACTCAGCTGCCTGCGTCTCCGTCTCCCCCGGCAGCTCCTCCGAGGGCGGCCCCAGCCCCAGCAGCTCCGGAAGCTGTGCCCTGTGGACACCGGGACTGGGCAGTGACCACAGACACGCCCTCCCCCGAAGGACACGCAGTCACAGGAATGTGCTGCTGAAGAAGTGACCTGACCAGTTTCTGGAAGAGCCGTTCACCTGAGAGCCAGGGGCCTGTGCTTCGCTGCAGGGAGAAGCTTCACGTGTCAACGTTAAAACTGCTTACCGGAGCCTTCCAGGCTAAAGTCCGTGGGATGAAGCGGAAATAAAACATGAGCTCTAGAACGTCCACGCTGTGGACTGGAGTCCTTCTGACGCGGTGCCAGATGCTCACAAAACCCAAGACCTCAGGCCGCCAAGTGGTCCTCCTCCGAGCGGCGGGGCTGGCGGGGAGAACAGCTGGGCAGGGACAGGCCTGGAGCCCAGCTCCCCGCTGTCAGGCCGAGAGGGTCATCAGGGTACCATGATGGGCATGGGACAAACACACTCAAGAAAGCACATATACAGTGACTCCAGAGCTGTACCCTGCACTCACATGCACTCACGGGGACACCGCCCTGCACACCGCCCTGCACACAGAGCTGCACACAGCCACATTTGCCCCCGCTCAGGCTGAGGCGTGTGCACAGGCGGCAGTCAACCCCAGGAGGACCACAGGTCTTGAAGTGGCCCAGGGGGCACAGGGACAGGGGCCGCCAGGGTCTGTCCTGTGCAGGGGCTAGAGGAGGAGGCACAGCGCCCGGCCGCTCAGATGCTCCCCCAGGGAGAGTGGCATCAGAAGAGGGCCCGGGGCAGGAGCCCGTGCGGCACTCCAGCCTGAGCACAGCCCACCAGGGACAGAAGCCACAGACTCCCCCTCACACTCACACTCAGAAAACCCACAGGCTCGCTCTTGTCAGCCACCATCCTCCCATCCCCATCTCATCTCACTGGACTTCAAACCCGACCTCCCCACCCCTGCCTCACCCTTCAGGCCGGAAACGGCGCTGAGAACTCCTCCCTCGCCGAAGTCCCTGGTCACGTAACGAAAGAACGCCCCCTTCCCAGCCCTGGGGCTTCCCGGACCCAGGCCCGGGAAGAATGAGGGCACTGCAACGTGTCTACTACCCCTGAGCTACACAGGCCAACCGCGCGTCCATGCAAGCTGGCATTTGGTCCGGTTTCAAAGTAACTCCAAAAGTGCAGTTGATGCTTCACACGAAGCTGTGGCAAGCCTTGGAATTCTGGAAGCAGAGCTATTAAGTTATTAAATGTAAACAAACAGTGAAGGAACGAGCAGTGGATGCCAGGAGAATGGCCGCTTGCAAACTTCCGGTCAGAATAAGGATTCTGTTGTCAGCGACTGAGTCAAGATCACAAATGCTATTTCATTCCACCTCCTACAGAGGATACAAAGTTTCTTAAAGCAACTTTTCAGGAAGTTACTGGGCAGTGCCTGAAAAATTAAAACAAGAAAACAACTGTCTGGTATGGAAAAACCGGCGTGCACATAAATGCCCTCAGCCAAGTACTAAATAATGTGCATTTCAAATGCCATTCACAAGGCAACTGGTTGGGACTGAGGACGGGAGTGTGCAATTCTGTGACAGTAAATACATATAGACTATCTATAATGGCTGCCACATCCAGGCTGAACGCATGTTCCACTCAGGCTCCCATCCTTGACAAGGCAATCTGGTGTGACCGTTATGTCAGGATGAGATCTCTGGCTGCCAACGGAACCAGTCTGGGACGGAGATGGCCAATTTTTGTTGGCATTTCTGACGACGTCTTCAGGCCTGGCTTGCTGAATTCAGCACCAGGCGGCATGCTGACTACCCTTCCTAGCTAGAGGCCTGTCACCGAGCATCTCTGCCCAGCTTCCACCTGCAAAACAAAGCTGTCATACGTGTAATCATGCAAGGAAAAGCAGGGCAGCTGCACAGAATAAGCCTCTGCACATATTAACATTTTTAAATCATTATGATAATGATGTAATCACAAACCAGTTCAAGAAGGTAAAAGCTGGAAGGGAACTGGGAGGTTGGCAGTGAGCCCAGCCCCAAGCAGGCGGATGGGGGCGGGCCACTCCAGCCCACCAAGGGTGGCCTTCTCTGCCGCTGGGACAGGGGCTGGCTATCATGCTCTGTCCACAGCCTCCCTCTCCCCCTGGCACTGAGCCCCGTGTTCCTGCTACAATCCCACTACCCAGAGCCATGCCTGCACATAACATTCAAATGTTTGCCGAATAAATGATTGGGATTTATGAACCTGTCAGAATTTCATGGGGGGAAAAAATTGTGTCCAGTATGTAAGAAAGAGAATCTATTTTCGTGAAATTCTGAAGGAGATCCGAGACCCAAATACAAGTCGAGAAGCATGGCTGGGTCCACCCATGTGTCTCAGAGCACCAATGACCAAGGGCAGGAGGATATGCAGAAAAATTACGGAACCAAATCTATCAAAGAGGAGAGCTTTCCTAGGAAAGGGGCTTCCTGGGCTGGCCGCCATGGAACCACCAACTTCTCCATGGCAGGCCCAGCCTGAGGTCTGTGGTTTGGACTCAGGAATACGCTCTGCAATTAGAGCCCCAGGTTAAGGAGGGAGCTGGCTTTGAATTAAAACAAAACAAAATCACGCTGCACCATGAAGGGCAGACAGGTGAGCCAGGACCAATGCTTCCCGAGAACAAGCACCCAGCAGAACTCCCTCCAGGCCCCTTGGATGTAACCACCTTCTCTGCTCCCACAGGCACTCAGACACTCCTGCTTCTTGAACCTGGCATGGACTCTGAACTCCCAACCTGCTTCCAGTTCACAACTCAGCCCAGCCACTCTCTGCCTGCCTGCCTGATCACCCCTAACTACCCTTCCCTGCCGACCTAATCTTGCCCCCAACTGCCTCTACCTGCCTGATCACCCCTAACTGCCCTCCCCTTGCTGGCCTGATCTTGCCCCCATCGGCCCTCCCCTGCTGGCCCATATGGTTCTGATAGGTTAGTTTCTATGCCAGTCAGCGTCAAAAGCTCTGCCTTCTAGGCAGCCATTGGCTCCTCACAGTTCACCCAGATTTGGTTCTGATTGGTTGGTTTCTATGCCAGTCAGCGTCTCGGGGCCTATCTCCGGGCCTTATCAGAGAGGTGGGGCTGATCAACAGCCCCCTCAGAGGCCTGGAGAGAAACAGAGGCATGGCTGCTGACAAGCCCGGAGAGAAAGAGAGAGGCAACAGCTGATCAACAGCTGCCACAGAGGCTGTAGATCAGACCCTGCCTCTCTCTTCAGGCCTCTCTCCGGGCCTGATCCGCAGCCCCCTCAGCAGTCAGTGCTGGGTCACCACAGCAACCCAGCATTGTCTGCAGGACTCACTTCCATGTTCGGTTGAGCCTTCAGTCGGTTGTTACGGACCCTGGGTTTTTATATATTTTGGGATGGCTGGCTGCATTTTCCTGCAGCACGGGGTACAGGTATGCAGCAGAGGCTTGTTCTTGTCCCTTTGCTCCAAAAAGGGCCTCCTAAGGTGAAAGTAACCTGGGCCCCAGCTCAGAGCCCCAAAAGGCAGTCCCCTAGACAAGCCAAGGGACTAGGGAGCAGGCTGCACAGCCCTCATGGATACAGGCCATTTGCCACCTCCTCCCGGGGAGGGAAGCCCCCTCCTGCCTGCCATGAGTCTAAGTGAGCAGACAGTCTTCCAAGAATGAGGCCACCTCTCCAGTCATTCTGCTAACATTAACTTTTTATAAGGCATGAATTTGAAGTGTTATTTTTTCCCCTTTCTCTTTAATTATTAGCAAGAGAGCATGCTATTTTCAACTGCTTCTAGATTTCATGAACCTGCAAGTTTCTGGTAGAATTTGTAGACCAAAAAGCAGTGGTCCAAAATAGCAATTCTGAAGATGATCACCAACTTCAGAACCACACCTTCCGAGAGCAAAAAGGAAAGAAATCAAAACTAAAATAAAAGCAGCATTAAAGATAAGGTAACAAAAGATAGCCTAGAATTTTCTCTATCAACTATTTCACTCAGTTTCATGAAAGGAGACACAGTGCAGCACCCCAATGACCCAATCAATTTTCTCCATGACTTCGGAGTGGAAAGGGCAAAGGGAAGCTAAGAGCCTGTGCCTCCGGGGTTGGTGGTTACCACCCAGCCAGCTGAGAAGCCTATGGATGACTTGGGGCTTCTGTCCAACCCCTGTCCAAGCTTCACCACACACACAACCAACAGCTCTGCCAGTTGCCAAGGCAACAGCCAACCTAGCCATGTTTAGGCATCTGTGGAAACCAGGGCAAAGCACACTTTTTATACTTGTGATAAAAACAGACTGCCAAGCACAGAGCATAGCATTACTCTAAAATTTGGACTTATTGACAGAATAAATACAGCTAGAGAGGAAAAGCAGGAAGCTAGGCAACACCCAGCCGAGCCAATGCAGTGAGGCTAGCCCTACGGCGCTGGCACCAAAAGCCGACTTGTGCCTGGGAAACAGAACTCTTATTATGCCTCTGTGTTGTTCGTGATTATTTCTTCTTATTTCTACCTCCTATGTAATAATGCCTTCCGTTTCGTTGTGAAGTCAGCCCTCCTTAGCTAGCTCGTGTAAGAGGAACCAAAGAGTTTTTGTTCTGGTGAGGCCGGAGAACTAAAGGGGAAGTAGCCCGAAGGAAGCAGGGACGGGGGCCTGGCAGAGAAACAGAACCCAGGGTGAGAGCTGAGCCTTCCTCGTCCCTGCGAAGCCCTGGAAAACGAGCCACCAGGAAACAGGACACACTCACTGGAGGTGAATACCTAGTGACAGGAGGAGGTGAGTGAGCCAGCCTACAGTGCAAGAACAAGGTGAAGGACACAGTGACTTCGGAACAAAAACAACAACACACCACTATAAACTCCCACTATGTTCTCTGAGTTGTGTGACCCGAGCTAGGGACACCCCTGAGAGCAGTATCTACAGGTAGTCAGGCAAAAGCAGAAGAAGGCCTGGTTCCGCTCGGCCATCCCAGCTGCTGAAGGGTGCGGGAGAAACCAGCCTTCTGAGCACGCAGACTGGGAGTGAAGAGGAGATGCTGCGGTTGACTGTACGGTGACTGAGTGCTGGGGGCAGGCAGCCACGCACATTTACATCCTGGGAAGGGAGAATCAGAGCTCCGGTGATTGAACAATAAAGGTGAGCCCAGCTGGGTGTGGCTCAGTGGATGCGTGTCATCCTATGAACCAAGAGGCCACAGTTTCATTTCCTGCCAGGGTACATGCCCAGGTTGCGAGCTCAGTCCCTAGGATGGGAGTGCAGGAAGCAGCCCATCAATGATTCGCTATCATTGATATTTCTCTCTCTCCCTCTCCCTTCACCTCTGAAATCAACAAAAACATATATAATAAATAAAGTAGGAAGATTTCCCAAAAACTTTCTTAAAAAGTAAAGCATCTAATTCAAGTAAAATGATATCCAGAAACTTAAGAAAATGTGACTCATTAAGAAACTCACAAAAGTTTCTTATCTCCCAGCTACTTGGATGTTCTAAAGTCCAAGGTATTTTAAAGAGAAAGAATCCCTTCACCAGAAAAATAAACGCACAAACAGAAGGTTTTTAAACCCTCTAAAGCTGAGCATATACTTTAAACCAGCACTTCTGTTTCTGGGAATTTATCCCCAAAATTCCCAGGAACTTATTACACAGATGAAAAATGAAATTATAAACTGCAAATTCATCTATTATAGCAAAAAAAAAAAAAAAAATGTAGAAATAACCTAAAATGTCCAGCATTAGGGGAATATAGTAATCTTATGACATCAACCGGATTATGCAACCATTAAGTCTTTTTTTTTTTTTTTACTTCTCTTTATGTTGAAAGTATTACAGATGTCTGCCCCCCTTTTTTTCCCATTGACCCCCTCCACCAAGCATCAGCCCCTCCCAGGCCTTCGCCACACTACTCTCTGTGTCTGTGAGTTATGCATATATGCCTTTAAGTTCCCCCGTTAATCTCTCCCACCCACTCACCCATCTAACCCCACATCCCTATACCATGTACTGTTAAAAACATGAAAAATAGCCAGCTGGCACAGCTCAGTGGTTCAGTGTCGGCCTATGAACCATAGGTCACAGTTGGATTCCTAGTCAGGGCACGTGCTGGGTTGCAGGCTCAATCCCCCAGTGTGGGGAGTACAGGAGGCAGTCAATCAATGATTCTCTTATCATTGATGTTTCTAGTTCTCTCTCTTCCTTCCTCTCTGAAACCAATAAAAAAAAATTTAATATGAAAAAATACTTAGGCAAACCTGAATGACACATTTGTAACAATATTGATCGGTAAAAAAAGAGACGAGCACATGTGGTCAGATCGAGCTTCCAAGCCCCTCTCCAGTCCCAACCTGGATGCCCTTGGACTGAGCACAGACTTCAGGCCTGCAGCACCCTCAAGTTCACACTAGTAACCCGGAGGTCACAGAGCCTCTTCTGAAGCCTGGACAGGGAGACGATGTGGCAGCTGCTGCTTCCCTGTGCGGAAGGTAAAACACAGAGAGTTCTTTAGTCAAAAACTCTGTTTTCTATGTTGTGTCTTCAACATTTGAAAGACCTAAAGACCAGAAAGGAAGGGAATCCTGTGACACAAAAATGAACACTATCACAAGCACAAAAACACACATTTGCTCCAATACACCTGCACACAGATCTTAATTTGGTATCACAATGTCAGCAAAGTATGAAGATCTTACACAATCTTACCAAGTGCAATGCAAACTCAGTGCTCTATAGAAATGTGATGCCTCCTCCTGATTGACTTTAATCACATATGACACCTCTCCAAAGGCAGCCGGCGGAAGGGGAGACCACAGGACCCGAGCCAGCTCCGAACCCGGGCACGCTGCTTCCACGCACCAGGCGGGAGCGGACAGCACACGGACAGACAGGAAAACAGGCGGACGGACAGGTAAACGGACAGGTAAACAGGCGGAGCAGAGGCTGCCTGGCCTCACGCCCAGCAGTGAGGCTGTTTAGAAGCCTCTCCCTTTCTTCCCTTTATCTCCCAACTGTGTAATTACTGCAAACTTTCAGATTATCTAAGCAAGTTAGTTGCAGGCATAGATACCATCTTAAACAAAACAAAAGACCACATAACTTGTCTGGTTTCTATTTCTGAGAGGTGGGGAAAAGATTCACTTTTAAAGATCACACTTTCTTATCTCAGGTGAGTAAGTCAGAATTCACTTATTCAAGGCAGCAAGATAAGCGAAATGATAGTGATTCTGTGAAGGTCAGGCCATCTCTCAGAGCTTCCGCATAAGGACAGTGGATAAATGCCATCTTGTGCAAGAATTAAATTACCAGAATGTAAAGCTTCTTGTACAGTCCCTCAGAAACCTCTGAATCCGGAGGTCTGTCTCAGACGGTGACCCCCACCCATGATCTGCCCCTCCCCTCGCCCATTGGCACCTGCCCAGACTCCTAGGCCAATAAAACCTTCGCTGGTGCAGAGGTCGCACTGGCTTCCTTATAAAGCCTTGTCATACCCTCACTACAGGGCACGGGCAGCTCCCTAACCCACTAACAGCAGGCTGGGAAGTCGGGAGGGGAGCGAGCCCGCTCTGTGGTTTCTCTGAGACCACAACTCACAGACTTGGCGCTCTCGGCTGGCGACAATGTAATTGGGTACAATGGAACACAAATGTAGTTTAAAACATGAAAATGTTCACCAACAATGGTTTGGGCATCACTGGATGATAATAAAATGTCATTCAGTGGAACGGGAAACTTCCAACACTAGCCAGTTTATTCTGTATGTGGAAGGCAGGACCCAGCAGACCCCATAACCAGGCTCCCTGGGAGCTCTGGCTGTGGGGCGAGGCCTGTGTGGGGTCTGGCCCACTGACCTCAGGCAAAACCACCAGCCCTCCAGTCCTCCCTCTTTTTCTCCTCTGAGCAAGGAGGAGGGAGCAAAACAACAGGGCTGCTCTGAAGACAGAAAGAGGGCTTTGGAAGATTCCTGGTGAACGGCAAATACCAAGCTGTTTTATATATGTTTTCAATTACAAAGCCAAGCTGTGTGTATATATTTTTAATTACAAAGCCAAGTTGTTACTTAAATATTCACTCTAAAAGTAAAAGGGCAGCTGAAACCAGTTTGGCTCAGTGGATAGAGCGTCGGTCTGCAGACTGAGGGGTCCCAGGTTTGATTCCAGTCGGGGGCATGTGCATTGGTTGCAGGTAGGAGCTGTGCAGGAGGCAGCTGGTCGATGTTTCTCTCTCATTGATGTTTCTAACTCTCTGGCCCTCTCCCTTCCTCTCTGTAAGAAATCAACAAGATATATATAAAAAATAATAATAAAAAAATAAAAAAAGTAAAAGGGCAATGGTACAGTTTGGAAAATAAGAAACTTTCTAGACTTCTACAACCTTAACCTCCCTGCTGTATATTATTTTAGTATTTTACCTATCTAATCAGTGTGCATGTAGCTTTACAATTTGCTTTCCAATCCTCTATTTTTCATCACCTAAGTAGGAGTTATCGTCACCATCACACACACGCCCTTCCAATCCTGAGAGTCACTGAGAGTAGTCAAAGATGCATCCCGTCATCACAGGGGCAGGCTTCCTATAACCTGTGAGTTCAACCCAGGCGCAAAACTACCGACCTCCAGGGAGCAGGCCTTTAGGTGGTGAGAGAACATGACCCCCTCAGCTGCATCCCAGCCCAGAGGAGAAGCCAGAGGTGGTGAGGAGAGGAAGCAGGCTGGTAAGTGCTGGGTGGGAGGGTACTGGTTGCAGGGCTACAGGCCTCACCCACATCAACAGCCCTGACGCATCCCTGGGACCCTGAGTCACCACGGAAAGGTCCAAATACACTAACTACGTACGCCCTGGCTGGAGAAGAGAGGAACACATTTTAGAAGAATTTTCAGTAGAATTGGGTAACGTGTTGGGGCTTTAAATATAGTATATTGCCCAGTGTGGCTCAGCTGATGAGCATCAACCTATGAAACAGGAGAGCAAGGTTTGATTCCTGGTCAGGCATGCTGCCCCAGTCGTGGGCTCGATCCCCAGTGGGGAGCGTGCAGGAGGGAGCCAATCAATGATTCTCTCTCATCATTGATGTTTCTATCTCTCTTCCTCTCCCTTCCTCTCTGAAATCAATAAAATATATATTTTTAAAATAAATTTTAAAAACACACCAAAGAAAGCAAAACCACTCCGCAGTCACCTCCCTCAGAGGCAGCTCTCCGCAGTGCCCTGAGGGCAGTCAGAACCGCCTTCTTCAATCCCCTCCTTGGTACTCACTATTTCTCCTGTCCCAGTGAAACGTGAGTGCTCTAGGCAGGCTCCTGACAGCTGTCTCTGCAGAGTGCAAAGGTCACCTTAGTCTCAGAATCCCAGCCAATGCCAGGGGCACCGAACACTCGGTGACTAGGTAATCCCTTCGACCCGACCCGCCTACTTCCCTTCACCCACATACACTCCTCCAAACTCTCTCAGCTCAGAGTGAAATTAAAATAAAAAGCCCTTACTTACTTCAAGCAGCCTCACTAAAGGCGCTCGGAGCGCACTGCTAACTACCCTGCCCCTCTATCAGTATTGAAATCCCAGACAGAAGCCCCTGGCAGAGAAGGGCTGACCTATAGGATGCAAGTGTCCCGGTCAGAGTAGAGGCTCCTGAGCACTAGCAGAGCTAACGAAGGTTAACGGGCACGCTCCCGGCACGGTGGCGGCAGCCTGAGCTTACACTTCATCCTGGGCCTTGCTCTCTGACAGCCTCATTTCCTCACCAGCCTTCTGCTTTTGGTGATTTTCTCCTGCTGATGTTCAGCATTCACTGACTGCCTTTCACCTCCACCAATCCCTCTCCAGTGAGCAAGTCGCTTCGGGAAGCTGACACAGGACACCAAGCTTTATGCAGTGTCAGTGAGCGGTCCATGTCTGCCTCCTCCTCTCCCAGCCTAGAAATGCACCCGAAATGAACAAAGACCTTTTTCCGTGCTGGACAGTGAATGCTGTCAGCCGTCTCCTCACAGGTGTCAGACATAACTGACAAGACAGGGACACACACACACACACACACACACAACATGTGAGTGATACCTACTGTATACCATCCTATCACCGCCTGGTCTGAGTATTCCAAACCTCTTTATGATGGATAATTCTTTTCATCAATAATAAACCATCTAACACCTGTGAGGCTTTAGTGTTCTTTTGCATACATGAGCTCTTTATGTAGCTGAGACTCTATAGTAATAAGCTTTAAAAAAAAAAAAATCGGTCCTTAAAATATTCAGAATCGGCCAGAGGCCACAAGAAGCCACTGCTGGCCAATCACGGTCACTGGCACAACCACACCTGCCCTCAGCCACCCAGCGGCTCTCAGCCCAGGGGGGGCTCCAGGCCACAAGGAGCATCTCTCTGCTGTGAGAACATACTTGGGCGGAACAAGTCAAATATTGGGAATTTTCACTTAACATTTACTTCACAAGCTTCTCAAGTGCTAAGCAGTACTGAGAGGTAATCGTTTCGATGTAGTCTTTAATCAATAAAATATTAAACAAGTCTGCTCAAAACACCCAGTCCTACAAATGTGCCCCTATGGAAAATATGGCAAGAAAAAATCACAAAAACAAAGTAAGTAACCTTTTGAAGGTCAGGCAGAAAGGTGTTCAGTGATCCCAAGTGAGACAAGAAAACAGATCTTTCAGCAGATGAACAACAGTTTCCTCTGCAAGTGACACATTCTGGAACACTCGCACTGCCAAACATAACTTGTAGACAGCCACCGAGGAACTAAACTCATGGAAAAAACCCAAGCCCCGTTCTGATCCCAAGACAGGCCTCTGGCTGTGTGACCTACCAGAGTGGGTGGCCAGACTGGTACCCTCGCTTCGTCACGAAAAGGAATATCCCTCTACCACACCACTCAGAAACGTTTTAAGGACAAAAAAAGGACAGGAGGAAAGGCTTTGGAATGCCTCCTCTGTAAACACAAGTCACCTGTATTACTAGCTCAGAGATGACCAGGACAACAGGATCACAGAAGAGCAGAGTGAGTGGGGCTTAGAGGGGGGATGATCGGGTTCTTACTCCGGCTCCAGGCCTCTGAAGCTGCCCCTGTGTGTGTTTTCCAGGGAAAAGTCCATAGTTCGTTATCAGTTTCTCAAAAAGTTAAAACCTCTACGCCCCTGATTTTACCAATGAAAACAGAGGCCTCAGAGTTAGTCAGGGAAAGGCTGGACCAGCCCAGGGCTTCCGTCTCCATCCATGCCCCCCACTCTCCCACTCACAGGCACAGAAGGAAAATGGTCACATAACCCTCAGAGCCACAGATATGCTACACAAACCACTGGACAGCGCTTTCCAGTCACTGCAAAGATCCTTTTTCTTTTTTCTTTTTTCTTTTTTCTTTTTTTGAAGTTCTACTAGATTTATTAAGAGCGTATACTGCCGAAACCAGTTTGGCTCAGTGAATAGAGCGTCGGCCTGTGGACTGAAAGGTCACAGGTTCGATTCTGGTCAAGGGCATGTACCTTGGCTGCGGGCACATCCCCAGTAGGGGGTGTGCAAGAGGCAGCTGGTCGATGTCTCTCTCTCATCGATGTTTCTAGCTCTCTATCCCTCTCTCTTCCTCTCTGTACAAAATCAATAAAATATATATTTAAAGAGAGAGAGAGAGAATACTACTCTTTCTTCCATTAAAAAATAATGATTTTATTAAACAAAATTTAGAAAATACAAAAGTACCCAAGCCCATGTAGATTAACAAAATAATTATACTAATTTTATTCATCTTTGCACTTGTTTTCTTTCTAAGCATCATTTTTTAAATATATTTTTATTGATTTCAGAGAGGGAGAGGAAGAGAGAGATAGAAACATCAATCATGCCCTAGCTGGTTTGGCTCAGTGGATAGATCGTCAGCCTTCGGACTAAAGAGTCCCAGGTTCGATTCCAGACAAGGACACATGCCTGGGTTGCAGGCTCAATTCCCAGTAGGGGGTGCAGGAGGCAGCCAATCAATGATTCTCTCATCATTGATGTTCCTATCTCTCTCTCCCTCTCCCCATCTGAAATCAATAAAAATATTTAAAAAAAAAAAAAAAAAAAAGCAGCAGCAGCATCAATCATGAGAGAAAATCATCAATCGGCTGCCTTCTGCACGCCCCCTACTGTGGATCAAGCCACAACCCATGTGCCCTGACAGGAAATCAAACCCTGACCTCCTGGTTCATAGGCCGAAGCTCAACCACTGAAGGACACCAGCCTGGCTCTTTCTAAGCATCATAATTATATATATTATCATATAATGCTGAAACATGCTTTCTACCTAAAAATATAATAAAGTTTATTTTTCAATTACAGTTGACATTCAATATTATTTTATATTACCTTGGCCGGATAGCTCAGTTGGTTAGACTTAGAGCATCATCCCGACACACCGGTCCCTGGTCAAGGCACATGCAAGAATAACTGGCACCACAAATTTATGTTTCTTTCCCCACCCAATTCCCTTCCTTTCCATTAGTTTCAAGTTATAACAAAGTTTCTATCATTTTCCTTCTTAAGGCTTCTTTCTGAGGTTTTTGCTAGTTGAGTCTGTACTTTATTCATTTCTATATTCTCATTCTGTCTAGGTCAGTGCCTGGAGACAGGAAATACTCAGATGAACTTTTAATATTGAAAATTTTAACACATTGTTTATACAATGTTACATATCAAGTATTTTTCAATTTTTATATTTTTTTGTTAATCCTCACCCAAGGATATTTGTCCCATTGATTTTTAAAGAGAATAGAAGGGAGGGGAGAGAGAGGAACATCGATATGAGAGAGATATATCAATGGGTTGCTTCCCGGGGCCAGGATCCAGCCCTCAAATGAGATGAGCCAAACCAAGTAGGGCTCATTTTCTAAAAAAATATGTTTTTATTTATTTTAGAGAGAGAGGAAGGGAAAGGGGGAGAAAGATAGCAACCTTGATGAAACATGAACATTGTTCAGTTACCTCCTGCTGGGGATCGAGACCACAACCTGAACATTGAGCCCTGACCAGGAAAAGAACTGGGACCTCCTGATGTGCAACCACTGAACCACACTGGCTGGGCTACTTTTCAATTTTTAAAAATAAAGATTTTATTCTAGGAAACAAAATAAAAAGGCTACATGGTGCTCTCTGTTTTATTAAGCAAACATAAATGTGCAATTATGAAAATAAATGCAAGCCATTACATAATTAAAGATTTTTATTCTTAAGTGTATTTTTATCAAAATACCAAAAAAACTTATGCTCCTAAATGGCAACTGTTCTTCAAATAGTTACCTTCAGAACTACCCAGATGCCAAGAATGCTGCACCACACAGAATACTGAGACTACTTTTGAGATTGTCTCCAATCACCAGACAGAGCCTCATTATCTGCAGGAATTCCTTAGTCCCAGTAATAAATACTAAAGAAATTCCTACAAAGCCATCCCCGGGGCCACTGGACCAATCAGGAGACAGGATTGGGGCACTGAAGGTGCTTCCAGGTACGTGAAGGATCACTGCGCTACCTGTGGAATGCAGACTGACGTCATAAGTGAGGCATTACTGCCTTCAGGTATGCGGCTGCAGGCCCACACCATCTAATCGGAAAAAAACCAACCAGCACTCTCACTCCTGAGAGGGGGGTCATTACCCCCACAGCCTACAGGGTAGCCTCCACAATTCACCCACAGCCTGATGGCAGATAAGGCAGGCCCAGTGAGCTGGGCGATCACAGGAGGGTGGCCAGAGCGCATCTGGTAAATGCCAGCAGGATCTCCAAGCACAAGGTGCCATTATTACCATCATTAAGGAATCTATGCAATCTTTTTGATATTCCACAGCATCCTGCAACAGCAGATGACCCCACCAGAAGCAGGAATCCTGAACATCTGGCTTCTTAACTCAGTCTGTACGGAACTTAAAGAGAATAGAGAAGAAACAAAAGATTAAAAGATTAAGGACAAAGGAACCTCAGGTCCCACCCAAAAAGTGGCCAGGCCATCAGAGATCAGGACTTGGCATCCAGGACTAGGAAAAGCCAACTTTATTTCCCAGAAGGAGAATGTGTTCAAAACCCAGATACTGTCGTTTACAAATGCATATTTTTTAGATTATTATTTCAGTATGAAGACCTCTTACACATTTGAGACTAAAAGGAATGAAGTCCCAGTTCGCAAACAGCGTGAGCTAAGAGGATGCCATTTCCATTCAAATGAGTGTTTCTTCTTTTCAAAAAAGCCGGCAGAGTGCAGATCTAATCAACGCACCTCCTCCTCTGGGTTACTTTCCCAAGGAATAAATATCACCGGCCCAGGGGCCAGTTTCTTAAGATTCCAGACAACTGTCCAAAGAAAAACACGCCCCAGCAAAGTGCGTTTCTGCTGCAGCGGCCTCTCTCAGCGGGCACAGCCTCACCAAGGAGATGGCCGAACGCTGACATTACATTGAGCGGAGTTTCCCGTGTGAGTCCAGAGAAACCCAACTTGCCATGCCCGCCGCCACCCCCTTCGGTGCAGGGAGGCTGCAGGCAGGTGTGTGGTCAAGCGGAATAAGAACGATTGGGGCGAGAAGGGGAGGGCTGCCACTCCGGGCACCCACTCGCCCCGGGCTGCGGCCCCTCCGGCCCAGGAGGGTTCCAGCGGAGCGTCCGCACGCGGGGCTGGCTGCGGGGAACCAGAGGCAGGAGGAGGGGAGGGAGGGGAGGGAGGGGAGGCAGGGGGGGCTGGCCCCTCGATGCTCACCGGCGTGTTTGTAAACAGCGAAGGAGCAGTCCTGGAGATTCGGAGCAGCCTCCCTTCCGGAGCCACAGAAACGCAGGGCGGTTCGGGGAAGGGAAAGACCCGGGAACGGCGCGCGCACCTGGACCTGAGGCCCCGGCCCGCCCTCCGCCCGCCCGGCCCGCGAGCCGCGTCCTCCCCGCCGCGTCTTCCAAGAACACCGGTGCCGCGGAACCCCAATGAGCCCCAATGAGCCGCTCGAACCCCAAACTCTCCCACCGCCGACCTCCCCGGGCCGGGCCGGCTCCGGACCCCCCGCGGGAGGAGGGCGCCCCGGCCGCCCCGGAGCCCTCGGACCGGGAACCAGGAAGGGCCGGCCCCCGCCCCGCTAAGAGCCGGGAGGGGGCCGGGAGGGGGGGGGGGAAGGAAACGAGGCCGGTCCTCCCGGCGCCCGAAGGAGCGCATCCGCATATGTGTCCCGCCGGCCCTCCGGCCCTCCGCCCCTCCCTCCGGCCCCGCGGACCGCGCCGGGCCCGCCGGGGCTCCGGCCACGCCTCTCCGCCGCGGCTCCGGACCCCGCGCCTCCGCCGCGAACCGACGGACCGGCTCCCCACCCTCCCGCCGCGGCCCCTCCGCCCAGCCTCCCTCCGCCGCCCCGGACCCGCGGGCTCCGCGCCCCGCCGGCCGCCCGCGCCCCGGACCCCCCCTCCTCCGGCCCCAGACTCCGCTCCGGCCCGAACACACCCTCCGCCGGCAGGAAGCCCCGCGCGGAGGTGCGGGCGGCGACCCCCGAGGCTGCCCGCGGCGCGGGCCTGACAGGCGAGGGCCCGGCGCCGACCAGCGCCCGCGCCCGCCCGCGCCGCCCCAACCGCCGGCGCGCGCCCTCACCTCGGCCGCCGCTCGCCTCTCGACCGGCCGCGCGCCCGCTCCGGCAGCGACGGCGTCTCCGCTGCGGCTCCGGCTGCGGCTGCGGCTGCGGCTCCGGCTCCGGCTCCGGCTCCGCTGCGGCTCCGGCCAGGACCCCGCCCGCGCTCCCGCTGCGCTGCCCGGCCCAGCCCTGACCCGCCGCCGCCGCTTCTGCCGCCAGCGCCGAGCGCACCTCCTTCTCCGCGGCCGCTGTGCTCGTCCCATTGGCTGCTGGGCGCCGGGCCCCACCCCGCAGCCCCTCAGGCGCACCTGATTGGTCCAGGGGCAAGCCACGGCGGCACGCCCCCTCACGCGCAAAAGGGACCTCCCCTGGGCGCCTTTGGCGGCTTCCGCTGTCAATCAAAGGAGCAGGGCTACTTAGGCGGCTGGGAAGGTTGCTGGGGTCATTCTAGCCCAGGGGCTCCAGGGATGCGGTCCGCGGAGCTCCCTGGTGGAGACCGAGTTTTACGGGTTTGGGGAGGCCACCAGGGTTTTGGGGGGGCAACACCGGATCTGACTGGGAATTCAGGGATGTCTTTTTGAAAGTTTCCTAAGGCACTTAGAGAAGCCAATGTCATCAGCGCTCCCTCACTCACACTACCAGAGTTTATTCCACTTCAACCGGCTTAGTAGAGCTTGGGGGGTGAGGGGGGACTCAGAGGGGGCTGGAGGGAGAAGGCGGTATATAAAGCCCAAGGGCGGTTTCGGATGCTGACACCAGGTAACTTTGGGGGGGAGTGGCCCCAACTAAAGAGAGTAAGTGACGGAGCCAGGATTAGAACCCCAGGTCCGCTTGACGCCAGGCCGGCACTGGTCCCACATAACCACCTTGAAAATAATCATGAGAACAGCGTAGCAGACTATGGGGAAATGCTAAACAAAAAACGTTAAAAGTAAACGCCGGTACAAAATGCAGAACGGCGGGAGCTCTAAAACTGCTACTCCTTTGTATCATTGGGCATGTGGAGGTTTTATTGATATGAGAAAATGCTAAGCAACAGATTTACTATCTGAAAAGGGATTTACTATCGGGGAAAGGGAGGGAGGAAGAGACTGAACATAAACTGTACACCTATGGATAAGGACAATGGGGGATGGGGAGGGGGCAGAGGGTGGGGTGGGAACCTGGTGGAGGGGGGAAGAAATGAGGAACCTTTGTAATAATATGAACAATAAAGATTGATTAAAAAAAAAAAATAAAAAAAAAATAAAACTGCTACTCCTGGGCCTCCGGACAGGGACTGGACGAGGGGCCAAGAGACAGTGGCCGTTCCCTTTCCAAACTGTTCTGTGCCTGTGATAATATTTGAGAAAGAAAGTGGGGGGGAGGCACCCCCATGCTGTCCCAGGGCAAGCCAAAGGCCAAGGAGTCCCTGCCATTCTCCAGGACTCAGCCCAGAGGGACCGACTGCCCCACAAAACACCTCCGGGGCATGAGTGCGAACCCCAGTCATCGCAGAGTCTCCCAGCCCCCGGGGGTCAGGGGGAGGCCCCCGCGCACGGCCAGACCACGCCTCCTGAAGGTCCAGTCCTTCCCGAGGTCTCTGAACAATGTCCCCACCCTCCTCAGCGCTCCTGCTCCTCCCCGCACGCTCACGGGTCCTGAGCATCATCACCTTCTCCATGTGCCACACCTCACGCAAACCCTCCCCACCCCCGCCTGGGACTGCCAGCTCCCAGCGGTCCCTGCAGACCGGATGCAGCAGGGAGGCATCCAGCCCGGCCCGGCACTGCCCAGCAGCACATGGCACCTCCGGAGCCCACTGACCTCCTGGCCCAGGAGGTCACCACCCAGCCAATGCTCCTGTGTGTCCATCGGTGACACGGGGATAGCCCTCCTCTCAGGGTCGGGGTGAGGAGCCAGGGGGGACGCAGGTGAGAGCGGGGAGGGCCCCTCTGGGGCCACAGGCCCAGCAGGCGAGTGCCCATTATCCGGGCGGTTACCCCGAGGCCACACTCTGCCAACTGCCGTTCTGTGCCTCTTTCCCACAAAAGGTGCCCATTTCCTGGGTCTGGAACCAAGGCTGCCTGCGTAGTCTTCTATTAGCCATTTTATTAGCCATTTCCCACTAACCGGCCAGGATAAGCAACCAGGTTAGAACATACTTCCACAAGGAACAAAACATTCTCAAAAAATAAAAGCATCCAGACACAGTTGTGCTGCTGGTAAATATCCTTGTACAGGGCTGTGCATGCTTCTTTCAAGAAAACAAAGATCTGCCCTAGCTGGCTTGGCTCAGTAGATAGCGCGTCGGCCTGCAGATTAAAGGGCCCTGGGTTCGATTCTGGTCTGCGGCACAATCCCCAGTAGGGGCATGCAGGAGGCAGCTGGTCAGTGATTCTCTCTCATCATAGATGTTTCTATCTCTCTGAAATCAATAGAAATATATTTTAAGGAGAAAGAGAGAGAAAAAATAAAAATAAAACGAAGATCTAAGTTTGTTCCAGACATCCACTCGATCAATTCCTATGCACAAGGCAGGGGGTGGCAGGAGCATTCAGGGAGGGATGACCCGGGTCCTGCTTGTGCTCCTGGGAAGACCTTCGGGGCACATTCTAGAAGAAACACAGGAGGGGCCCCCAGGGTTGTGGTCCCCGAGGAGGAGAAACCCTCCAGTGGGCGGCAACAACATTGAAGGCGGTGAAATCGAACCTCGCCAAGGCGGGTGGGAGTCAGGAGAGCGAAGGCCCAGAGGCCAGACATCCCGCTCCGAGGAGAGGGGCGGCGTCTGCTTGGCCAGCAAACTGCAGACTCCGGGGCAGTGAGGGACACATGTGGGGAAGGCAGCTGAGCAGCAAGCAGCTGAGCCAGGCTGGCAAGTGGCTTCACCCTCAGGCCTCAATCCTCTCACCTGTAAAATGGGAATGATCACAGAATCTAGTGCGGAGGGAAAGTATGTGGATTCCGGAGGTCACAGGCCCAGTCTGAGGCTCATACACATTTTGTAAAAGTGCTTTAAAAACTGTAATTAGCCCTGGCTGGTTTGGCTCAATGGCTAGAGCATCGGCTTAGGGACTGGCAGGTCCCAGGTTTGGTTCCGGTCAAGGGCACATGCCCGGGTTGCTGGCTGGATCCCCAGAGGGGGATGTGCAGGGGGCAGCAGATTGATGCTTCTCTCTCATCATTGATGTTTCTACCTCTCTCTCCCTCTCCCTTCCTCTCTGAAATCAATAAAAATGTTTTTTTAAATTGTGATTTAAAAAAGGAGAAAGACCAAAGACATGTGCACCTTGGACATTTCACGGGCACCGTGAGATAGGTTTTATAGCCTTAACCGCAGACCGGTCCTCTCCTCTGGGGGGAAGGTCTCCTCCTCCACCGAGCGCGCAGCTTCGGGAGGGATGCACGTGGATCGGGGAGGGAGGAGGGGACACCGCCTGGCCAGCCAGATCCGCCAAACCAACCCTGGTGACCGACGGGGTGACCGAGGTCGCAGCCAGATGGCCCTCACCCCTCTCCGGCATTCTGGAAGCAGCACGTTCCTCACAGACACTTCCGGTCGGTCTCTGACTGAGTGGGCGAGCTGCCTCCGTGTTACAATGTTGCCCTGGGTCCCCGAGTGGCCCACGTGTCAACAAGGAAAGCGACACATTGAAGCAAGAGTTTGACACTTGGAGTGGAGACTCCCCGTGCCCAGCCTGGGTGTGACACACTGTAAAGGGTTTTCTATCAGTGACCACAGAAGCTTCCTTGGGAACTTCTCCCTGGTCCCCCGGAGAGCCAGGAGGACCTGAGGCCACCCCCTCTCCCCCCGGGTTCCGTTCTGAGGCGAAGTCTCACCTCCCCCTTTGTCGGCTCCCCGGTCGGAGAAGCTGAAGGTCATCCTGTGATGATCCCAAAACGAGATATTTGTTATCTTAGGTGACTAGTCCTGGGAATCCAGACTTCCTTGATACAAAGTAATATTAGATCCTGAAACTAATTTAAAAAAACAAACACCTGTAACAGCCTCAAAATGTACATTCATCAGGAAAGTGGCACAGCTCTGACTGGTTCAGTTTATAGCAAAGGAATGGTAACGAGCTTGAACTTGTAAAAGAAGTTGTGCACCAGTACTTACATTGCACCCATGCAGCGCTGCTGTTGGTCGCATGTAAGATGTCATGGAAAGTGTCCCGCAGCTAAAAAGACAAAGAGGCCCTAACCGGTTTGGCTCAGTGGATAGAGCGTCGGCCTGCGGACTGAAAGGTCCTGGGTTCGATTCCGGTCAAGGGCATGTACCTTGGTTGCCGGCACATCCCCGGGGTGTGTGCAGGAGGCAGCTGATTGATGTTTCACTCTCATCGATGTTTCTAACTCTCCTTCCCTCTCTCTTCCTCTCTGTAATAAATCAATAAAATATATATATTTTTTTTAAAAGAAAGAAAAAAAAAAAAGATAAGCAGCACAGCCCAGGTTGAGTATCAACCTATGAACCAGGAGGTCAGGGTTCGATTCCCGGTCTGGGATGTGCGGGAGGTTCTCTCTCATCACAGATGTCTCTCTCTCTCCCTCTCCCTCTTCCTGCTCTCCCCACCCTCAGAAGGGCAGAGCTAAGGGTGCTCTGAGGATGAATTTCAGGGCGCTGGACCTCAGCTCCCTGGCATCATCATCCACGGAGGAATGTGGGCACCATCTCTCCGCCCGCCCTGCTCCCTGTGTTCCCACTCCCACGGCTGCTGCCCCTCCCAGGCCATCCGTGCCCGCCTCCCCCCGTCCCCGCCCTCTGCAGGAACCTCCAACCAGGTCTGAGACCCGCCAATCAAACAGCCCACAGCAGCTTCCAGCAGCTGGTGTGGCTCAGTGGATAGAGTGTCAGCCTGCAGACTGAAAGGTCCCAGGTTCGATTCTGGTCAAGGGCCCGGACCTCAGTTGTAGGCTCAGTCCCTGGCTCTGGTGGGGAAGCGTTCCTCTCTCTGCTCACCCCCTCCCTCCCACTATCGCTAAAACAAATGGATGGAGAAATACCCTTGGGTGAGATTAACAAAAATCAAGCAAATAAAAGTTCAAGCCACTCCTCTGCCCCTGACTGCCCGTGGCCACCCACTTTCTCCCCTCTGGGCCCGGTCAGCAGACACAGGCCCAGCCAGAGCTGCCGGGCGGCAGGTTAACACGCACCGGGCACAGGCCTGGGCTGTGGGATCCGTCCCCAGGGAGGGGCGCGCAGGAGGCAGCCGATCAGTGATTCTCTCATCATTGATGTCTCTCTCTCTTCATCTCTGAAATCAATGAAAATATATTAAAAAGAAGAAGAAGCCAAGGAGTGGGAAGGCCACATTGGGGGGCGGTGCTGGTGCCTGAGGGGGAGCACAGGCAGATCCCCAAGGCTGTGTGCGAACAGCCCCCTCACCGGGCAAGCCCGAGGCCCGGTGCCCAGCCCCCAGGCTCCGGTCCCGATGGCTCCGGGTCCCTGTGGCTCCGGTCCCTGTGGCTCCGGTCCCTGTGGCTCCAGGTCCCTGTGGCTCCCGGTCCCTGTGGCTCCCGGTCCCTGTGGCTCCAGGTCCCTGTGGCTCCCGGTCCCTGTGGCTCCCGGTCCCTGTGGCTCCCGGTCCCTGTGGCTCCGGTCCCTGTGGCTCCGGTCCCTGTGGCTCCAGTCCCGGCGGCTCGAGGGCTGGTGCCGGGAGCAGGCCCGGCCTCCGCTGTCCCTCCTGAACCCGCCCGTCCTGTGTGGCAGCTCCGCTCTCTGCACAACTGGTTCCGGCCGTGGCCGGTTTCAGGTTGTGCACGGGCATCATCGAGGCTGGTGAGTATCATGTGGGCACCGGGAGCCGCCTGCCCACCCGCCCGCCCGGCTGGGTAATTACAGGTCACGGCACGTGTGCCCGGACAGCCGGCACCCGAGCCAGGCCTCCCGGGACAGGGCCTGGGCGCCAGCCACCGTGTGCTCATTTGTGCTGCGCTAGGCCAGCCTTCCCGGAGCCCCGGGGGGGGGGGGGGGCGGGGGGCGGGGCACCGCAGGCTGGGCTCCACGGAGTGAGGGGCAGGAGGGGGTGCCCCACAGGGTCGAACTGGCCCCGGCTTCTCTGGCCCCCGGTAAGCATGGCTGTCACCCAGAGACTCTGTCCATGCGACAGGCCCCGTGACGGTGCCGAGACAGAGCAGCTCCTCTTCCTCACAGCCCACCTGGCACTGGGGAAACTGAGGCTCAGAGAGAGGAAGTGACTTCTCCACGGTCACCCAGCCTTTGGCTCCGAAGCCATGCCCTGGGCACCACCCACGCCCACTGAGTCCCATGGGCGCCCGGAGAGCAGAGGACGCGCCGGGCCAGTGTCCGCAGCCTGCACCGCGCCGAGCAGGGCCTCGGACCGGCCGGGGAGCGGGAGGCTGTTGCCAGGCACCTGCTCTGTGATTCCCTCACCCATCGAGCCCCGCGCTCCCTCCCGCCTCCTGGCCTTGGCTCCCGCATCCTCCTCCCCTCCCCCCTCCCTCCTCCAGACATGAGCCCATCCTCCGCCTGGAGGCCCCCTGCGCCTCTCTCAGGAGGGCCTCTCAGGCCCGCCCCCTCAGGGAACGCAGGCCTGGCCGGGTCTCTCAGCGCCCCCACGGCCTCCACCTGCAGCTTAAACTGACCGAATCCTCCACGGGCAAGCTCCTCAGCCAGCTCATCCCGGCACCCGGCACCCGCACCCCCACCCGCACCCGCACCTCCACCTCCACCCGCACCAGCACCGGCACCTGCACCCGCACCCGGCACCTGGCACCCGCGCCCGCACCCGCACCCGGATCCCAGCACCCGCACCCGGCACCTAGCACCCGCACCCGCACCCGCACCCACACCTGGCACCCGCACCTGCACCCCCACCCACACCCGCACTCTGCACCCGGCACCCGCACCCGCACCCGGCACCTAGCACCCGCACCCGCACCCGCACCCGGCACCCGCACCTGCACCCCCACCCACACTCGCACTCTGCACCCAGCACCCGGCACAGTGGGAAATGCCTCGGCAGAGGCCTCTCCGCTCCTCCCGGGCGCAGGCCTCGGGGAAGAGAGGTCGCGATGAGAGAGGACAGAGACACAGTCTCCAAAGGAGAACTCAGTGCCGGCCAGAAGAAGGGGTGGATTTTTTTAGAGCAGTTTTAGGTTTACAAACAATTCACCAGAAAATACAGAAAGTCCCCACCTGCCTCCGTGCCTCTCCTCCCTCCAAAAAGCTCCTGGTATGTATACCCACGTTACATCTGTTTGTTACAGCTGATGCGCCCATATTACACAGCATTATTATTATTATTTTTTTTTTTTTAATAAGTTTTTATTTTTCATATTATTATAAATGTTCCTTCCCCCCCCCCCACCATTGCTCTCCTCCACCAGGTTCCCACCCCACCCTCTGCCCTTTCCCCTCTCCCCATTGTCCTCATCCATAGGTGCACAGTTTATGTTCAGTCTCTTCCCACGCCCCCCTCTCCCCTTTTCCCCAAGAATCGTCGGTTCACTCCCCTTCCATACCTCTGATTCTATTATATTCAACAGTTAATATTGTTCATCAGATTTTTTTAATTTCCTTGGTTTTTAGATTCACTTGTTGATAATTACGTATTTGTTGTTCATAATTTTTATCTTTGTTTACTTTCTCTTCTGAAAGAACCCCCTTCAGCAATTCATATAATTCTGGTTTGGTGGTGATGAACTCCTTTAGCTTTTTTTTATTAGTGAAGCTCTTTATCTGGCCTTCGATTCTGAGTGATAGCTTCGCTGGGTAGCTTATTTTTGGCTGTAGGTTCTTGCTATTCATCACCTTGAATATTTCTTGCCATTCCCTTCTGGCCTGCATGGTTTCTGTTGAGAAGTCAGCTGACAATCGTATAGGTGCTCCTTTATAAGTTACTACCTTCTTTGCTCTTGCTTCTTTTAATATTCTCTCTTTATCTTTTGCTCTTGGAATTTTAATAATGATGTGTCTCGGTGTGGTCCTCTTTGGATTCCTTTTGTTTGGAGTTCTGTGCGCTTCCTGGACTTGTAAGTCAAATTCTTTCACCAGGTGGGGGAAGTTTTCTGTCACTATTTCTTTCAGTATGTTTTCGATATCTTGCTCTCTCTCATCTTCTGGAACCCCCATAATTCTGATGTTGGTTCGCTTTAAGTTGTCCCAGAGGTTTCTTACATTATCTTCAATTTTCTGGATTCTCTTGCCTTCTAGCTTCTGTGGAGGAGTGTCTTCTGGCTCTTTATGTTCCAAATCTTTGACTTGATTCTTGCGATCTTCCCTTCTGTTTTTAGGACTCTGTAGAATATTTTTTATTTCAGACAATGTATTCTTCATTTCTTGTTGATCCCTTATCATTTCTTGTTGACTCCTTATTAATTCTAGTTGATCTCTTTTCATATCCTCATAGGCCTTATCCATCTTTTCTAGGAAATTCTTGAAAAACCTTATAAGCGTAGATTTGAACTCTATATCCAGACGCTTTTTGTCCTCCATTTCTTTCGTTTGTGATCTATTTTGTTGTCGCATTTCGCAGTTACAGATGGGACGGGGTTTCAGGGTGGAGCCTGCAGCTTTGGCTTCCGTCAGCCCCGCCCTATGCGGGTCCTTCAGTGCTCGCTGCCGGCGCCTCTGAGAGAAAGGTGCCCTCGATTTTCGCCTGCTACCAAACAGTCTATGCTCTCCCCCAATGAGCCCGGTATTGGGGTTCAGTTCAGTTGGAAGTGGAGTTGGAGGTGGCGTTCAGAGCAGTCTGGAGCCCCAGTCTCCTTCCCGGCAGGGCAATCCCGCGGCACAGCCGACCGTCCCTTCTCTGGGGGCAGTGTGCGCGCCTCCGGGACCTCCTTTCTCCGCTACCCCGGGGTTCCGACTTACAGCCCAGCTCCCTATGGCTGAGCCTGAGTCCCCGGGGTCTGGCCCAGAACTGGGGTTCAGAGCAGTCGGGGGCCCAGAACAGTCGGAGTTTTCTCTCCTTCCCGCTTGGGAACGCCCGCCAGGCACTCGGCCTCCCTCCTCTCCGGCTCCGTCCTCTCCGCACGCGCCGCGTGTCTCCAGTACCTTAGGCTTTTACAGCTCCTCCGTGCTTCCTTCTAGTTTTCTCCTTGCTTCTTGTTGTAGGATTTCCAGTCAGTCGACTTTCCTGTAGTTCTGGGTAATGTCCATTTTATATTTTAGTTGTATTTTATTAAAATTGTTGTGTGCGGCTGCGGCTAGTTGCCTACCCGAGCAGCCATCTTGGATTCTCCCCATCACTGCTTTTTAAAAAATATATATATTTTATTGATTTTTTACAGAGAGGAAGAGAGAGGGATAGAGCGTTAGAAACATCGATGATAGAGAAACATCCATCAGCTGCCTCTTGCACACCCCCTACTGGGGATGTGCCCGCAACCAAGGTGCATGCTCTTGACCGGAATCAAACCCAGGACCTTTCAGTCCGCAGGTCAACGCTCTATCCACAGAGCCAAACCGGTTTCGGCACCATCACTGCTTTTAAAGTTGAATTTCAGACCCTCCTTTGTGGTGACTTTGGGTCTCTGAGTTTGCAAGACCACATGCAGGCCTCCCCTGAGCTGTCAGGTCAGCACATGGCCCTTCCGTCCACAACGGAAACATCAATGATGAGAGAGAATCATGGATTGGCCGCCTCCTGCCCGCCCCACACTGGAAATCAAGCTCGCAACCTGGGCACGTGCCCTGACTGGGAATGGAACCGTGACCTCCCGGTTCATAGGTTGACACCAACCACTGAGCAACCCTGGCTGGCCGGCTGGGCAGATGCACCCCGTTCCGATGGCTTCTCCAGGGAGAAGCAGTAGGGCCCGCGCACGCCCAGCCGCGGGCGGGAGTGCAGGCGGGTCAGCCGATGCGAGGCCGCCCGCACGGGGAAATTTGAGGCGGCAGGCGCAGCTGCTTCGGGAAATACTCGGCGGTTTCTGTAAACGCGAGCGGATATGTACCTACCCGAGGCCTGGCGGCTCCACCGGACGTCACCCAGGGAACGGAACCTTTCCCACGAAAATGCCTGTGCACGGCTCTCGCCTGCTCCTGTCCGCGCGGATCCGGCCCTCAGAGCGGCCGGTCCGGGAAACCACGCTCATGTCATCCGTGTCATCACCGTGGCGATGGCGATCGCACGCGGTGTGTCACCGAGACGCTGACACAGGCCGCGGCGGGCGAAGGCCTCACCACCACGATGCTGGTGCGAGGAGCTACGTGCGAAGAAGTCCCACCCGCGTGGCAGGTCCCACCGGTGTGAACCGGCCACGGCCAGCCCCGCGGGGACAGACAGGAGACGGCGGCTGCAGGGCAAGGGGAGGGGAGGAAGTCACTGCGGATGGGCCGGGGGCGCTTCCTGCGGTGGACACGGTCTGAGAGCAGCCGGCGATGGTTGTGCAACTCTGGACATCTGCGCAAAGCCGCGGAGCCACACGCTGAGCTGTGCCCAGCCAGCATGTGGCTTCCTTCATCGCAGCACCAGTCTAGACACGACCCTGGGGGCGGCTACCCGCTGGGTCAGCTCCCCAGGCCTTTCCGGCCCCCTAGGGTCACCGGCGGGAGGGGGGGCTGTCCCCCAGGCCACAGACTCTTACCTCCTGCTGGAGAGGGTCCTGCCCGGGCACAGAGGGAGGAAGGGGCGTTGGCCTGTATGTCAGCTTTCCCGCAGATACCTTTAAATTAAGGTGACCAGACGTCCCGCTTTCTTTCCAAAAATCGGGACTATTTTAAAACGCCACGGGACGTGGGACAAATTGTTAAAAATCAGGACTGTCCCGCCAAAAGCGGGATGTCTAGTCACCTTACTTTAACTCTTATTGTGAAGCTCTGATTTCATGTTAACGAGTACAAGATTCTGGAACGGAGGTAAACTGGTGATGCTCTGGCTGTTTGTCCATAACCTGTGCTCCCAGCACCGCAGATCAGTCCGGGAGGTGCTTCCGTGAAGGCAACTCGGCCTCGTGTACTTCATTCTGCCTCTGAGGCTGGAACGCTTTTGCAGCCCGCCCCCTGCTGGGCGCCTGAGAATTGCTCTGGGCTCTGAGGCTCTCCCTCTTCAGGTGCTGGAAGCCACACCGCACCCCACCCCACATATCCTCTGCCCCCTCAGTCCACACCCTCCCCTCGTCACTGCTGTGCTTCTCTCCAGCCTCCACTGCCTCGTCCAGCCTCTGAACCACCCCCCGTCACATCTCTGCGAACCCTCTCTTATCACTCTGAGCCCCTAACGCCCTCCATGGCTCCCTATTTTTAACATATTTTATTGATTTTTTTACTGAGAGGAAGGGAGATGGATAGAGAGTTAGAAACATCCATCAGCTGCCTATTGCACACCTCCCACTGGGGATGTGCCCACAACCAAGGTACCTGACTGGAATCGAACCTGGGACCCTTCAGTCCGCAGGCCGACGCTCTATCCACTGAGCCACACCGGTCAAGGCTGGCCCAATTCTTTAGCCTGGCACCTGAGGTCCTTCCTAACCTGGCCCTGAGCCATCTTTCCGAAATGACCCCACCACTCCCTGCCTCCCCTGCAGTTTCCACTCGCTCTTGAAGACACAACTCGGGGTAGCACCCCAGATCCCCCCCCCAGCCCCCAGGACAGGTGAGCCCTGTGTGTCCAGGCCGCCCCAGCACCGAGCTTACGCTGCCTCTTTCATCGCTCTTGTGTCCGGTCTTCACAAGGAGCCGTTTCTAATCTCTCTGAGGACAGGCACCAGGTCTAAAAACAACGTTATTGCGCCCGGCCGGCGTGGCTCAGAGGTTGAGTGTGGAGCTAGGAACCAGGAGGTCTCGGTTCGATTCCCGGTCAGGGCACAGGCCCGGGCTGTGGGCTCCATCCCCAGTGCGGAGGCTGCAGGAGGCAGCTGATAGAGATGATTTTCTATCATCATTGATGTTTCTCTCTCTCCCTCCCTCCCTCCCTTCCTCTCTGAAATTAAAAAATATATATTAAAATGGAAAAAAATGTTGCAAAAATTGTCATACTGGTTGGGCACTTTTGCAGTTATTATCTTTCCCTCCTCATGATGGCGTGTGGAGCGGGTAGCCACAGGGGTATTAGCCTGCCTGGCAGAGATGAAGCCAAACGCGGTCACAGCCAGCAGCGGGGCCTGGAGGGCCAGGCTGCCGCCGCCTGAGGCTGACCTCGTCCCCTTGGCCCCTGCCGTCACCCTGTGCGCTTCCTGTTTCCCAAGCCTCAGCCACGGCCAGTGACAGCCGTGTTTGTCCATCGGACAATCTCTCCCTTCCATCTCTGGACAGAGGCCGGTTGCCATAGTGACCTGGTGTTTCCCCGCAGATCCAGCCTCCATCTCTGCCTGTTCCGAAGGCGGCCACACCCTGCGCCGGACAGACCGGGTGGGGAGTCCCATGCAGGGGGTCCCAGTGCAGCTGCTGCCCTTTAACCCCTGTGTGACCTCCAGGAGCCCCCTCTGTCCCTCATGAGGGACCGGGCAGCAGGCCAGGGCTCTCCAATCAGGTGCGGGGAGCGGTTTGTGTTTTGAATTAGTAAGCCCTTAAGGCATTGTGGGAAATGTGATTTGCAAAAGTTTAAAAACTGCACCATTGCCCCCAGCACCGTCCAGGGCTGCTGGTTCTCCCCGACCGGCCTTAAGAGGGGTGGGTGTCCTGATGCCCGGTGCCAGCTTCCGCCAGCCCCACCGAGGGCATGCCTGCAGCACCGGCCGAAGAGGAAAGCGTGTTACCTGTGATCCACGGTTAAACAGGGCCTCAGACTGAAGGGTCCCGGGTTCGATTCTGATCCCATGATGCACCTCAATTGCAGGTTCCCTGGCCCTGGTCAGAGTGCATGCAGGAGGCAACCAACCAACGTGTCTCTCACATCGATGTTTCTCTCTGTCTCTCCCCCTCCCTCCCACTCCCTCTAAGAATCAATGGGAAGCCCTAGCCAGTTTGGCTGGGAGAGCAGCAGAGCCTGGCCTGCGGCTTGGAGAAAAGAGGAGAGCTGGGCTGGGAAGGAGGGAGGGCGGTTTGGCTCAGTGGATAGAGTGTCGGCCTGTGGACTGAAGGGTCCCGGGTTTGATTCTGGTCAAGGGCATGGACCTTGGTTGCGGGCACATCCCCAGTGGGGGGTGTGCAGGAGGCAGCTGATGGATGATCCTCTCTCACCGATGTTTCTGACTCTCTATCCCTCTCTCTCCCTTCCTCTCTGTAAAAAATATCAATAAAATTAAAAAAATTTTTAAAAAAAACCTTCAAAAAAGAAAAGGAGAGCTGACGAGGAAACAAACCCTCACCCGGGCCGAGCCCTCGCCGCAGCCACAGAGGAGGGACGCGTGTCCGCCCAGAGCCCACGCCCCCGGCCTCTCCTCCCCCGCCTCTCCTCCCCCGGCCTCCCCCCCTCCCCCCCCCCCCCCCCCCCCCCCCCCGCCTCTCCGCCTGCACACTTCCTCCCGGGGCCGGGCAGTGCGGGAGGAAGCATCTGCCCGGAGGTGACATCGCTAATGTGACCGTCAGCACGCGACACTAATCCATTCAGCAGACACTTGTCTGCACCTGGCAACCTGGTCCTCAGCAAACAGCCTCCTCTGCTCTCCACGCTCAGACCACGGCCAGCCTCCCCAGGGCCCCCTCCAGGGCACAGCCAGGAGGAATAACCTAACACAGCCCAGCCGGAGCTTGGGTTGTCAAACTGGAGAGTGAGAGAGTGGAGGCCTCAGCTGCGGAGACGACGCCCCCTCCTGGTGAGAGGACGCAGAGCGTGACGGGCCGGGTGGGGCAGGCAGTGGCCTCCGTGACTTCCCAGGCCACCGTCACGCTCTTTCATCCACTGGGAAGCCACGGGCCACGGAGCCACTGGCGCCTGGGGACCGGCAGAGCCAGGCCTGACTCAGGCTCAGAGCCACAGCCACGTCGTCATCAGCCTGGACACCCAGGCACGCAGAAAGGCACACGCAAACCCGACCGGTGCGCTGGAACAAGCCGAGGCTCAACGTGAATAAAGCAGACAACTTCCTCCCCATGTTTGACTTATTTGGTTTTGGTGTGGCTCAGTGGCTGAGTGCTGACCCGTGCACCAAGAGGTCGCTGGGTTAATTCCCAGTCAGGGCACGTGCCCAAATTGTGGGGTTCAATCCCCAGTAAGGGGTGTGTGGGAGGCCGCAATCAGCAATCTCTCTCTCTCTCTTCCCCTTCCCCTCTCTCTAAAAATTTTTTTTAAAAAAGGACCTTTTCTGTCAGTGAAGCATTAAACCATATGTGAGCACATATGCACACACGATACAACATGTAAATGTGACATGTGTTCACACACGGGTAGGGGAAAGACCTGTCTGAAGTATGGTCTCAGCGTAAGGATCTGAGAATAAAAACCCATTGCTAACATCATCACAGAAAAACAGACGGTCTGCCCGGCCAGTGTGGCTCAGTGGGTGAGCGTCAGCCTATTGAACCAGGAGGTCTCAGGTGCATTCCCAGTCAGAGCATCCATCCAGTTTGCAGGCTCCACCCCCGTTGGGGGCAGGTAAGAGGCAGCCAACTAATTATTTCTCACCATTGATGTCTTTTTCTCTCTCCCTTCCTCCCTGAAATTAATAAAAATGTATTTTTTGACCATCAGGGAGGAAGTAGAACTTGAAGACATGAGTGAGCTCAGTCCGCCGGGTCAGTGTGAACTCCGTGAGGGCTCTCCCTGAGGCTCACGCTGTCCCGGGTTAAGGGGGTGCACCGGTCACTCTGTCTGGCCAGCCAGGGCTCCTCCCGTGTTCTTCTGCAGGCCACCGCGGCAGGAGGCTTTGGAAACACTGCGGCCCTGGCCGGTCTGACTCAGTGGATAGAGCATCGGCCTGTGGACCGAAGGGTCCCGGGTTCGATTCCGGTCAAGGGCATACACCTCGGTTGCAGGCTCCTCCCTGGCCCCAGCCCTGGTCAGGGCTGTGTAAGAGGCAACCAGTCGATGTGTTTCTCTCTCATCGATGTTTCTGTCTTTCCCTCTCTCTAAAATCCATGGGAAAACATCTTTGGGTGAGGATTAAAGAAGAAAAGAGCCGTCGCCACAGATGGCTGTCCACGGCGCCTGCCTCCTCTGCAGCAAGCCCGGGGCCAGCAGTGCCCGCAGAGCGGAGGCCACAGGCCCGCTGCCGCCTGCCAGCACCCGGGCAGAGGCCTCTGCAGACACAGTCTGCGGGAATCACAGCTCCTGTCTCCAGCGGAGCCAAAGGCAAAGGGCACGGAACCAAACAGCCTTCAAGTTAGAACGCTCGCTTCCCGCAGCAGCAGGGCTGTGAGATACGCAGGCTTCAGTTCTGTTTTTAATTCAGTGCAAATTGTTTAAAACGGGAGTGCGTTGTAATAAGCTACGTCACACCTGAGCCATCGCTGCCTGTAGAAGGAGCTAGTACATCGGAGTCACCTCTTCCAGCCCCAGTGAAATGCAGATGCTGTGACTTAAAGGAAGAGACACACGTTTGCTCGTCACCCCGATCCGGGCACGTGGCCCTAACAGCTGTCACCTCCTCCTCGGAGCCCCGCGCCGGCGTGGTGGTGATTTTGCTCCTGGTTCGCGGGGGTGGGCCGGGGTCTGGCACCAGGACAAGCTCCTGTCACCCGCAAGGCGTGCGCTAATCAATGACAAGTGGGGGCTCAGGACAGCCTCACACTGGGGGGAGGGGAAGCTAGTTGCCAGGGAAACCAACCATGAGGTGAAGGGGTTGGCACTTTTGGGGGGAGGGGAATAGAGGCAGACTCGATCACCAATGCCCAGCGCTGCATCGACGACAGTACGTAGCGAGGCCTCTGTATGTACCCCGAACCACGGACGGGAACAGCGGGCTCGGAGAGCTCCTGGGCACCGAGCACGGGGAGGGCCTGGCGTGGTGCCCGGGAGGCCTGGGCGCCCGTGCCTCTCCATCCCTTGCGCTTGGCATCGCTGCCACCCGCTGTTCTCGAGCTGCTTCCTTTATGACAGTGGTTCTCACCTTCCTGACGCCGCCACCCTTTCATCCAGCTCCTCATGGTGCAGACCCCAGCCATGACATATCTTTGTTGCTGCTTCATGGCTGTGATTTTGCTACTGTTATGAATCGCAATGTAAATATCTGTTTTCCGATGGGCTTAGGCTCTACAGCAGCGGTTCTCAGCCTGTGGGTCGCGACATCCCCACAGCTTGAGAACCGCTAGCAGGGTCACCTGAGACCATGGGAAAGGCCGAGAACCGCTGCTGTGTAACCACCAGCTGTCCCTGAGCTCCGGAAGCTCTGACGGAGTAACCCAGCCTCGGAGGGTCCGGAGCTCAGGTGACAGCCCGCGGGGGGACTGGCCTCTGAAGGCAGAGGGGGCTGCGCTGTGGGGCTGTGTGCCCTGGCGCCACCTGCAGGCCGACAGGGTCAGCACGGAATCCCTCGCAGGACCAGGGCCCCAGGGAACAGACTGCTCAGAAGCTGGTGTGAGAGCAAAGGAGAATGGAGTTTTTTCTAGGAGCAGACTCCTTAACCTTCCAAAGAAACGTCTTTATTCAGAAGCATTCACAGGCTCGGGAAAGGAAAAAAGTTCTAGAAAAAGGAAATTTCAAAATAGGTTTTGGTGAGGCCGGGGGCCGGGAGCCGGTCGGGCTGGGTCTCCCCTGACCGTGGTCACTTCCAGGTGGTGAGGGCGGACCGCCCCGAGTCTCTCGACCGGATCCCGCGGGGCCCGGGCGGCTGGCCCGAGCGGCTCCTCAGCTCACGCTCCGCCCCGTCGCCCTGCGCCAGCTCCTCGTCGTACCTGCGCGGGGAGGGAGACGCTCAGGGCAGGGCCGCTGGGCTGCAGCCCGGCACGCCCCAGCCGCCCGGACCAGCCCGCCCTCCCCGGGTCTGGCAGCCCAGAGACCGGCACAGGGCGCAGCCTTCCTGGCTCGCTGCAGCGGCCGGCCTGCCGCTGACGTGACCCAGGCCACCGATGGAATTCCCAGAGGGAACAGGACTGAGGGGCGGGGAGTGAGGAGAGGGGCTGGGAATGCCTCACACGCAGCATCCGCGGGGCGGGCACGGCTAGCACACCGCAGACAGCGACGGGGTGCCAGGTGCCAGGCGTGTGGCTAGAGCTGTGTTAGCATTCATTACACCAAGGCCATGCCATGGTCGGCTCTTCTCTGCTACCAAGTGGCCTGTCCCACCACGTCGCTGACCAACGCAGACGGCCCACGCAGAGCCACACAGTCCGAGCTGGCCCCGCGGCCCTCGGTCTGAGACACCAGGACGAAGGCACGGGCACCGGCACACTCACAGAACTTCGTAATTGCCCAGCACCTCCTTGGGCGGGCACTTGTTCCATTTGCAGTCCGGGATCTCGCCGTTGGGGACGGCGATGTTGAGGGTGTCGTTGATCAGGTTGTACTTAAGGATCCGGTCGTTGGCGGTGCTGGAGGTGAGAGACGGAGACGCGTTAACCTGCGAGAGGAGAGAGCCGCGTCCCTCACTGCGCACCTCCTCCTTCGGAGCATGAGCGGGCAGGGCGGCAGGGAGCACTGCTGCTGGCCTGCAGGCCCGGCTGTGCCTCCTGCCGTGAGCAGCCAGGTCTCCAGGCGCCTTCAGAGGAAGTGCTGTGTGCTCTGCTTCTTGTGTAATACACACCTGAGGACACTGCCTCCATTGCTTTTCAGACAGAGTGGAGGAGGGGGGGAGAGAGAAAGAGGGGAACATCAATGTGAGAGGTACACATCTTTCTACTGCCTCCTGCATGCATGCCCTTGACTTGTGACCCTTTGGTGTGCGGGCTGATACGCTAACCACTGAGCACACCAGCCTGGGCTGTTACCTACCTTGATTAGCTGTTAGATGAAACATAAATGACCCTTAAAGGCAGGATTAGGATTCTGATCTACACATCAGTCATCACACAAATAAGACTTGGAAGTCAGCAGGTACCACGAAGACCTCAGTGCTGACCTGTGAGCGGCGCTGTCCTCAGAGCCGAGCCGCCCAGAGCTTGGCCGGGTCGTGAACCGAATGACCGTGAACAAGCCGCGCTGTGGGGTTCAGTCCATGGTAACGGCCCCGCTTTGCTAACAGAGTGAACCCACAAAGCAACATTCCGGCCCAAACAGGAACCCCTCCGACAGGTGGGAGGTCAGCCCCACAGGCCTCTGAGGAGTTGAGCAACATCACAAAACCCCACAGGCCCTCAGTCACCCCGACTCTCACGTCAGGCACAGCTATGGTGACCTTGGGGAGCAGAGGTCACGGTGGCCTTGGGGGCAGAGGTCACGGTGACCTTGGGGAGCAGAGGTCGCGGTGACCTTGGGGAGCAGGGGCAGCAGACACACAAGCTGTTCAGGTGACTCCCAAACTGCGCTGCCAGCAGGGCACCAGAGTGCGTGGGAGGAGGGGGGTGTCCGGTGCTCGGGAACGGCTGCCCGCACAGCATGGCACCGTGACTACCAGGAACATGCCAGGATGAGCATGCTGCTGCTCGAGTGATCCTCTCAGCGAGGGTCCCAGCTCACCCAGGGAGCGGACTGCCACTCCGTCCCTCGTGTGAGACGGAAGCAGGCCCTGCTGGGGGGCTCAGCCGGTGAGCCGGGCCCTGCACCCCATGGCCGTGGTGCGATGCCTGGGCGGGCACACACCCAGGCTGCAGGTGTGACCCCGGTCGGGATGTGTATGGGAGGCCACCGATCCATGTCTCTCTCTCTCCCCACTCCTCTCTAAAATCAATAAAAAGCACATCCTCAGTGAGGTTCCTCCTCTCTGAACGGTGTGCCGCCACTTCCCAAGGGCCCGGCTCTGCGAGCTCCTTTCCAGCAGGGGGCGCCGTCCCACAGGAGGGCAGGCGGGGCCTCCGAGCGAGGACTCATCCGGAAGCATCCGGATGGCGGGGCCATACCGGCACTGAGCCCGTCTGTGAGCTGGGCCCCCCGGAAGGCAGACCCAGACGGGCTCATTCCCACCATCAGCAAACAGACACACCTGGTCACCTGTCCCCGTTACACTCACAACCTCCTCAGACGCCCCAGCCCTGCCGGCGGCCTGGCCGTCAGGTGGGTCAGCGGAGCCGGAGGCGGGCAGCGTGGGGAGTGGTGGAGGGGGAGGGGAGTGGTGGAGGGGGGTAATGGGGGAGCAGGGGGGGAGGGGGGAGCAGGCTCCCGCCCGCCCGCGTTACCTCGATCAGCCAGGGCTTCAGCCGGCCGTCGATGATGATGTCGTAGCCGTAGCACTCGAAGCAGTGCTTGTCGTTGTTCATCACGGGCTGCAGAGAGAGCAGGGAGGGTGCTGACCTATGAACCTGGAGGTCAGGGTTCATCCCCGGTCAGGGCACATGCTGGGTGTGGGCTCAACCCCTACTGTGGGGGGCATGCAGGAGGCAGCCGATCAATGGTTCTCTCATCACTGATGTTTCTATCTCTTCCTCCCTCTCCCCTCCTCTCTGGAAAAAAAAGAAAAGAGAAAAGGGAAGAAAGACAGCGGTCGGCTCCCTTCAGCCCTAAGCACCTACGAGATGGCAAAGCAAACGCCTAAGAACAAGGAGTTTGCTGGAAGCCCCTCCAGAACCTCAGCTTCTCCAAGACATCCCTCTGGACTCAGCGGCCAGGAGAGCTGGTGACACCAGGCACCGGCCAGGCCCACGGCCACGGCAGAGCCGCTCCAGGCGCACGTGGGCAGCCCAACGGAAGTGCCCCCTTCCGGAACCTGCCTCTGCCCCGAGCAGGTGAGGAGGAGGCGAGACCCTAAAAACAGGTGTTTGTAGCAAAGCACAAGGTCACCAGCTCCCAAGCCCCCGCGCTCCGCCCTGCCCGCCCCCGGCCCCGCCCCCGGCCCCCCCGCTCACGGCCACGGCCTTCAGCGACTGCACGATGACCCAGTGGATCTCGTCGAACAGCTTGCCGGTCACCTCCTTGCCGCGGGTGCTCTCCAGGTACAGCCGCAGGTTGCTCACGGTCCACTTGCCCCCGTGGATGTGGTTGTAGTCCTCCTGGCCACGGGAGAGGGCGGAGCCTCAGGCCCTGCCTCCTCCAGGCGGCCCTGCCTCCTCCAGGCGGCCCTGCCTCCTCCAGGCGGCCCTGCCTCCTCCAGGCGGCCCTGCCTCCTCCAGGCGGCCCTGCCTCCTCCAGGCGGCCCTGCCTCCTCCAGGCGGCCCTGCCTCCTCCAGGCGGCCCTGCCTCCTCCAGGCGGCCCTGCCCCGGGACCTGGGCCTCCTGTGTGCACGCTTTTGAAATACTCCGCTCTGAGTTGGTCCGAAGGTTGTGGGTTATTGTTAAGCTGATTAACATTGAAATACTCCGCTCTGGGACGTCCTTACAATTAACCACTTACACCTTGTGGTACAGGGGTCTTCAAACTACGGCCCGCGGGCCACATGCGGCCCGCAGAGGAGTCTGATCCTGCCCGCCAGGTTTTTTGGGCAGTGAGCGCAGCCGAGGTGTTACAGTAGGAATTAGTAGTTCATATAGTCCGGCCCTCCAGCTCTCTGAGGGACCGTGATCTGGCCCCCACTTTAAAAAGTTTGAAGACCCCTGTGGTACATGCTCCCACCCACCCCCCTGCCACCCAAGACCAAGGCACCTCTCACCTCGCCACCCACGCCAGGGGCTCCAGCCACGCCGACTCCTTCCCCCTCCTACAACGCTCCCTCCTGCCACAGGGCCTTGGCACGTGCCGTGCCCGCTGCTCCGAGGCTCTCTGCCCACCTCCCCCTGGGCCGCCTCCGCACCATCCCCCCCACGGGAGCCTCTCTGACCGCAGGGACAAAGGAACCCGCCACCCACGCTCCCCCCGAGCACGCCCTCAGGCTGCGGCTGCCTGCCCCGCGGTGACGCCATCTGAGGACTGTCCCCCGACAGGCCCCGGCCCCGTGAGGAGGAGCCAGGGTGGGACTGCCCGCACTGAGCATGGACCAGCCAGATGGCGCGCAGCGGGTATGTGTTGGACAGATGAACGGCTGAGGGCGGGTGCTCTCGTGTGATTCTCCTAACGACCCTCCAAGGCAAGCATGTCAAACTCGCTGCTGGCGGGCTGCGGGCCGCCCACATGAATGTTTTTGCAGCGCAGCCAATGTAACAGTGTGTAGGAAAACACGGATTTCCTCATGGCTCTTGTTCTACTTTACACCATACTTCCCGAGATAAACCCACGTTTCTATGACACTGAAGCTTGTGTTTTGTTTTTTTGTAGCCCACTTAAACTTAAACCTTGTTTATTGGCCTGTGCTAGCCTTTACAACTGGAGAAACCAAGGCTGAGAGTCCCACTGCCTGAGGTCACAGAACTGACACTGGCTTCCTGAGTCCCCGTGCCCCTCCCCCACCGGGGCTGATGGCAGGACGGCCATACCGGAGCTCAGGGCTCCCACCTGTGTCGATGCCAGGACACCTTGCCAGGCCCCATACCCACCCCTCCCTCTCCTGCTGAAACAGGGAAAGAAAGAACCTTCAGCCCTGGCTGGTGTGGCCCAGTGGACAGAGCATCGGCCTGCGGACTGAAGGGTCCCGGGTTCGATTCCGGTCAAGGGCACATGCCCGGGTTGCGGGCTGGATCCCCAGTGGGGGCATTCGGGAGGCAGCCGATCAATGATTCTCTCTTATCATTGATGTGTGTGTCTCTCTCTCCCTCTCCCTTCCTCTCTGAAGTAAATAAAAATTTATTATATTTTTTGGGGGGGAAAACAAACGCACAGAATCGCTCTGCTTCCTCCGGCTCGCGGGAAAGGACACTCACCCCGTGCTTCTGGATGGCCACGTTGGTGAGGTGGACGAACATGTTGTCCAGCTCACTGGTGCTGGGCGTGTACTTGACCGTGCAGAAGCGGCAGAAGCCGAGCTTGTACCTGCGTGGGGGGCGGGTCTGTCAGGGCTCGGAGGAGAACTCAGGAAGCTCTACACACGGAGCTGTGGGTCTTGTTTTCCACCTTTAAAGCAGTGTGTTGGCCCTGGCAGGTGTGGCTCCGTGGATGGAGCGACAGCCTGCGGACTGAAAGGTCCCGGGTTCGATTCCAGTCAAGGGCATGTGCCTCGGATGTAGGCACATCCCCAGTGGGGGGTGTGCAGGAGGCAGCTGATCGATGATTCTCTCATCGATGTTTCTAGCTCTCTATCCCTCTCCCTTCCTCAATAAAATATATTTTAAAAAATAAAATAAAAGCAGTGTGTTGCTTTAATGCTTCGTTTTTTAAAACAGCTTTATCGACATGTCGGTCACATATACAGCTACCTCACCCCAATAAGAATTGGATTCCAGGGCTCTGGCAGATCCAGAGCTGTGACCCTCACCGCAATCCACTCCTCAACATTCGCATCCCCCCAAACGACACCCCGTGGCCCCTGGCAGCGCCCCCACCCCCCGAGCTGGGCAAACACCCTCTACGTTCCGTCCGAAGATCTGCCCGCTCTGGGCACTTCCCGTGAACAGAGCGATACGGCGCGGCCTGCGCCCGGCTTCTCCCCGAGGCGCCGTGAGCTGCTTTTTATCCGCGGGCCTCGCGTGGGCATCGAGGGTCATCACTGCCCTCAACGCGCACCCTCGCGGGCGCCGGGCACCGAGCGCCTCACCAGCCCTCACCCCGGCGCCGGGGAGCACACACCGCGCCCACAGCTCCCCCCGGAGGCGGGCGGGCGGCCTTACATGTAGCAGCGCAGCGGGCGGTAGGTGGACACGAGGACGTACAGGCGCAGGTCGAACTTCCTGCCGCCGATCAGCAGCGGGTTGCTGATGTAGAGGGAGATCACGTAGGCCTCCTTCGTGGACTGGGACACGAACCTGCCGAGGAGGAGGAGGCCGGATTAGACGCGGAGGCCGAAGGCGCCCTCAGAGGGCAGGTAGCCAGCCCCGCCTCTCCTCAGTGAGGTGGGGAGATGCTGTCCGCTGTCCGAGGAGCCCGGGCCGGGCCCAGGGGCGGCGGCAGCTGCGGGGAGCCCAGGGCAGCGCTCCAGGGCTGGCCCTCCGGGGCTGGCCACCTGTCACAGACGTAAGCGCCAGTCCTGGGGTCTCCCCGGGAAAGGCTCACAGGACAGCAGTGGAGGGCCTCCCGGAGGCAGAGCGAGCCCGGGACCACATGCCCTGGACTCTGTTCCCAGGAGACCCCCTCCCAGGGAGGAGGCTGGGCCTGACCTCATACAGCCCCTCGCACCGACGGCGCTCCGGTTCAGGTGCAGACTAGCCGGTCCCCCCCCACCTGTGAGGGAGGCCGTCGGGGCCCTCACTGACCCGGGGAGGAGCCTACGGGTCTGCACACACTATGTGCTGGACAGCAGGTGTCAGTCCGTCAGTCCCAGGCCCTGAGCAGAGGCTCTGCTGCCTCAGAAACACTGTGACTGGCCCGGCCGGCATGGCGCAGTGGGTGAGCATCAACCTATGAACCAGGAGATCAGGGTTCAACTCCCGGTCAGGGCACACGCCTGGTTATGGGCTCAATTTTCACTGTGGGGTGTGCAGGATTCTCTCTCGACATGGATGTTTCTATCTCTCTCTCTCCCTCTCCCTCTCCCTTCCTCTCTGAAGTCAACAAAAATATATATTTTTAAAAAGCACCCTAGTCCAGTGGTTGGCAAACCTCGGATCTTGAGCCACATGCAGCTAAGAGCCACGGTTTGCGGCTCTGTTGACTAATGAGTTTGCCAACCACTGTCATAATCTACCTTTTACCTCTTTGCACACAATAT
Source organism: Pipistrellus hanaki (assembly GCF_964339955.1). Classification (NCBI taxonomy): domain Eukaryota; kingdom Metazoa; phylum Chordata; class Mammalia; order Chiroptera; family Vespertilionidae; genus Pipistrellus; species Pipistrellus hanaki. Next base: position 187,539,440 of record NC_140505.1, read on the forward strand.
GCCACGATTGCCTAATCCTCACAGCTCCCAACTACACGGTACCATTTAGTCCAGTCCAACGGTCGGCAAACTCATTAGTCAACAGAGCGGCAAACCGAGGCTCGAGAGCTGCGGTTTGCTGACCACTGCCCTCGCCGATTGGCTCAGTGGATAGAGCTTGGCCCGCGAATTGAAGGGTCCCAAGTTCGATTCCCATCAAGGGCACAGGCCCAGGTTGCAGGCTCGATCCCCAGTGTGGGGCATGCAGGAAGCAGCCCATCAATGATTCTCTCTCATCATGGATGTTCCTCTCTCTCTCCCTCTCCCTTCCTCTCTGACATCAATAAAAATGTATTATAAAAACATACACACTGTGACTGGGCAGGTCTCCCAACCTCGGGAACACAGGCTCCGGCTCTGTGGCTCCCGCTGGGCTCACACCGTTCCCTCTGCACACACGCCCCCAACCCCGGGGAGAGTCTACGCTGAATGACACCCCCGGACAAAGGATGCCCTCCCGCAACAGCCAGCCCGTGGCCGGCGGACGGACGGACGGACAGACAGATGGACGCTGCCCACTCACGAGGACGTCTTGCTGTCCCGCGACCACTTCTTGATCTGCGAGAGCTTGTTGATGAGGAAGATGCCCTTGCCCTGGGCCTTGCCGCACGGCTTCATGATCCACGTGCTGGACGGGCTCTTCCGGAACTCCTCCACGAACAGGTTGTAGTCGGCGGGCAGCATGTAGGTGACCGGGACGAAGTCTGAGGGAGGGCAGAGGGGGCCGGTGAGCCAACCCGCAGCGGCCACTGCCTTCCGGGGGCCTGTGTCCCGCCCCCGCCCGTCCAGCCCGGAACCCGCAGACAGAGGGCGTCTGCGCTCAGGGCTGCACAGTAACACGCGCCGCTACACCCGTGTGCGAAGCGTGTTATAAGCCTGTGCCATCTGCTAGCGTTCACCACGGCACCCTGAGCTAGGGACCACGGCGTTCCCATTTATCAGATGAGGAGACTGAGGCCCAGAGGACACCTTCATGATGGAGCCCAGACTGCTGTGGACGATCCCACAGCCCAGCTTCACCCCCCGACAGGACAGGCTGTGCGCTCCTGGTGTCGCTGGGGGTGGCGTTTGTAGCTCAGGAAGTGGTCACGCGTGCCGAGCACCGCGGACATTCCCTCCCTCACACAGCCCTCCCCAGGCCTCACTCAGAGGTGAAACTGAGCACACACATCCCCCCCTAGAAACACCGGATCCAAAGAGGTGCCCGGCCCAACTTGCACCCACACTCCTCTCCCCCTTCCACCCCCCCCCCCCCGCCACCGCCCCCCCGTCAGAGCCAGCAGGTCACCCGATGCCTGTGCAGCGCGGTGAGCAGACCCCGCTGTTACATGTGGCCTGAGGCCGGGGAGGCACACACCCAGGTAGAGGTATTTCCCGTTCTCGTCCTTCTCGGCCAGGGGGCTCCCCTCCTTCTCCAGCTCCTTCCGGTATCGCTTAATGTTCTTCACCATCAGGTCCTTCCGCGTCAGCTCGTAGTGGTTGGGAAAGTGGTTGACTATCTGGTCGTCTGAGAGCCGGTAGCCCGTTTCCACGCTGAACACGTTTCGGATGGTCTGCACGCTCATCCTAAGAGGGGAGCGCGAGGGGCGTGTGGAGAGGAGCTCACATCTGTCCACACGGAGGGGGTCTCAGTGAAGCCCTTACCTGCCCCCCCGCCCCGCAGCGCCGGAGCCAGGCCACAGCCCACGGCCACGGCCACGGCCACGGCCACGGCCACGGTGGACAGGGAGCGTGCCCAGTGACTGGCTGTGGCATGACCTGTGTGAGGCAGGAGCTTTTTAGACTGTGCCCTGAACGCTGTCATTCTCTGGCACACAGTAGGTGCTCCATAATTGCTTACTGATTAATGATAACATTGATTATTGATGACAATAATCAGCTCTGTAGTCAGGAAAGTCATTTACACAATATTTGCACCCACAGTCAGAAGGACAGGGAGCCCTTAGACCCAAACCCCAGAGGTTATTCCAGACCAAGTCAGCATTCACCCGGGCCGCCCCCTTGGAGGGAGAGGAGGAGGGAGAGGAGGAGGGAGAGGAAGAAGAAGAGAAGGAGGGAGAGGAGGAGGGAGAGAAGAAGGCCAGGGTCCTGCCACCCTCCGCGCCCTCACCAGCCCCAGGCAGGGAAAGAGCAGGAAGAACGGGAGGGCTGGCACCCACAAGGGGTCCAGAGTCACAAAAAGGCAGCTGGTGGCCTCTCGCTGTGTGGTCCCCGCCCCCGCCCCCACCCCAGGGTACCACCTAAGAGGGGTCTGGAGACCCAAGACCATTAGAATAAGATTTTTTTTTTTTTTACTTTTTATTACAGTAACAGTCAACCGTCTACGAAAGCAGAGAGAAATGTGTAACAGAACCCACGACCCAGCCCACGGCTGTCACCGCCCGCCAGCCTGGTTTCCTCTGTGCCCCACCCACGCCCCACACACGCCTGCTGTTCTGTTTTCTTTATTTATTTTCTAATTATAGTTGACAGCACTGGCTTGTTCTGCAGCAATTCCCAAACATCATAACATTTCATCCCAAATGCTCCTGCAGCCCTAGCTGGTGTGGCTCAGTGGATAGAGTCAGCCTGCGGACTGAAGGGTCCCAGGTTCGATTCCAGTCAAGGGCACATGGCCAGGTTGCGGGCTCAAACCCCAGGAGGGGGTGTGCAGAAGGCAGCCAATCAATGATTCTCTCTCTCCCTCTCCCTTCCTCTCTAAAATCAATAAAAATATATAAAACAAACAAAAAACAAACAAAATGCTCCTGCAGGAACCTCTGGCAGCCAAGGACTCCCTTTTCTATTACCCAATGTCCTATGTTATTCTGTTACCACAACTGGAAAAAGCAGCAGTAATTCCCGAATATCACCAAATATCAAACTAGCGCCCCAACTTCCCGAATCGTCCGATATATTTTTACAGCTCGTGCAAATAAGGGCCGGGCCTTCTGATCAGTTGTTCTCCTTCTCACGCCTCTCCCTCTCTCTCTCTCTCTCTCTCTCTCTCTCTCTCTCTCTCTCTCTCTTTTTTTTTTTTTTATGTAGGAGAAATATATTACTACTCAACCTCTCCTGTAAGGCTGGCAGCCCTGAGAACTCCTCTCATGAAGCATGTTATGGAGCTATTCCTGCTCCCAAAGGAAGGAGGGGCAGACATATTTCCACATGCAAACGTCTCTCTCTTTTTTAAAAATTGATTTGAGAGGGAGAGAAGAAGAAGGAGAGGGAGAGGAGGAGAGAGAGAGAAACGTTGACGTGAGGAACACTGATCGGCTGCCTCCTACAAGGCCCTCATGGGGATCGAGCCCGCAACCTGGGCATGTGCCCGGACCGGGAACTGAACCGGTGACCCTTTGGAGCGTGGGACGATGCTCCACAGCCCCAGCCACCCGAGAGGGGGCTAAGCACAGCGCGCACAGGTGCAGCAGCAGAATGACAGGACAACGTGCCGCCCACGCACGGGGTGGAGGACCGAGGAGAAGGGAAGAGGCTGACAGAACAGGCAGCAGCAGGGAGAGGGGGTCCTGAGGGGGATGTGCAGGGTGAAAAGCCCCAGAGACCCTGGGGAGCCCCCACCTCAGGGACTCACGGGCTCTGGACCGGGTCTGCCGAGGGTCACCTGCCAGAGGGGCTGTCCGAGCAGGGAGCTGTCACCGCTGAGGGGGGAGCAGGCCCGGACCGAGGGGGGCAGGGCCTCAGCCGAGGCGGCGGAGAAGGGGAGAGCCAGGACAGCGCCCGATGCCACATCCTGGGACTGACTCACCTTGGGGGAGGGGGTAACCTAGGCCAGTAGCGCCCTCTGGCCATCGGAGAGGGAAGCAGATGGAAGTCCGGGACGGCTCCCACAGGGCCCTCCTGTGACCCCCACCCCACCCCTGGGCGCTGACTGTGAGAAACTACCCAGGGAGGGGAGGGCTCTGGGTTTGTTAGTTTGTTTTTTAATATACATATATTTTTTATTTTTTTTTAAATTTATTTTAGAGAGGAAAGGAAAGGGATAGAGAGAAAGAAACATCAATGATGAGAGAGAAACATTGATTGGCTGCCTCCCGTACACCCCACACTGAGGATCAAATGCACAACCCGGGCATGTGCCCTTGGCCGGAATCGAACCTGGGACCCCTTAATCCACAGGCCGACACTCTATCCACTGAGCAACACCAGCCAGGGCAGGGCTCTGGTTTTCCACCCAAACCCTCGCAGTGGGGGCCCCCCTCTGCTGCCTGGCAAGCAGGACCGTGGGCCCTGAAGCGCCTGGCGAGGAGGCCGGGACTGACAGACAGCTCCGCCGAACTCGGGCTCCCCGGCTGGGACCGGGCCCCCCGGCTGTGACCCTGGCCCCCCGGCTGTGACCCTGGCCTCCCGGCTGGGACGGGGCCCCCCGGCTGGGACGGGGCCCCCCGGCTGGGACCTGGCTGGCCGCTGGGCCCCGCTCCGCACTCACCAGTAGAAGTTCCAGTCCTCGCTCTCCGTCACCTGCACCCATCCCCGCTTCTCAAAGTTATTGATCAGCACGGACTTCTCGATGTCGGTGACCCACTTCACCTTTCCCGCCATGATCCTGCGGGAGAGGACGCCTCAGGGCTGCGGGCCGGCAGCCATCCCCGGACACCGGACCTGAGATGCCCCAGGCTCAGCCCCCTCGGCGGGCCCAGCCGGGGGCCTGCAGCCCCGCGGACACCGGGCAGTGTCCAGAGGAGTTTGGTTTGTCACAACTGGGGGCGGGAAGGCTTCCGGCATCGAGTGAGAGAGGCCGGATGCTGCCCTCACCCCACAACGTACAGGCCGGCCCCCGCAACCAGCTTCCCGCTCACATGTCAACTGTCGCCAAAACGGAGAAGTCCCGGTCGAGTAGGAAATAAAGGCATAATCAGCCATCAATCAGCCATCAATCAATGCTCAGCTGCAGCTGCAGCAGGGTTTCAGGTGAGAATCTCTCCATCCCCGTCCACCCCCGCCCCCAGGCAGCACACACATCCCAACCACCTGCCGGCCCCGCCTCGTTAGTGAGGGCGCCAACGGGGATCACCAAGGCGAGTGCTGTGCTTCAGCAGCAGGAAATGGGCCTCCGAGAAGGTGGGTGTCTTCCCGGCCCCCTGGTCCCGCTATCGGGGAGGACACTGGGCTGGACTCACCATCGGTTCTCACGGAGCCAGCACGGACTCAGTTTCTCGGCACTGTCACGGGCCCTCCCTGGGGTTCTGGCCTAAGAGAGATGAACACGCAGTGAGAGGTGCACAGCACAGACCGAGGGGCACCCGGCTGCTCTGAGCGCAGAGGGCTGGCCCCGCCGCCGCCCAGCAGGAGCATCCTGTGCTGACAGGTCAGCCTGGGCGTGCTGGGAGCTCGTTAGAAATGCACATCCTTGACGCCCCGCCACCCCATGATGCACCAGGTCAGACTTTGGGGAAGGGACCCAGCAATGCGTCCTAAGCGCTCAGGAGATGCTTGGGCACTGGAGCCCCTTGTTTAAAGGGAACGGGTCTAGCCCTAGCCGGTTTGGCTCAGTGGAGAGAGCATTAGCCTGCGGACTAAAGGGTCCCGGGTTCGATTCTGGTCAAGGGCATATGCCCAAGTTGCAAGCTCCATCCCCAGTACAATCCCCAGGAGAGGGTGTGCAGGAGGCAGCCGATCAAGGATTCTCTCTCATCATTGATGTTTCTCTCTCTCCCTCTCCCTCTCCCTTCCTCTCTGAAATCAATAAAAATTTATCTTTTTTAAAAGAGGGAACAGGGGAAACTTGTGCACAATCACCCACGACATGCCACAGCTTTGCCAGCCTGAAGCAGGGACCAAGAGGTGAGCTGGTTTCCACTGAGTGCCGCAAGCCCCACCTCCCTCTTCTGGTCCAGCCTTCCAAAATCAGAGCCGGCCTCATCCCCCTCCTGGACCTCACTGACTGTCACTCAGGTCCCAGCGGGGCCAGGGCTCCAGGGCATCTGGATTCGTTTCCAGCTGGCCTTCTTCGACAACGAAAAAGCACCATCTTTACTTATTATTTTTAATTTTTTTTTCCTGATTTTAGAGAAAGAGGAAGGGAGAGAGAGACACATACATGGATTGGGTGCCTACTGTAGGAGCCCTGACCCACGATCAACACCCCCCTACACCTCTACCCCCCCCCAACCTGGACATGTGCCCCGAGCAGGAATCTAATTAGCAACCTCTGGGTACACGGGAGGACTCTGACCCACTGAACCACACCGGCAAGGGCCAAAAGCGCCATCTTTAAAGACGATAATAAATAACAACGTAAATTACTCCGATGGCAGCTGTGTTTCCACTATCCACCTCCTGCCGGCACGGGAGCCAGGGCCATGCTCCACGAAGCTGTTGACGTGCCTGGGATTCTGGGTGCAGGGCAGGGCGGCTGGTTTGCGCCCCACAGCCTCGCGCTGAAATGCGCTCAGTAAGTTTCCCCAACAAAGAACCAAGAGGTGAGCTGGTTTGCACACCCTAGACAGACGGCTCACAACGACACCATGCTTTTCCGTCTAGGATGCACCCCCTGAAAAGCCCCAGCTGCTCTATGAGGTGGGCGACGCCCTCGCACTGACAGGGAAACCGGGAGGGGAGGTGCCCGGTCCGGACCCCCCAGAGGTGGGCAGAGCCGGAGCCGCCTCCTGAGCCCTCGCCCAGGCGCGCCGCGCTCAGCAGGATGCCGCCTGCAGCCACAGAGGCGGCCGCGCGAGCCGAGGAGCAAGAAGCCTGCGGGACAGCCACCGGAGGACCGCCACCGGGCCAGCGGCACCGGGCGCCGCAGGAGGAGGGAGGGCGCGGCAGGACCGGCATCCCCCGAGCATCCCCCGGCGGCGGAGGGAGCGGCACCCGCACCGCTCGCGCATGCGCACTCACGCCGCGCCCGCCACGCCCGCCGTCCCGGGGCCTCACCTGCGGGCGCAGCGCGGGCGGCGCCGGGGGCGCGGAGCAGGGCGGCCGCACGGTGCCAGGCCCCGCTCAGCCCCGCTCCGGGCCGGGAGAGGACGCCGCCGCCGCCGCCGCTCCGAGGGTCCAGCCGCCGCCGCCGCCCCGCGGGTCCAGCCGCCGCCCACTACTTCCGGGGCGGCGCCCTGGCAACCGGAGACGCTACCGCCGGCGCTACAACCGCTTCCGGGGTCAGCTTTCCAGGCGCGTCTCCGAGCCCTGGGCTGAGAGCTCGGGAGAGCCAGCGGTTTAACCGCCCCCCCTTTGCCCCCAACCCCATCCCCACCCCAACACCCCCATCCCCACCCCCCCACCCCCAACCCTCTGAACCTCAGGGCCCAGAGTGCGGTGGAGGAGGGTGTGTGCGTGCGACCGAGCGGCGCGGTGACTGTGGCGCCCAGGCCAGTCCGCTCCTACCCTCTGCGGCTCAGCTTCTGTGTCTGCAAAATCGGACTGCCGTAGCGCCTGCCCCGGAGACTTAGTTACAAGGATAACATGACAAGTTGAATCCTGCATATGGCAATCCATAAATGCCATGCTCAGCCATGGCCGGGCAGCTCTATTGGTTAGCACATGTGTCAAACACAAGGCCCGCGGGCCAAATCCAGCCCGCCAGGCCTTGCAATGTGGCCCGCACCGCGCTGTCATCACTGCACTCCACTGTCAGTTTATGACATTGTCAGTTTATGACTGTTCAGTAAACCATTCGGCCCACGATTTAGGCTGGATTTTAGATTTTGGCCCCTTCTCTGATTGAGTTCGACACCCCTAGGTTAGAGCATTCTCCCCATTCGTCAAGGTTGCGGGTTCGATCCTGGTCAGGACACATATAAGAAGCAACCAATGAATGCATAAATAAGTGCAACAACACATCGATGTTTCTCTCGCTTCTTCTGTAAAACCAAATTTTTAAAAATATGTTTCTTTATTGATTTTAGAGAGGGAGGGAGAGGGAGAGAAAAATAGAAACATCAGTGATGGGAGAGAATCTTTGATCGGCTGCCTCCTGCACATTCCATACTGGGGTTTGAGCCAGCAACAGGGGATGTACCCTTGGTCAGAATTGAATCTGGGACCCTTCTGTCTGCAGGCCAACGCTCTATCCACTGAGCCCAAACCAACTAAGACTAAAAATCAATAAATTTTTTAAAAATTAAATAAATGGCCTACTCAAAGTTCAGCTTATTCGTGAAGTGTTCCCTTGAGTGTGGGATAGGTCTACTTCTTCAAACTATATATATATTCTTTTTTTAATATATATATATATATATATATATATATATATATGTTTATTGATTTTTTACAGAGAGGAAGGGAGAGAGATAGAGAGCTAGAAACATCGATGAGAGAGAAACATTGACCAGCTGCCTCTTGCACACCCCCTACTGGGGATGTGCCCGCAACCAAGGTACATGCCCTTGACCAGAATCGAACCTGGGACCTTTCAGTTCGCAGACCGACGCTCCACCACTGAGCCAAACCGGTTTCGGCCAAACTATATATTTTCAAACTCTCTCTGTGAGGAAGAAGAAGCCTGGTTTAGTGAGAAGCCAGACCTGGACTGAATCCTTATTGTGGCATTTAAGCTGAAGCCATGTGTCTCCGTCTATTCCAGCTGCTATAACAAGGGGTACCTTCTAAACACCACAAGTTAATTTCTCACAATTCTGGCCCCAGCAGATCGGTCAGTGGTGAGGCCTGCTTCCTGGTCATAAATGGTTGGTTATCTTACTTTGTCCCCCCCCCCCATGGCAGAAGGAGTGAGGACACTCCTTTGGGGTGTCTTTTTTTAGGGCACTAATCCAATTTATGAGAGCTCCACCCTCATGACCTATTCACCTTCCAAAGGCCCCACCTCCTGATGCCACCACATTGGGGCTCAGAATTCCAGCACGTGACTTTGAGGGGACATAAACACACCATTCATGGTGCTATGAGAGCCGTTCATGAAAGAGAGTTACACTCAACCAAAAATATTGGAGACCCACAACATTCAAGAAAGGCACAAAAATCAGCCAAGATGAACTGAACGCCAAGAAAATGTCTAGACTAGGGGAGTCGAACTCAATCAGAGAAGGGGCCAAAATCTAAAATCCAGCCTAAATCACGGGCCGAATGGTTTACTGAACAGTCATAAACTGACAATGTCATAAACTGACAGCGGAGTGCAGTGATGACAGCGCGGTGCGGGCCACATTGCAAGGCCTGGCGGGCTGGATTTGGCCCGCGGGCCTTGTGTTTGACACATGTGGTCTAGACCAGCAGTGAGCGAACCACTGGCCACATCCAGCCTCCCACCTGGTTTTTATCTTTTTCTTATTGTTCCACTTGGCTTTTATAGCTCAAAGCTAAGAATGGTCTATACCCATGACCCCAACTACGGGAAATTTAATTTATCCCACCTCCTCTTAAAAAAAAAAAAAAAAAAAAAAGCCCATTTGCTCATTAGCAGACCTGTATTACTAAAAAGTTATACTCCATTATTATTTTATTTTGTATTTCATCAATGAAAAAGTTGTACAATTTTATGGAACTTGTCAGTGGCAGAGCCTGGATTTGAACCCAGAAAACCTGACCACTCACGCTACTGCTTCCTCGGGAAATAGAGAGCAGCCTCGGGGAAGATGGCGTTTTTCTGGGGGAGGTTCTGAGCTTTGCTTCCAGGGATTCCTGAAACCTCCACAGCCTCTCCCAGGCTGTTTCCATTCACCTCCACTTGCTGTGAGCACCATCTAGTGGAACCAGCGCTCAGCTGGAGCCGGACAGGCCAAGTTCACACCCACCGCACAGCTGCCCCTGACCCTCCACGCCTCAGCCTCAGCGTTCTCTGTCCCGGTGTCTTTTCACTAAGAACCACCAGTTTCACAGTGGCTGATGGTCAGAGCCAGCCACATAGTTTGAGGGGCCCCATGCAAAAAAAAAAAAAAAATACATGCTTTCTTGTTCAAAAATTATTAAGACTTTTAACTGAAGGCCCTGGCAGAGTGGCCCAGTGGGCTAGAGCACCCTCCCGATACACCAAGGTTGCAGGTTAGATCCCCCAATCAGGGCACATGCAAGAATCAACCAATGAGCCCTGGCTGGTTTGGCTCAGTGGATAGAGCATCAGCCTGTGGACTGAAGGGTCCCAGGTTCAAATCCCGTCAAGGGCATGTACCTTGGTTGGGGGCACATCCCCTGTGGGGGGTGTGCAGCAGGCAGCTGATTGAAGTCTCATCGATGTTTCTAACTCTCTATCCCTCTCCCTTCCTCTCTATAAACAATCAATAAAATAAAATAAAAATTTTTAAAAGAATCAACCAATGAATGTGTAAATAAGTGGAGTAACAAATCAATGTTACCCTCTCTCTCTTTCTCTCCCACCCTGACCCTCAGACTGTCTGTTTCTCATCTCTCTCCCTTCCTCTCTCTGCCCACTCAGCCCTCACAAGAACCCTGCCCAGTGAGTGGTGTTATCCCACTTTTTAAAAACAGAGTTTTAATATGTTTCCATTGATTTTAGAGACAGGACGGGAGAGTGCTAGAAAGATAAAAACATCAATGACGATAATCATCAATTGGCTGCCTCGTGTACGCCCCCTACTTGGGATCGAGCCCACAACCCAGGCATGTGCCCTGTCTGGGACTCAAACTGGGGATCTCTTTGGTTCATGGACCGACACTCCACCACTGAGCAACACCAGCCCATCTTTTATTTAATTTTGGAGAGAGAAACATATATTTGTTGTTCCACTTATTTATGCATTTATTGGTTGATTTTTTTTCTTTTCTTTTTTAAACAACCTCCCTTTCCTTCAGATGTTTTTTTTTTTTTTTTTTTTAATATATTTTATTGATTTTGTACAGAGAGGAAGGGAGAGAGATAGTTAGAAACATCGATGGGAGAGAGTCATCGATCAGCTGCCTCTTGCACACCCCCTACTGGGGATATGCCCGCAACCAAGGTACATGCCCTTGACCGGAATCGAACCCTGGACCCTTTAGTCCCCAAGCCGACGCTCTATCCATTGAGCCAAACCGGTTTCGGCTCCTTCAGATGTTTATTTCATTATTTTTTTTTTAAAATATATTTTATTGATTTTGTACAGAGAGGAAGGGAGAGAGAGAGTTAGAAACATTGACGAGAGAGAGTCATCAATCAGCTGCCTCTTGCATACCCCCTACTGGGGATATGCCCGCAACCAAGGCACATGCCCTTGACCGGAATCGAACCCGGGACCTTTCAGTCCCCAAGCTGACTCTCTATCCATTGAGCCAAACCGGTTTTGGCTATTTCATTATTTTTTTATATATATACATTTTTATTGATTTCAGAGAGTAAGAGAGATAGATAGAAACATCAATGATGAGAAACACTGATTGGCTGTCTGCTGCATGCCCCATACTAGAGGAGCAGGGGCAAGGGGGGGAGATGGAGCCCGCAACCTGGGCCTGTGCCCTTGGCCAGAATCGAACCTGGGACCCTTTAGTCCGCAAGCTGACGTTCTAGCCACTGAACCAAACCGGCGACGGGTATTGGTTGATTTTAAAATATATATATTTTATTGATTTTTTACAGAGAGGAAGGGAGAGAGATAGAGAGCTAGAAATGTCGATGAGAGAGAAACATCGACCAGCTGTCTCCTGCACACCCCCTACCGGGTATGTGCCCGCAACTAATGTACATGCCCTTGACCGGAATCGAACCTGGGACCTTTCAGTCAGCAGACCGTCGCTCTACCACTGAGCCAAACCGGTTTCAGCTGATTCTTGTATGGGCCCTGACTGAGGCTTGAACCCACAAACTTAGTGTATTGGGACGTTGCTCTCACCACTGGGCTCCCCAGCCGGGCCTGTGTGATTTCTGAGGAACTGCCTGCTGTTCTCCACAGTGACTGCAGCATTTCACACTCCCACCCCCAGTACACAGGGCCCGATTTCTCACCCACACTGTTATTTTCTTTCATTTTGTTGTTGGTGGTGTTTGTTAACCCTCACCTGAGGATATTTTTTCCATTGATTTTTTAGAGAGTGGAAGAGAGAGGGAAAGACAGAGAGAAACATCCATGTGCATGAGCCCCAGCCAGGGTCCGGGCCGGGAGGAGCCTGCAACCAAGGTACAAGCCCTTGACCGGAATCAAACCTGGGTCCCTTCAGTCCACAGGCAGGAGAACGCTCTGGCCACTGAGCCAGGCCAGCAGGGCCCCTGTCTGTCTGGGTTTGGGTTTGACAGCAGCCAACCTAATGGGGTTGCTATCTCCACTTTTTAAATAAGCAAATGAGTTGCCTGAGGCCATGCAGCCATGAAGGTTATCAGTTCAGCTGTGGCCTACTGAATGCCCTGCCCAACTCAGCTGCCACTCAGAACTCAGATGGAGCCCCAGCCCATTGCTCCCCGAGGCTGTTACTAATCCCAGGAGCGCCCCCTGCTGGACGGAACCGGTGCCCAGCCCACCCAATCCACTCTGCTCCACCCAGGCGCTGTGTAGGGACCCTGTGCTGCTCCACCTCAGTGTCTATTGAGGGGCCCAGCAGTGGGTGCAAGGGAGTGAGATTGCACAAGGGACCCTGCCCTCTGGGGGTCATGGCCAGGTCCTCGTGGGGCGCCCCCACCCCCAGAGCAGCGGTGTGGACAGCAGTGGCGCTGACACCACGCTGGCTGCGTGAGCTGCTCGGCAGCTGTTATTGTTCAGAGTCAATCTGTCACCGCCTCGATAACCCGCCGCCAGAGGGATTTATTTTGGGATGGAGGGAGGCTCTGCAGGCCGGGGCTCCTTCCTGCCGGCACCCGCAGGGCCTGCTCCCCCGCACGATAACCTGGGGCCTCGAGCCTGTCCCACAGGGGGGCCCGCACCCGCCGGCCGCCCAGGCCCGTGCCGGCCGCCACGGAGCTCGGAGCAGACAGCCTCCCCCTGACCCGGGTTCCTGGCATTGTCCGCGGAGGGAGGCCTGGTCTCCGTCTGCCTGACAGGCCGCGTGAGATTCCGTTATTTCGGTCACACGGGCCTCTTGGTTTTAGTCCCGAACGCGTGTCTAGGGCAGTGGTCGGCAAACCCATTAGCCAGCAGAGCCGAATATCAACAGCACAACGATTGAAATTTCTTTGGAGAGCCACATTTTTTAAACGTAAACTTATAACGCCACTTCTTCAACATAGATTCGTCCAGGCCGTGGTATTTTGTGGAAGAGCCACACTCAAGGGGCCAAAGAGCCGCCTGTGGCTCGCAAGCCGCAGTTTGCCGACCACGGGTGCAGGGCATCGTCATGGCCCTGAGCCTCCGCCATCCGCCCTGCAATGCGCGGGTCCTGCTTCCAGCTGTCACCTCCCCTGTCACCAGCCGCGTGGCCTCCTCGTGACGCCACGCACCCCTGGCCGCGGCCGTAAACGGGGTCTCCATTAGAGCCCCCACCCGGGCTAGTTCAAGTCTGGTTCACGGTGCCTCGCTTAATTTTATTCCGTAGCATCGAGTTGAGTTTTAATTTGCCGATAGTGCACAGATCGTAAGCCCTCTGCTCAGTTTACAGACGTACAGACGCCATCCATGTCACCCCATGTCATCCCTCCTGCCCTCCCCGCCGAGGCCCACCCACTGCAGAGGCAGCCACCGGTCCCACCTCCATCGCCAGAGATCCGCTCTGCTGGTCTTGAACTTCACACAAATGGAACCACCCAGCATGTTCTCTCTGGCGCTGGCTTCATTCATGGAATATAACATCTATAAAACAGCTATTGTTATGACCGGAAACATAATCCACACTCATTGCAAAAACTGCAAATAATTTACAAGAGAAAGAAAAGACCATTTAAACTTGGTGACAGTGATCAGTGATAGAGCATCGACCTAGGAACCAGGAGGTCACAGTTCAATTCCCGGTCAAGGGCACATGCCCAGGTTGCAGGCTCAATCCCCGGTGGGGGGCACGCAAGAGGCAGCCAATCCAGGATTCCCTCTCCTCATTGATGTTTCTATCTCTCTAGCCCTCTCCCTTCCTCTCTGAAATCAGTGTGTGTGTGTGGATACATATATATATATATATTTTTTTTTTTTAGAAAAGAAGTAGGCTATGTGTGTGTGTGTGTGAAGAGGTACTAATGCAGGTGGTACAGAACTCCAGGGGCCGAGGACTGCAGGGTAAAGGGGGTTGTCAGGGAATGCCTCCCTGGAAAAGGGACAGCTGAGCCAAGACAAACAGCAGGCATCCAATGGAAGAGCCACTGGGGAGAAAACAGCAGGTGCAAAGGCCCTGAGGCTGCCAGGAACCTGTACCTGAGGAACAGCGAGGAGGCCAGTGCTGGGAGAGAGTGAGCAGCAGCAGTTACAGAAATGGGCCGGACGGTAATTAGGCTGGATTAGGTGGGGCCTGGGCTTTCCCGCCGTGTTCGCTAGAGAACCCGGGCAGTGTGAGCAAGGGAGGAGCCAATCACAATTTTATTTTATTTTTGTTAGTCCTCACCTGAGGATTTGTTGTTGTGTTAATCCTTGCCTGAGGATATTTTTATCCATTACTCTTCCGAGAGTGGAATGGAGGGCGGGAGGGAGGGAGGGGGAGAGGGAGAGAAACACCCCTGTGAGAGACACAGGGACTAGTTGCCTCCTGGAGGAACGTGCCTGGACTGGAAGCGGGGAGCAAACCTGAAGCCCAGGCATGTGTCCGTGGCCGGGAACCGAGCCCGCAGGCGGAGTTCTAACCATGGAGCCACACCGGCCGGAGCATCCGTTTAACCGTCACTCAGGCTGCTATGCCGAGTGCAGACCTGAGAGGGGCCGGTGGCGTAGAAGCAGGGAGACCGGTGAGGAGAATCACACCACTCGGGTGGGAGCGGACACAGTTCACAGGTAACGCCAAGAGGATTGCTGAAGAGTCAGGAACGGGGTCTTCGTTTCTGTCTAACAAACCACAGCAGCCCAGTGCCTCTGAGCGACCGTGAGCATCTGTTATCCTCACTGTGGAGGGAGCCAGGTACTGAGGGCTGGTTGGCTCAGGGTCTCCGTGAGGCTGCAGTGGAGGCGTTGGTGGGGCTGGTGTCAGCTGAAGGCTTGACTGGGACTGGAGGACGCACTGCCAGGATGGAGCCCTCAGTGGTGCCAGCTGTTCCTCCCCCGAGGGTCCCTCCATGGCCGCCCGGTGTCCCCAGGGTGAGCGAGTCAAACCAGAGCGGAGCCCGGCCAGAGCCACCCGCCAGCATCCGGCTTGGGGATGCCAGAGCACACCTCTGCCACGTTATGTCCATGGGACATGAGTGCCGGCCCCGGGCCCCGCCACTCAGCTCGGCCCCCACCTGTGCGGGTTAGGGCCTACACCGGGCCCCCAACTCCCAGCCGAGCTCGCCCAGCCTGGCCTCAGCAGCCAGGCCTGGGCACAAAGCTCAGCCCTCACTCTGCCCTCCCTGCTCAGCCCTCACCCTGCCCTCCCTGCCCAGCCCTCACCCTGCCCTCCCTGCCCAGCCCTCGCCCTGCCCTCCCTGCTCAGCCCTCGCTCTGCCCTCAGAGAGAAGGAGGGGACACAGAGGCCCCCATTCCTGAGTGACCTCGGACAGAAGTGACGATCACCAGGCGCTGTCTGCCACCCTCATAACCATTTAAAAAATATATATTTTATTGATATTTTACAGAGAAGAAGGGAGAGGGATAGAGAGTTAGAAACATCCATCAGCTGCCTCCTGCACACCTACTGGGGATGTGCCCGCAACCAAGGTGCATGCCCTTGACCGGAATCGAACCTGGGACCCTTGAGTCCGCAGGCTGATGCTCTATCCAGTGAGCCCCGCCCGGGAGCCCTGGGCGCCATCTCTCCAATACCCACCCACATGGTTCCTGAGATCTGGCTCCTGGCCTGTGCCAGCCCTGCCACGGCTCCCTTGGTACCCTCCTGCCGAGCCTTTCCTGGTTGGGCGCGGCCTCCTCAGGGCTGGCTCTGCTGTCCTCTCCCGGGGCCCTCACCTGTCTCAGCCCCGGGCCGGTCCCCTTCGGGGTCACTGGGAGGAGGCATTCCACTGCTCCGGACAAGACCAGACCTGCTTTTCTTCCTCTTCTTCTACTTCTGCTTTTTTTTAATCCTCACCCGAGGATATTTTTTCTATTGATTTTAAAAGAGAGTGGAAGGGAGGGAGGAGGGGGAGAGAGAGATGGCTGTGTGAGAGACACAGCAATAGGTTGCCTCCCGCACGTGCCCCGACCAGGGCTGGGGATCAAGCCTGCAACCCGGATACGCACCCTTATCGGGATTCGAACCCGAAACCCTCCCAGGCACTGACTGACACTCTAACCACTGGGCTACGCTGGTCAGGGCTCTTCCTCTTTAAAAAGAAATCGGTATTTTCCTGATTAGCAGGTTAATACGCTCAAATACAGAAAAATTTGGGAAAACAAAAGGAGAAACACTGACCCCCCCCCTCAGGGCTCAGAGACCACCACCACTGCTCGCTCGCCTCTCCTTCCGGAGCGCCGGGCTGTCAAACCTGGTTCTCCGACGCCTCCCGTCTCGAACTGTCCCACTGCCCCGGCCGGTCCGGGAGGGGAGCTGTCAGTGGGATCCACGGGAGCCGGGAGCCAGGGGTGGCACGGAAGCAGCGGGGAGGGAGGTCTCGTTGAGGCTCGGCGGGTGAGGCTGGCGCCTTAGGAACAGCAGTGTGTCCGCGTTAAACAGCCATCAGCCGTGTCTGTGTGTCAGGAAGGCCACGGCAGGCAGTCGTGCGTGGCTCGGTGGTTGAGCTTCCTCTTAGGAGCCACGAGGTCACACGTTCGACTCCAGGTCAGGCCACGCGCAGGAGGCAGCCTGTCAGTGAGGTTTCTCTCCGTGTTTCGGTCTCCCCATCCCTCCCCGGGCCTCTCAGGAACAGCCCTCCGGAACAAACGAAGTTCGAGAAACGAGGTTCCACTTTGTTTCCTTCCAAGCTTTATAGATACAAATTAAACAAAAACAAAACAAACAAATAAACAAACAAAACCTGGGATGGGACTGGGCATACTGATGGTGAAATGTCTTATTTCACTTACTAGCCAGCGGTCGGCAAACTCATGAGTCCGCAGAGCCAAATACCAACAGCACAACGACTGAAATTTCTTTTGAGAGCCACATTTTTTAAACTTAAACTTCTTCTAACGCCACTTCTTCAACATAGACTCGCCCAGGCTGTGGCATTTTGTGGAAGAGCCACACTCAAGGGGCCAAAGAGCCGCATGTGGCTCGCGAGCCGAGGTTTGCCGACCATGGTGCTAGGTGATGCATCTCTGAGATACAGTTTCTTAGGTGAAGCTGTCAAACTCCTCCGCAGTTCCTACGGGACCCCTTGCTGGCAGCCCCTGGTTGACTCACCGCCTGCTGTGTGCCAGGTCCCGCGCTGGACGCCTGGGCCCGTCCTTACCGCTGCCCTGGGCTGCGCACTCCGGGCTGGGCCCTGCTCCCCGCCAGGCTGCAGCTTTCCTCCCCAGAAAAGGCTATGGGCCGGAGAGACCCGGGTTCAAGCCCCCGCCCTCCAGTTTCCGGGCTGTGTAGCCTCAGAGAGAAAACATCACCCCCCTTCTACCCCGGGCCTGCTTTGGGGTGACAGGAAGCCGGGGACTTCTGCCGGCCCAACTGTATGTCACAGGGAGGGGGCATCAGGGTTTTAGAGATGCAATGGGAGTGGGGGGGGGGGGGAAGGGGGAGACCTACCCTGCAGGGGCCAGCAGGGGCACGTGGGGCCGCCCAGGTGACCCCTGGGGGTGCTCTGGTGTCTGCAGTGGGGGGAGCGGGATGGCCAGCTCCAGGCAGCAGTGGTAAGGATTCCAGATCAGAAAAGGTGCTTAGTCCTGAGATTGGGGACCTGACCAGGTGGTGGCCATCATTGCTGTTATTGCCACTCACCTTCTACCCCAAGGCCTGCTGTGCACTGGGGAGAATCCCGCAGGTCCAATTCTTTTTTAAAATTCTTTTTAATATATTTTATTGATTTTTTTTTTTTTAAAAGGAAGGAAGAGAGAAGGATAGAGGGCTAGAAACATCAATGAGAAAGAAACATCGATCAGCCGCCTCCTGCACAATCCTCACGAGGGATGTGCCTGCAACCAAGGTACATGCCCTTGACGGAATAAAACCGGAGGCCGATGCTCTATCCACTGAGCCAAACCCGTTTCAGCCCACAGGGGCCAATTCTTATGCAAAAGTTGTTTTCCTCCTCCTGTCCAGGGATCAGCATATCACCTCAAGGATAGTCTCACCTACCCCTCCCTGGGCCTTTCTACCTCCCGCCCTTCCCCAACTGTCCTCCTCCCTCCACCAGTTATGCTAATGTTTACTGACCACCTACTATGTGCCCGGCACTGTGCCTTCCGTGTCCAGACCCTCTGGAGGCGTTCTCACACACAGGCCCCTGAGCCCCTGAGCCCCTGGGCCCCTGAGCCCCTGGGCCCCTGAGCCCCTGAGCCCCTGGGCCCCTGAGCCCCTGGGCCCCTGGGCCCCTGAGCCCCTGGGCCCCTGGGCCCCTGGGCCCCTGGGCCCCTGAGCCCCTGGGCCCCTGAGACGTGTCATGGCCTCCCCGTCTGCTTTCCCATCGGCAGTGAATGTGCAGAGAGGCCCTATTTTTAGGCGTCTGGCTCCTGCAGGGAGAACTCAGTGGTTATTGGGGAGGGGAGTGCCATCCAGACTCAGTGGGGCCGGGAGACAATGGGATTGGGGGAGGGGGATCAAAGAATTATCACAAAGTCTTAGGAGCTCCCAGGGAGCGGGAGGCCTAGGAGCTGGAACTCTGCAGAGTGTGGGAAACATTTTAGAATTATCTCCTCTTACCCGCCCCCCCCCCCCAGCCTGGGGGTCCGGGGGTGCAGATGCTGTCATCTATTTCTCAGGTGAGGACCCAGAGGGAAAAACGGGTAACACCGCTCACTACTGAGGCTGAACGGGGCAGGGGGCCCCCACCTGCAGCCAGTGAGAGAACTGGGAGCAGGGAGCCCCCCACCCCCACCCCCGCTGCTCCGGGTCCTGAGGCCGCAGGACTGAGGTAAACAGCCTTGTTGTTGTGCTCCCGGGACAATGGTTACTTTGTCATTCCAGCCCCCTCCCCCTCCGACAGACCCCGCGCCCCTCCCCCGGGCCCAGCCCCCTGGATTCCCCCCCCCAGGCCCACCCCCCTGGATCCCCCCCAGGCCCACCCCCCTGGACCCCTTCTCCGGGCCCATCCCCCCACCCCCTGGATTCCCCTCCCCCCCCGCCCATCCCCCGGGACCCACCCCCCAGGAGCCTCTCTCATTGCTCTTCCCTCTCAGGGCCTTGGGGGGCCGTCTCTGTCCCCCATTTCCCCCTGGGTCCAGGGCCCCCGGAGCAGGGCGGGCAGACCCCGCTGTGGGAGGACAGTGGGGTGCAGTGAGCGGTGCAGGGCCCCGGGAGCAGGGCGGGCAGACCCCGCTGGGGGCCGGAAAAGGGGTGCAGTGAGCGGTGCAGGGCCCCGGGAGCAGGGCGGGCAGACCCCGCTGGGGGCCGGAAAAGGGGTGCAGTGAGCGGTGCAGCAGGAAGCGCGGGCGGGAGCACAGGGCGGGTGGCTGCGGCTCCGATCCGGGGCTCTCCCCGGTGGGGAGTGAGGGGATGGAAGGTGGGGAGCATGGAAGGTGGAGGCCCCGCCTTTTGGGTGTGTTTCAGCCGCCGAGCAGCCGCTTCACACTGGTCAGGAAGGTGCATTTGACGGGTATTTTACTGCAATAAAGACTTGGAAAACCAAAACAGAACGGGGTCACTCCCGGGCCCCCCGCCCTGGGCGCGGGTGCCGGAGCGCCGGCTTCTGCTGTTTCTGGTGAGAAGCCGGGGTCCTCGGCCTCGGTGTCCGGGGAGAAACGGGGTGAAAAGGGCCCCGAGCCCCGGGGCCGCTCTGAGGACGGAGGGGCGTCCCCGCGCGGAAGCGGGGTTCGCCCGCGGGCGCTCGGGGTGCGCAGAGCCGGGGACACAGCGGAGCCGAGGCCAAAGCAAAGCCAAGGCGCCGCCGGAGCGGCTCCTCCCGGCCCCGGCCCGGACCCGGGGGCGGCGACAGGGCGGCGGGCGGGGCGGCGGGCGGGGCGGGGCCGGGTTCAGACGGAGCGGAGCGCGGGCGCCGGCTGCACGCACCGCCTCCCGGCCGCGGGCACCGCACCCGGCACCCCACCCCGGGCACCGCCGCCCCGGGCACCGCCGCCGCGAGGTGAGTCCCGCGGTCCCGCCCCGCCCGCCGGAGCCCGCGCCCCGCAGCGGCCCCGGAGCGGCCGGCGGCGGGAGTGTCCGGAGCTCCTGCCCGCAGCTGTCGGGGTGTCACTCGCGGGGCCCCGGCTCCCAAACACCCTCCCCGGCGGGCTCCGGGGTCCCCGCCGCCTGAGCGCCCCCCGGGGGACGGGCACCGCCGTCCGCTCCGCCCCGCGCGGCCCGGGGGCCGGGCCCGTCCCCTCCGCGCGCCGGGCCGGGACCTCAGTGCGCGCCGGCCGGGACGCGGGGCGCAGCCGGCGGGCGGCCCCGGGGAAGGGAACATGGCTTCTGGCCCCGGCCCCCCGGGCCGAGGACCGCCGGCCCCGCGCACCTGCCGGGGGTTCCGCGGGCCGGGCCGGGGAAGTCCGAGCGGAACCGGGCGGGCGCGGCCGCTCACCTGCCGGGCCCGGGGGCGGCGGGCGGACCCGGGGGGGCGGGCGGACCGGGGGGTGGCGGGCGGACCCAGGGGGGGGCGGCGGGCGGCGGGCGGACCCGGGGGGCGGCGGGCGGGCCCGGGGGGGCGGCGGGGCCCGGCGGGCGGACCCGGGGCGGCGGGCGGACCCGGGGCGGCGGGCGGACCCGGGGCGGCGGGCGGACCGGGGGCGGCGGGCGGACCGGGGGCGGCGGGCGGACCGGGGGGCGGCGGGGCCCGGCGGGCGGACCCGGGGGCGGCGGGCGGACCCGGGGGCGGCGGGCGGACCCGGGGGCGGCGGGGCCCGGCGGGCGGACCCGGGGGCGGCGGGCGGACCCGGGGGCGGCGGGCGGACCGGGGGCGGCCTGCTCCCGGGACCCGGAGCCGGTCCGCCTGCCCCGGTGACCGCAGGTCCTGCCGCGGCCCGCGGGGCCTCCGGGGCGGATCGGTCTGTGAGCCGATCGGGTCGCCGATGGTTCTGTGACTGCAGCCGGAGCCCGGGCGGACGTATCGCTGCTGCTGTTAGCGCGCACCTGGCGTCGGGGCCCCGGGTTTCTCCGCCGCTGGGCCCCCGCCCCGCTCCCGGCACAGGCGCTCAGCCCGGTCCTTCCTCATCAGGAGGAGGCGGCCTGTGGCGGCCCCCAGCCCCGCGGCCTCAGGAGGGGCCCGTTACAGATGGAGAAACTGAGGTTCCGCAGGGCGCCGAAATGCTGCCTAAAGCAAAACCCTCTGCTCAGTCACTCTGTGTCATCTTCCATGGGCTATTCCCCGGCGCGGCCTCAGTTTGCCCATTCTGTGAAATGGGTCCATGAGGTTTCCAAACCGGGCGTGGAGAACGCCTGCCCAAGCGTTCACTGCCAGCGGCGCCCAGGAGGTAACGCTTTAGCCTCATTCTGCCTCCCCTGGCGCCCTGAGGAACAGGTTTCAGGAGCCGCGCGTTTCTGTGTGATCGGTACCGTTTCTGTGTGATCGGTACCGCGTTGCACTGCTCCCTCCTGGTCTGCCTGAGGCCGCGGCTGGGCCTGGCTGCTGAGCGTGCTCTTCTATTGTTCCGCCTCTCCTCCACTCCTCCCTCCGCTTCACTCCAGGATTTGGGGGTTTCCCACCATCTTCTGGACATCACAGTCACAGGCATTTAGCTGTGGCTTCTCCAGTCTCACCAACCCACCTTAGGCTGTGCAAGTTCAGTGTTGCTAGTGTGTGTGTGTGTGTGTGTGTGTGTGTGTGTGTGTTTGTTTTGTTTTGTTTTAATTTGTCTTATCTAGGAAGACTGACTTTCTGCCAGTGCCCAGAATGTCTTCCTGGGCAGGGCGTATACATTATATTTACAATGATTCCAGAGAGAAGAAGGGAAAGGGAGGGGGAGAGAGAGAGAGAGAGAAACATAATGATGAGAGAATAATTGATTGGCTGCCTCCGGCACACCATGTACTGGGGATCAAACCCGCAAACCCCGCCCCCTCCCCTGCGTGTGCCCTGACCAGGAACGGAAGCATGACCTCCAGGTGTATAGGTCATCATTCCGCCACTGAGCCACCGCAGCAGGCGGAAGCATTTAATAAACCTTCTGAGTTGGTGGCCAGTTGGTCTTGGTTTCGGTGGGACCTATCTGGGCAGGGATAGTCCTCCGAGCACCCAGGTCCCCAGAGGCCTTCCGTGGGGCGGTGTGAGGCTTAAAACAAGGGGAGCCATACGCCCCCTACGGGTGTCACTCCCATCATGCTTTGCCATCTGGCTCCACTGCCACCTCCTCTGAGAAGCCTTCTCGCACTGCCTTGGTAAAGGTGCCGTCTTCCCTCCCTCCCTCCGCCTCCTCTGTCCTGGGGCCTTATTTCGTGGCCTGTGTGGCTCATCGGTGTGACTTAGCCTGCCTGGGTGCATGAGAGCGGAGCCCCAGCCCCGCCTGGGCCCTGGGTGGAGCCGGCGGGCCAGGTGCGTGCCAGCTGTGGGCAGTGTCAGGGGGGCAGCAGGGGAAAAGCTGGGAGGAGCAGGGAGCAGTGTCGGCGCATTTGCACTTGTGAGCGTCTCTCTGGTAAACGAAGGGGTGTGGGGAGGGGTCCATTCCGTGTCCTGAGCTGGCCCGGAGGCCTGGCGCCCCTGGGAAGTGTCCTGTTTGAGGGCCCCGCTCAGTTTGTGGGTGAGGAGTGGCCTCGGACAGAGTGGAGCCCAGGAGAGACCGGCTGTTTGTCCCTCTGCTCAGACCCATTCCGAGGAAGTCCCGCCGGGCGCCCCCGTTTGCTGGCCGCACCGGGAAGCCTGCCGCCCGCAGGGGACGCGCTCTCGTCCCTTTGTCCCGCCCGGGGGGGGGGGGGGGGGCTGGGCCGGCTCCCTGCGAGAAATGTACGGACACAGGCCCCTGCCTGTCTTTGTTGGCCCCGAGGCTAGAGCGAGGCCGGGGGCGGCCAGGGCGGGCAGGCTGCTCGGCCAGGGCGGGCAGGCTGCTCGAAGGGCAGCTGATTTTCCTAGAGTCAACATCAGGATGTGACAACACAAAACACCGGCGGGGGCACCTCGGGAAACCTGTTTTTCTGGCGGCAGGAGAAGACACCGGGTCACCAGCCTCAGAGGAAGTGCATGTTCTAGGGCGAAGACCAGCCACCCGGGCCGGTCTGGCTCAGTGGCTAGAGCCCCGGCCTGCAGACCAAATTGTCCCGGGTTCGATTTCGATCAAGGGCACGTGCCTTGGCTGCAGGCTCCTCCCTGGCTCGGGCCCAGCTCATCGATGTGTCTGTCTTTCCCTCCGTCTCCCGCTCTCCCTAAAATCAGAGGGAAATGTCCTGAGCTGAGGATCAGCCGCAGCACCAAGATGCAAAGCAGGGGTCCTCAAACTTTTTAAAGTGGGGGCCAGATCACAGTCCCTCAGAGAGCTGGAGGGCCGGACTATATGAACTACTAATCCCTACTGTAACACCTTGGCTGTGCTCACTGCCCAAAAAACCTGGCGGGCAGAATCAGACTCCCCTGGGGGCTGCATGTGGCCCGCGGGCCGTAGTTTGAAGACCCCTGATGCAGAGGAAAGCCCGCCCGCTGTGGGAGCCTCGCTGGGTCGGGAGGTTTGGGCTGAGGTGACTGTGTGGTTGAGAGCTCAGGAGGGGCCCCCCGGAGGCAGAGCGAGCTGCCGACGCCATGGACGGCCCGGTGTGACCTGGGTGCCCAGAGCTCAGGCTCCCGGGACGCTGGCTCCCCGTCGGTGGGCATTGCCGTGTGCCCTGCGGCCGGCTGCCCCCTCACAGCTCCTTCCCCGGTTCTCCGCCTGCAGAAGGTGAGCGTGTGCCCAGTCCGGGGTCCCCAGCCAGGCCTGCCCGGCACCTGAGCCCGGCTCCCACAGCGTGTGAGGGCTGCTGGCTCCCCCGCTGTCCGTGCCCCCCGGGCCCTGCGCTGAGCCGGGCAGACGGACCAGGAAACACGGAATGGGCCGAATGCCCGTAGTGCCCGTCGGGTCTGTTTACCCAAGAGCTGGGCGAGGACGATGAGGAGCCTTTGATTGGTTCTGAGGCCTGCCTGGAGGAGGGGGCAGCTCCCCCGTCCCCCGTCCCCCATCCCCCATGCCAGCCTGCGGGGGCAGAGGAGGCTGGAAAGATGGGGCTGAGGCTGCAGGAGGGCTGGGGTGAGTCTGGGGAGAGGGGTGGGCCGTAGGGGTGTCAGGGTCTGGTGAGTGAGCGAGGCCCTCAGAAGGCACCGCAGGGAGCCCCCAGCACGGGAGGAGGAGACCCCGAGGGCCCTGCAGGGACAGCCCCTCGGCCGCCGTGACTTACCCGCAGACCAGGTGGCACCGCCCGGACACCTGCCCTTCCCATGGCGCTGGGGAGGCACGGGCCCGCTGGCTGGAGTCCCGCCCGGGGTCCTGGCTGACTGGGACCCCTGTGACTCCGAGAACGTGACCCCTGGGTTTTTCTTGCTCTGTCCCCTTTCCCCCCACTTTCTCTCATCTCAATGACGTCTTTATCATAACAGACTGGGTGGCTCATGAGGAACAGGATTTGTTTCCCGCCCTCTGGGCGCTGGGAGGCCAAGGTCAGGGCCCTGGAGGACGGGGCGGGCCCCTTTCGGAAAAGCACGAACCCTATTGGCGGAACCTCCCGAGGGCCCGCCTCCCAGAGCCCCCTGGCCCGTTAGGTTTTCAGCAGAGAAATGGGGGAGGGGAGACATTCAGACCAAGCACAGCAAACCGACTTAGCGTGACCTTCCAGCCCTGGGCCAGGGGTCGGCAAACCGCGGCTCTGTGGCCCCGTGCGTGTCCTAACGCCACTTCTTCCACACAGACTCGCCCAGGCACATTCACTGGCCCCTCAGACTCTGGATGAATTCCTCGGCTGTAAAACAAGCTTTGGGGAGATTCTTTTCTGTCTCTTCCTTCTCGATTATCTATAAAAATACTCCAAACCGTAGCAGAAGTGTAACATTCATAATCCTCTCGACAACAGGTTTTGAAAGTAACTTTTTTCCATTGCACTGTACGTGCGCCCGCACGTGGCATTTTGTGGAAGAGCCATGCTCAAGGGGCCGAAGAGCCACATGTGGCTCAAGAGCCGCGGTTTTCCGACCACTGGTCTAGGCTGTTTGGCTCCGTGGATAGAGCATTGGCTTGCAGACTGAAGGGTCCTGGGTTCGATTCCAGTCAAGGGCACAGTCCCTGGTTGTGGACTCCGTCCTCAGCAGAAGGGAGCTGATTGATGATTCTCTTTCATCTTTGATGTTTCTATCTCTCTCCCTCTTCTTTCCTCTCTGAAATCAATAAAAAAATATTTTTAAAAAGTTACTCTCAAAACCTGTTGTCGAGAGGATTATGAATGTTACACTTCTGCTACGGTTTGGAGTATTTTTATAGATAATCAAGAAGGAAGAGACAGAAAAGAGTCTCCCCAACGCTTGTTTTACCTACAAGGAATTCGTCCAGAGTCTGAGGGGCCAGTGGATGTGCCCGTGTCCCGTGGCCGAGCACCCCGGCCCCCAGCCAGTGTCTCCAGGCCGGGCCCTGGCGCCGCTCCGCCGGCCTGCTGGGCCCCGCCGCCTGGGGCCGAGGCGGCCTCCGGTGGGGAGACCCCCCGGTGACCGTGGGCCGTGTCTCCTCCCATCACCCCACACGCACGGAAGCCGCTCTGTCCCGGGCAGGTGTGAAGGCGGCTCGCACACACCTGTGTCTCACGCTCCTGGGGGTTACCACGCAACCTGAAACCACACAGGACCCATTCGCTTCTCTCCCGCCGAGGGTTTCGGGTCACCTGAGGGCATTTCCCCGTGGGTGTTAGAGGGAGGGAGGGTGAGGGCGACACAGCAACCGGCTGCCTCCTGCATGCACCCGGCAGGGCCAGCGCATGTGCAGCCAAGGTCCCCTTGTCCTTGACCAGAATCGAACCCGGGACCCTTCCGTCCGCAGGCGGGAGCTCTAGCCACTGAGCCACAGGCGATGGCGGTGGAGGGAGTCCTCAGTCCTCCCCCGGCTGAGGGGGTCCTCCTCGCTGTGCCTTTGAGGGAACAATGGCCGGAGAGGCGGTCCCATGTCCGGGCACCCCGACAGAGGCCCACGTGAACGGCTGGGCTTGGGGAGAGGGTGATGTGTCAGTTGCAGAAGTAATTATATACTCACTATATAGAGGCCGGTGCATGAAATTCATGTGTGTGTGGGGGGGGGGAGGCCAGAGTCCCTCGGCCCAGCCAGAACCCTCTCCAATCTGAGACCCCTTGAGGGATCCCCGGTAGAATCAGGCCTAAACTGGCAGTTGGACATCCTTCTCATAATCCAGGACTGCTGGCTCCCAACGGCTCACCTGCCTGCCTTCCTGATTGCCCCTAACCGCTTCTGCCTGCCAGCCTGATCACCCCCTAACCTCTCCCCTGCCAGCCTGATTGATGCCTAACTGCTCCCCTGCCAGCCTGATCGCCCCCAGCTGCCCTCCCTTGCAGGCCTGATCCCTCTCAACTGCCCTCCCCTGCTGGCCATCTTGTGGTGGCCATCTTGTGTCCACATGGGGGCAGCCATCTTGTGTGTCGAAGTGATGGTCAATTTGAATATTATTTTATTAGATAGGATTAGAACACTGAAGCCTTCCCCCATCCCTGGCCAGCCACCCCAGGCATTTTGTGAGCCCCTCCAGAGGCAGCCGCTACGAGACACTTCCTTTCAGGTCTTCTGTGTTTCCATGTGTACATAATGCATGTGACCGGCCTGGCCGGTGTGGCGCAGTGGTCGGCTATGAACCAGGAGGGCAGGGTTCAGTGCCAGGGGGTGTATAGGAGGCAGCCATGATTTTCTCTCACTGATCTTTCTATCTCCCTATAAATAAGTTTAAAAATATCTTTAAAACTGTATGTAACCAGGGACATGTACACATTTGCATAAATGGAGCCACAGCTGGCTCTTCACTGTGTCACTCGCCACGCCTTCTTTCCGTCTCCTACGGAGACCCCCCCAGACCCGCCGCCTCCTGTCTTCCCGGGGCCACTGCCGCCGCGCGGGGACTCGGGGAGGAAGGGGGTGCTGCCGGCTCAGGTCCCTGAGCTTCGGTCGCCCGGTCCCCAGGGCAGCCCGGGGCCTGGCCGTGAGTCCGGCTGCAACAGCTCCTGCCAATTTTTAAAAAATATATATATATTATTAATTTTTTACAGAGAGGAAGGGAGAGAGAGAGTTAGAAACACCAATCAGCTGCCTCCTGCACCCCCCCCACCTGGGATGTGCCCGCAACCCAGGTACATGCCCTTGACCGGAATCGAACCTGGGACCTTCCAGTCCGCAGACCGACGCTCTATCCACTGAGCCACACCGGTTTTAGCTCCAAAGCTTTCTTTTTGCTTGAAATGCCTTTCTCCTTCCTTACCTCTCCTCCTTTTCCCCATGGTTTCTCCATCCCTCGGAAGAGAACCGAGAACCGCCCACCGAGACAGGCTGTTTGAACATCTGCAGGCTCAGGGTGGCGGCTGGAGCCTGGACTTCCCCTCCAGGTGGGGGGGAGTGGGAGGAGGGCGGGAGTGGAGGAGGGCGGGAGGCGGGGTGGGTACTTGGTAACTGAAATAGACCTTTAAGACAAACAGCTCTTCCTCCAGAGGCCCAGGCAGGGCACATACCAGCATCCACAATGAGTGCATTAGGGGAGTGGAACCAACAAAATTAAATAAAAATGATAAGACAAACAGCTCCCTTTCAGATCAAGTCAAGCAATTGATTTGAAACAGTTTATTTTATTTTATTTTTTTTACTGTTCATCAGATTTTTTATTCCCTTGGTTTTTATTTTAAAAAAATTTTTTAATTGACTTCAGAGAGGAAAGAGAAATAAAAACACCAATGATGAGAGGGAATCATTGATCGGCTGCCTTTGCACGCCCCCCACTGGGAATCGAGCCCACAACCCGGGCCTGTGCCCCGACTGGAATCGAACCCGGGACCCTTCAGTCCGCAGGCCAACACTCTATCCACTGAGCCAAACTGGCTAGGGCTTGAAACAGTTATTTTTACTTTAGTTTTTAAAAAAAGTAATTTCAGAGAGGGAGAGAGAGAAACATCAATGAGGAGAATCATTAATCGGATGCCCAGCCCTGGCATGTGCCCTGACCGGGAATCACGATGTTGAAGCCCTGAGCCACGCCGGGCGGGTGTCGCTTTAGTTTTGAGTCAGTGGTGGCCGCAGCCGGTGGAAGTGAAGGCCCCAGAGCACAGAAGCATCTTCTCTGATGAAGATGTCAAATGCAAATGGCGGTCACGCTGGGAAGCATGGGCGCAGGGCAGCCAGCTGTGGAGGGGCGGCCACGGGCGGGCAGGGCAGCGGGCAGAGAGGTGCTGGAGGGCGGCCGCGAGCTCCTGGCACTCGGATTCTGGCTCAGGGCCACTGGTCCGTGATAAAAACCAGGTCTCCCCTCCCCTTCCCAGAGACACGCCTCCGGGCTGATCTGTGCAGAGAGCAGTGTCTGTTCACTCCGCCTTCACTCAGGCAGCAGCGCAGTTGGACGCACTGCCCCGCCCGCTGTGCCCGTAGCCGCTCGGCACCCGGAACCTCCAGCCCCGCAGTGTCCCTCCCGGGGCTGCCGGGAGGGTGGGTCTCTGTCGGACGCATCTCTGAGAGTCAGAGGTCACGTACGTGTGTGCTGCCTGAGGGACCCCGCCGCCACCGCCTTGCCCCTCGTGACTGTCCCGTCCCACCTGTGGGCTCCTTAGCGGCTGCGTTTGGCGCCTGCCGGGCACCCTGAGGGCCGCAGTGGAGGCTTTTCCTCCTGGGCAGACGGGGTGTGTGTGTGTGTGTGTGTGAGAAAGCGTGTGAGTGTGTGTGTGTGTGTGTGAGTGTGTGTGTGTGTGTGTGAGAGAGAGTGTGTGAGTGTGTGTGTGTGTGTGAGTGTGTGTGTGTGTGAGTGTGTGTGTGTGTGTGTGTGTGTGTGTGTGTGTGAGAGAGAGAGGTGTGGGGGGTGCTGTTTGCCGGCAGAGGGCCCTGTCCCGGCGGCTCAGGTTAGTCCTGGTCACACCACACGGGCAGAGCTGGGACGGAACCCAGGCCCTCCTGCTGAGGTCAAGGCTGTTCTGCTTGAGTGTGTGCCCGGTGCTGTGGGCGCTGGGTGCTCCACCCACCGGGGCATCACCGCTCACGGGTGGGGCAGGGCTGGTGGCTGGGACAGGAGAGGTGGAAGCCCTCCCGGGAAGACAGGACCAGGGTCCCCAGTCAGGCCCCCGCAGCCTCCGGCCTGGCCGGGACCGGTGACCAGGTGGCATTGCCGCCGGGACCTGCTCCTGGGTTGCTGGCACGTGGCAAGGCTGGGCTTAGGAGGCAGCGGGTCCACACGCCGAGGAGGGGCAGCTGTGAGTGTCTGTGTGCGTGTGCACATGTGTGTGTGCGCGTGTCCATGTTCGTGTGCGTGTGTGTGTGTGTGTGTGGGCACAGCCTGTGAACCTGCCGCCTGTTGGAAGGAGCATCTTCCTCCCTCCACTGACCTCCCTGTGACCCCTGGCCCCTCCCGCCCTCTGACCTTGGCCTGCCAATTTTGAAATGGAACGAGTCAGCCTCCTGCCTGGGTCTGTGGGTCCCCCACCAGGAGGTGGCACCCCTCTCCCACTTCTGCCACCCCTGCCTCTCCGTCTCTGGCAGAACACCTACTGTGTGCTGCACTGAACTCGCTCTCCTGCAGCCCTGGGCGGGAGCCGGCATGTGCCCATTTCCCAGGCTTGTACACCGAGGCCAGGCCGGAGCTGGCGGCCCAGGGCAGGCTGTTTGCCCAGAGCAGGCCCGCTGTGCGCTCCGCCTGCAGGTGCCCCAGGCCGCGGGCGGCTGTCCTCTGCGCAGGCGCTGATTTGCATCCTGACCTCAGGGCCAGACAGGGCTCCTGGCTGCTTTCCACTGAGTCCGTGGGAGGGTAGGTGCGGGCTGTCCAGGTGGGTGGGGGCGCGGCCTCCTTTCACCAGAGAAGGGCTTTAACCACACATTTGCAAACCTGTTGGAAAATAGATGCCGACAGCCAGGCCGGCTCTGGGCTCTGCAGCTGCCCGGCCTCCGCACAGCCTTTGCTCAGTCCTGCGACACACATTGCTCGCTCACACGAGCACGGACCCGCCCCGTCCCCACAGCAGCCGAGGGGCAGCACTGCTGGTGGCAGCGAGGCGGGAGGGACCCGCAGTGCCAGGGTGGCTGGCCAGAGACAGAGGGAGCAGAGGCTGTGGGAGCCCCGTGGTGGCCACACACACACACACACACACACACACACCCGGCTCTGGGATCTGGGAAGGGGACGCTGGAGCCGAGCTCTTTAGGGGCAAAGAGGCGTGACACATCGGGAATAGTTACAGCGTCTTTAGTGTGGCAGGGACAGGGCCTGGGGTGAGGGTGGCAGGTGGAGCTGGCGAGGCGACCTGGGTGAGGAGAGGGCCTGGTTGCGGGGTGGCACGGCTCCCCTGGGGACGAGGAGCTGAGTGGACCTGTGACAGGGTCAGTTCGCAGACTGCTGTCTAGGAATCAGGTCGGAGAGAGCCTGGAGGCAGGCAAGGCAGGGCAGCGGGCCGGGCGGAGGGCCCAGACCAGCACGGCCTGTGCCAGGTGCTGGGGCCGCCGGGAGGGCCGGGGCTGAGGCTGTGCGGGACCTGCCCCAGGTCCCAGCCACACTCTCCTCCCGCCCGGAGCTGGAGCCCAGGCTGCCCGGCCGGCTGGGGAGATTAATGGGTCCACACCCAGGGCCGGGGTCAGGCTGGACAGTGGTGGACGCTCGGACACCCGCCAGGATTGTAACGGTGCTGCTGGCCCTGCCCGGAACAGGAGCCGGTTTGGGGGGCACTTTGCCCGGATCAGGAGCCGGTTTGGGGGGGCACTTTGCCCGGATCAGGAGCCGGTTTGGGGGGCACTTTGCCCGGATCAGGAGCCGGTTTGGGGGGCA
Source organism: Pipistrellus hanaki (assembly GCF_964339955.1). NCBI lineage: Eukaryota > Metazoa > Chordata > Mammalia > Chiroptera > Vespertilionidae > Pipistrellus > Pipistrellus hanaki. Next base: position 187,570,304 of record NC_140505.1, read on the forward strand.
CTTTGCCCGGAACAGGAGCCGGTTTGGGGGGCACTTTGCCCGGATCAGGAGCCGGTTTGGGGGGCACTTTGCCTGGAACAGGAGCCGGTTTGGGGGGGCACTTTGCCCGGAACAGGAGCCGGTTTGGGGGGCACTTTGCCCGGATCAGGAGCCGGTTTGGGGGGGCACTTTGCCCGGATCAGGAGCCGGTTGGGGGGGCACTTTGCCTGGAACAGGAGCCGGTTTGGGGGGCACTTTGCCCGGAACAGGAGCCGGTTTGGGGGGGCACTTTGCCTGGAACAGGAGCCGGTTTGGGGGGCACTTTGCCCGGATCAGGAGCCGGTTTGGGGGGCACTTTGCCCGGAACAGGAGCCGGTTTGGGGGGCACTTTGCCCGGATCAGGAGCCGGTTTGGGGGGCACTTTGCCCGGAACAGGAGCCGGTTTGGGGGAGCGTGCTCCCCGTTTTACAGAGGGACACGGTGCCTGCACCGCTCACACTGCGGGGGACAGGCTGGTGAGGATGTTACCCAGGACCCCGTCTGGAGTGGCCGCAGTGGGACTCAGGGAGGAAGGCGGGCCCACAGGAAGGTGTGGACTCAGGCCCGGCCCCGAAGCTCAGTCCACCGGGCGGCCCCACCCCACGGCTCACCCAGGCTGGCGCTGCTCAGACCTGCAGGCCTCAGCCCGGCCTGGCCCAGCTGCCCGCGGTCACGGTCCCCGGTCAGGCCCCTGCCCCGTAGGACTGGTGCTGCCCCGTTTGCTGCCAGAGGCTGCCGGGATTGTCAGGGCGGGGTGAGGGGGTGACGGGGTGACGGGGTGACGGGGTGAGGGGAGGCGAGGGATGTGGGGACAGTGGGTCAGGGTGAGGCTCTGAGACCCTGGGCCGGTGAAGTCCCCTCGAGGGCCCAGCATGGGGGGGTTGAGGGGGCACCCAGCAGCCTCAGACTGCAGCAGAGGGAGGTGGGGGGCGGTGGAGGGAGGGGACCCGGAGGCCGATGCAAATGAGGGCTGGGGCTGCTTTCCCAGGGAAATGGCCATTTCCATAGACAGCAGCCCCGGGCCTGGGCAGGCCGCGCTCCGGTCACAATTCCAATTCCTCAACCACGGCTTACACCGCTCCAGTGCTTACACCGCTCCAGTGCTTACACCGCTCCAGTGCTTACACCGCTCCAGTGCTTACACCGCTCCAGTGCTTACACCGCTCCAGTGCTTACACCGCACCCTCCCCTGGAGCTGCCTCCTTCGTCTGGGTCTGTCCTGTCCTTAACAAAGTGTTAAAGTGTTCAGATCGCTGACAGCATGGAGGGTCTTAGGAAGGTCACCATGCCCTTCCCTGGACACACGTGCAGGCCGAGGGTCTGGGGAGCCCCCGTGTCTTGGCCCCAAAGCCTTTCACACTCGCTGCAGGCCCCTCCCCCTTGGGCGCGGGTGCTGGGCCTGAGCTGCCAGCTCCCTGGGGCGGGGCTGTGCTGACAGGTGCGCTGGCATATGCCAGGCCGCGGGCCGCCGGGCCATTGTGGCCGTGTTTACCTGACTCCCCGCCCGCCCCGCCCGCTCCCTCACTGCCTCTCCGTGGGCTCCATCTGGAAGGGACAGAAACGCAAACACCGCCCCTCTGAGAGACGCTGCTAGCAGTTCTTCTCGAAAACAAGGGGTCCTGTGCGCCCCGCCCTCCTCAGAGGCTGCCCCCCACGCCTGTCTGTGGCTCGGCCCTCGCTGGGCCTGCCTTCGGGCCCGTTGGGAGACTCACCTGTCTGCACGCTCCCTCCGGGCTCCGGGGCCCTCCCCGCCTGCCTTCTGCCCTCACCCTTTCACACGGAGCAGGTGGGGTGCACTCTGTCCAGCCTCGGTGCTGGAGGGGGTGCTGAGCACGTAGTGCTGCAGACAGCACTGGGGGGGGGGGTGGATGTGCGGAGTTAGACCTGTTTTACAGCCTGGGACGCTATTGTGAGAAGAGAATAGGAAAAAGCAAAGGAAAGGCCCTGAAGGTTAGCCTGATGGTTAGCGCCCTCCCTCAGTGCTCCAGGCTCTGCTCGAGCCACTGGCAGGCGGCTGAGTGGCAGAGAGGGGACTTGGACTTGGACTCTTTGGTTCCATCCATCCTCCTCCTCTGGACCCACGGCCGCCGGTACAGCGTGGGGTACAGGATGGTCAGCCAGGTCACCCAGCGGTCACGGGATGACGTGAAGGTACCGGGGTGGGGCTCACAGCTGCAACCGGTGGGCCTTGGGCTGCGGGAATGGGAAGGTCAGTGGAGGGCGATTTGAACAGACCAGGTTTTTACCTTCCTGCACACAGGCGGCCAGTTCGTGTGTTTTCTGTTCCAGTGGTGCCACCGGGGAGCCGGCTCTCCCCCGGCTGTGCCGGCTCTCCCCCGGGCTGTGCCGGCTCTCCCCCCGGCTGTGCCGGCTCTCCCCGGGCTGTGCCGGCTCTCCCCCGGGCTGTGCCGGCTCTCCCCCCGGGCTGTGCCGGCTCTCCCCCCGGCTGTGCCGGCTCTCCCCCGGCTGTGCCGGCTCTCCCCGGGCTGTGCCGGCTCTCCCCCCGGCTGTGCCGGCTCTCCCCCCGGCTGTGCCGGCTCTCCCCCGGCTGTGCCGGCTCTCCCCGGGCTGTGCCCAGCCCGGCAGTCACTGCTCAGCACCTCCGTGCCCTGAGAGGCTGCTCAGCTCCAGCCTCTCCACACTGCAGGCCGCAGGGAGGGAGAGAGCTGCCCAGTCTGCTCCCTCTCAGCCCCACGTCGGCCTTCTCAGGCGGCTGTGGCCAGGACTGGGTTACATGCCCTTCCCAGCTGCAAGGCATGCTGGGAAAGGGAGAGCAGGAGTGTGGTGATGGGCTCAGATGCACAAGGATTTGGGGCCGCCCTGAAGAAGCTTAGTTGTTGGGGGGGTGGTATTTACTTTTTAAAAAAATATATTTTATTGATTTTTTACAGAGAGGAAGGGAGAGAGATAGAGAGCTAGAAACGTCGATGAGAGAGAAACATCGACCAGCAGCCTCTTGCACACCCCCCACCGGGGATGTGCCCACAACCAATGTACATGCCCTTGACCGGAATCGAACCTGGGACCTTTCAGTCCGCAGACCAACGAACGCTCTACCACTGAGCCAAACCGGTTTCGGCCTTTTTTTTTTTTTTTTTTTTTTTAATATATTTTATTGATTTTTTACAGAGGAAGGGAGAGGGATAGTTAGAAACATGGACCAGCTGCCTCCAGCACCTCCCACAGGGGATGTGCCCACAACCAAGGCACATGCCCTTGACCCTAATTGAACTCGGGACCCTTCAGTCTGCAGGCCGATGTTCTATCCACTGAGCCACACCGGTTTCGGCTGAGGGGGGTTAATAAGAGCCGTGCTGAGCCGTGGAGGAAGGAGGCTGTAGCACTGTGAGGAGGGATCCATGGTTGAAGTTGTGTGAGTGTGACTGTGCTCAGAAACAAAGCCTGGGGCAGCGGCCGGTCCCGTGGAACCGGGACTGCCCGGACCGCCCCTCCCTCCGCTCCGCTCCGGGAGCCGCCCTGCCCCGGGGCGGTGCTCCGCAGAGCCGGCCTCCGTCACCACTGCCACCAACACCGGGGCTTGTGGTCTGCCAGCCGCTCCTGGGCCAGCAGTGGAGCCGTCCTTATGTTTTTGCGCGGATTCCTTATTTTCACAAAGAGAAGAGACGAGAGCCCTCAGGAGTCATTCCCAGGCCCCTGACGTAGGAGTGTGTGATGGAGAACAGAGAGGGGCGGTGACTTGCCTGGAGGCGCACAGCCGGCCCGCGTGGGGGATTCGTGCTGGGGGCCGGGCGGGAGGAGGCCGATGGCGGCTTTGGCAGAGGAGCGGGGGCGGGGGTGGAGGCCAGGTGGCATCGTCTGGGCGTCGCTCACCTGTGCCCGTCTGTCTCCCCAGAGAAGACATGTCTCAGGCCGCACACCTCTCCCGGGGCCTCCTCCTGTGCAGCTTCCTCCAGGAGCACGGCCTGCAGGCGGCGGACCCCGGCGTGACCAGCCTCCTCCAGGACCAGCCTGAGCCCCTCGGGTAGGACCCGGGCTGTCCGTGGGCCCGGGCCGCTGGGGCGCGGTTAGAGGGCAGCCTCCGGGTCCGGGCAGGGCTCCGAGTGGAAATCCCCGGGTGTGGCCGCGGAGGCAGTGCCGGGCAGGGAAGCTGTGTCTGATGTCACTTCACGGAGGGCACCTGAAGCAGCCAGGGACCTTCGGCGCCAGCCATGCAGCGGCTCAAGCTGTGGCCTTAGCACGGAGCGCCTCCCGGCCCCATGACCACCACCCCTTCCTCAGGCCTCCTAAGAGCCCGGCCAGGTGTGGCTCCGTGGTTGACCTTGAACCAGGAGGTCACCATTCGATTCTTGGTCAGGGCACATGCCTGGGTCCAGGCTTGATCCCCAGTGTGGGGAGTGCAGTAGACAGCCGATCAATGATTCTCTCTCATCATGGATGTTTCTCTCTCTGAAATTAAATATATATATATATATATATATATATATATATATATATATATATTAATGAAGCACAGGTAACCTGTGCTACATCTTTTTTTTTTTTTTAAATATATTTTATTGATTTTCCACAGAGAGGAATGGAGAGGGATAGAGAGCTAGAAACGTCGATGAGAGAGAAACATCGACCAGCTGCCTCCTGCACCCCCCCACCCGGGATGTGCCCGCAACCCAGGTACATGCCCTTGACCGGAATCTAACCTGGGACCTTTCAGTCTGCAAACCAACGCTCTATCCACTGAACCAAACCGGTTTCGGCTATATGTATATATTTTATAAAAGCCGCTTAAGAGATGGATTGAGGTCGCTGAGGCCGCTCAGACTGCTGCAGCTCCCGGCCCTGGCCGGGGTGGGGGAGGGGAGGGGAGTGGCAGGGTCCCGGGTGCTGGCCGCTGCTCTAGGCCTCAGGACTCTTAGTCATTAGATCTTGGGGTTGGGGTTGGGGCTGGCTGGGCTGCGAGGGCGGGAGGGACCCACAATGCCCCTTTTCCCTCCGCCCTGCCCCGTCTGTAGATGGCAGCAGGGGACGTCCAGCTGGCACAGTGTTTTCCCGAGGCCCCACAGGGTATGGGGTGTCGGCATGCAGGTGGGACCTCAGCCCACTCCCTGGTGCCAGCCAGCCCTCCCCCCTCCCCGCCCCCCTTTGCTCCCGGAGCAGAGAGCATGGCCCGAGACTGGGCAGGTGGCCAGAGGCTGGGCGGGGGCCAGAGGCTGGGCGGGGGCCTGAGGCTGGGCGGGGGCCTGAGGCTGGGCGGGGGCCTGTGTGCGGGAGGCTCTGGTGTGGGAATCCCCAGCAGCGGCCTGTCACTGGGATGGAACGTGCGGGCAAACCCCAGAGCAGGCTGTGAGCGCCCAGGCACACGGGGCGGGAGCACTCAGGCTGGGAAACGGGGGGTGCAGGCGCCCTTCCGTGAAGGAGTCCATTCCGTGAAGTGGCCCCCGTGGGCTGGCCAGCCCTCCTTTCTCAGGGTGATGTCAGAGGGGGTTTCAGGATTGGGGACCACTCCCCATGAGGAAGAGGGTAAGTTGAGGCCCCGTGGGAAGCCAGCCTGTGATCCGGGGAGATCAGTCCCCCCTGCCCAGCGCCAATGCCCACAATGCCCCAGGCCTCCTGCCCCGGCTGAGGGCTCAGACCAGACCGGAAGCCCTGCCTCACCTCTGGAGTCCCGGTGGACAGACCTCGGCGGCCGTCTGCCGGGAGGTGCCCTGCCCCGCGCCCCGCTCTGCGCCCGGGAACCTGTGGCCCCGGGGCTGGCTGGGTCTCGGGAAAGTCGCTGACACAGCCCACCCCGCTCTCTTGCACCCCTCAGAGCCCTCCCTCACGAGGTGGCCATGCGGCTGGCCCTCATCGGGGACGAGCTGGAAGTGAGATGGACGCTGCCCCGCCTTGCCCACCTGCCCTGGATGGCCATGTACAGGTACCAACCCCCCCGCTCTGTCCTCCCGCCTCGGCCGCCAGCGGGGCCTCAGGGCCAGGATGTGCGGGGTGGGTTCCCACGGTGGTGCCTGACGCTTATGATGCCACCTCCCTGAGGGGTCTCAGACCTCATGGGATGCTCCGCGTGGGGACAGAGACCAGGCCCCAAGGGGTGGGGTCCCTTGGCCTCAGGGAGGCAGCTGTCTTTTGGGGAGCCCAGGCCTGTATCCAAACAGCTTCTCTGGAGGAGGACCTGCTCCCACGGGACCCACCTGTGTGGGCTGAGGACAGAGGGTTTTCCATGTGGCCAGTGCGCTGGCAGGCGCGGGGGGAGGGGGACAGACAGACAGGAAGTCAGGTGAACTGAGGACAGAAACAGCCTGGAGCAGGGAGAGGCCCTCATTGGGAGCCCCCCAGGGAGGAGGTGAGGGTGAGGGTGGCGTGGGGGTGGGGGGAGGGGACGGTCTCCCTACAGCTGTCACCCCGTCGGCCCTGTCCGCGCAGTGATGGCCTCTCCCCACCCCACCCGTCTTACAGCTTCGCTCACACCTACAACCAGACCGGCCTGAGGGTTGTCCTCACAAGCGCTATGGGTGGCCTCGCTTACCTCAGGGGGAACAGAAGGTTCTGGAGCTTCCTGATCCTCAGGGACTGGGTGAGCCTGGGCAGTGGGCTGCTCTGTAACGCCTTCCCTCTCGTTGCCCCATCCCGCCACTCCCCGCGGCCTGCCCCACCTGCCCCACGCGCCTGCCCGGACCCGGAGCCTCCGGGTTGGGCCTGGGGCTGGTGACCGCACGGACCCTGGGGCGCTCTCCTGCTTCACCCCCGTGTCCTCACCTCCCTCTGTTCTCACTCACCTCTCAGGGCAGGGCTCTTTCCTCCCCCACCCCGTCTGCTCCTCCCGCCAGCACAGGGGACTGTCCCCTGCCCCACAGCCTGCCCTCAGGGGCACGTGCCTCTCCTGCCCCCTGCCCTCCTCTCCCTGGATCGGGTCCCAGAGCCCGTCCCTGCCCCCGGCGGTCACTCTCCCCGCTCACACCCAGGGCTGACCGCCAGCCCCCGGTGGTCACACTCCCTGCTCACACCCAGGGCTGACCCCCGGCGGTCACACTCCCCGCTCACACCCAGGGCTGACCGCCAGCCCCCGGCGGTCACTCTCCCCGCTCACACCCAGGGCTGACCGCCAGCCCCCGGCGGTCACTCTCCCCGCTCACACCCAGGGCTGACCGCCAGCCCCCGGCGGGCACACTCCCTGCTCACACCCACGGCTGACCCCCGGCGGGCACACTCCCCGCTCACACCCAGGGCTGACCCCCGGCGGGCACACTCCCCGCTCACACCCACGGCTGACCGCCAGCCCCCGGCGGTCACTCTCCCCGCTCACACCCAGGGCTGACCGCCAGCCCCCGGCGGTCACTCTCCCTGCTCACACCCAGGGCTGACCGCCAGCCCCCGGCGGGCACACTCCCCGCTCACACCCAGGGCTGACCGCCAGCCCCCGGCGGGCACACTCCCTGCTCACACCCAGGGCTGACCGCCAGCCCCCGGCGTCACACTCCCCGCTCACACCCAGGGCTGACCCCCAGCCCCCGGCGGTCACACTCCCCGCTCACACCCAGGGCTGACCGCCAGCCCCCGGCGTCACACTCCCCGCTCACATCCAGGGCTGACCATCAGCCCCCTGCGGGCACACTCCCCGCTCACACCCAGGGCTGACCGCCAGCCCCCGGCGGGCACACTCCCCGCTCACACCCAGGGCCAGCCCCCGGCGGTCACTCTCCCCGCTCACACCCAGGGCTGACCCCCAGCCCCCCGTGTGGTCCTCACTCCCGCTTCCTCTCACAGGTGTCCCCCCGCCCAGGCCACGGCCGGGGGCGCCCGCTGTCCGGGCTGCTGCTGCTGGTGCTGCTGCTGGACTGGGGCCTGCGCCTCCTGCAGTGACCGGTGACGCGCTGCTGGCCAGTGCGGGCGGGCTGGCCCCGCCCCCGCCCCCCTGGAGGTGGCCTTGTTAACTGTTTTCTTACGATCCCTTTTTTATATTTAAATGCTGAGTGCTGGACACTCCTGAGGTTTCACTGTTTGGGTTTGTTTTTGTAAGAGATGAATTACAGCTCCGGGCTCTGCGTGGCTCACTGCCCTCCGGGGCCGCAGCGGGCGCTGGGGAGTGCTGGTCACACCCGGGTCTGCGGCTCCCGCAGCACAGAGCCTGCGGAAGGAGATCCTGAGGAGCTCAATAAAATGTGGTTTCCGTTCGTCTCTGTCCTCTCTGGGTGTGCAGTGTGGAGGGAGATGAGGTGCGGGAGGTGGAGGGGGGATGCCCCAGCCACCTGCCTGCGTCACAGCCTCGGGCAGCACAGCCTCGGGCCCCCCCACACTCCAGAGTGCTGCCTGGGCCCCCAGCACTGGCTCACTCTGCCCTTCATGTCTTGGTGCCTGACATGGACCATCAGGGATCCTGCCCGCCCTCCCGCTGTGCTCCTCCAGCCCTGCCTGCGGGCGCACCGAAGGGGGAGGGTGACAGGACACCAGATTCCCCCAGGGCAGAAGGGCGCCCCCTCCTAGTTAAAACCAGCTTTGGTCCGAGTCCGTGGTGATGTAAGAAGCAGGCCCAGCGGCCGTTCCTCTCAGGCAGGCCCGGGGTCCCTAAGACTCTCTAGTGCCCCCAAGCCCCGCAGCAGCTCCATCAGGCTGGGCGCGTCCCGGGTGGACACGACCCCCACCCCGGGGCCTGAGGCGGAGGCTGTGGGGCCAGGAGGGGTCCCCTCATCTTCCATTTGGGGGCCTTTGAACACGGCCCCTGGTCTGGTCAGGATTTCTGGAGATGAGGCGAGATGGAGGCTCAGAGGGGTGCCCAGGGCACCCTGCTCCTGCCAGGCAGGAGGGCGGCGCCCAATCCAGGCAGACCGGGGAGCCAGGGGACCCAAAGATGGAGGGACACCGCACGAAGATGGTGTGAGTCCCCAGGGCGGGGGACTGGCTGCCGGCCCTCCAAGGAGTACGTGGGCTCCCCCAGCGCCCCCCACCCCGTCTCCTCCAGATCCAGCTGGCAGGGGCAGGGCGAGGCCCACCACCCCACCCAGGACTCGGGTGGAGGTTCTCGCCACACCCTCGGGGTCCCTCCTGTGCCACTGCCTCTCGCTGGCTGTTCGGCTCCCCCAGTGGCTAGAGCATGCGCAGAGCCAGGGCACCTCCAGGAGGCGCAGCAGGCCGGTGCATCTGCTCCTCCACACACCGCACTCCCTCTTGTGGGACATCCTGGGGCTGAAGGGACCTCGGACCCCTCCCTGCCGGCAGTGCACCCCGCCTAGGAGCTGGTCGCCTGATGGCGCTGCTCAGCAATCCGCAGAGGGGATTCCAGCAGAACTGGCAATTACTTAAAAATAATAAAGTTCTAGCCCTGACCGGTTTGGCTCAGTGGATAGAGCGTCGGTCTGCAGACTGAAAGGTCCCAGGTTCAATCCAGATCAAGGGCATGTATCTTGGTTGCGGGCACATCCCCAGTAGGTGGTGTGCAAGAGGCAGCTGTTTGATGCTTCTCTCTCATTGATGTTTCTAACTCTCTCTCCCTCTCTCTTCCTCTCTGTAAAAAAATCAATAAGATATCTATTTTTAAAAATCAATAAAATATTTTAAAAAGTAATAATAAAGTTCTTTGTGAATGTTTGAGAATTTCTACATATTCTTGCCCAGCTGGTGTGGCTCAGAGGTTGAGCATCAATCATGGTTCGATTCCCGGTCAGGGTACCTGCTCAGTTTGCAGGCTCGATCCTCAGTGTGGATTGTGCTGGAGGCAGCTGATCCATGATTCTCTCTCATCATTGATGTTTCTCTCCCTCTCTCCTCCTCTCTGAAATCAGTAAAAAGATATTAAAAAAAAACAAAAAACCAACTGGTTCTTCAGTCGACATGCGCAGTGGCTCTCGGCCAGGGCTGTGGAGACGGTGTGTTTGGGGGTCACTGGCCAGGAGCCGGCACAGCTGCCCACAAGCTGGGGTTCCCACGGGGGGCTGGGCCAGCAGGGCCTGCTGAGACACTGGAATGAAACACCAGCAGCCCCATCCAGGATCTGAAGAGCCCGCACATCAGCAACGTGTGACAAACAGGCTTCATTCCCAGGAGGCTTGCCCACTGCCTGATGGGTGAAAACCTCCCAGGAGAGAACCGGGACGGCAGCATAGGTAAACGCCGCCGGTGCTCCCGCCTCCTACAACCACATCGGCATTACACTAAACCAGAACCCAGCATTTGGAACCACCCGGAAGCCGGCTGAAAGAAGTCCTATGAGAAAGCACTGGCAGGAGGGGCGGAGGCACCGAACGGGCTGGCCCGGCACCGTATGCCGCCTCTGACCAGGAGGGAGACTGTCTCTGCGGAGGCCCCTGTGAGGAGCAAGGCTCCCAGAGCTGGGAAGAGAGGTCCCCATAACCACAGGCTGTGAAAACCAGCAGGGATTGGGGCGCAGTGGCACAGGCTGCTGGAGAACCAGCTGTTCCTCTTAAAGGGCCAGCGCATGAACTGAACTTACAAGGTCCTGCTTCCTCTGGACCCCAATGCCGGGAGGTAAGGCCCTGGGGGACCCAGACATACAGGGAGGAACTGGACTGTCTGGCATCGGGGCAGAGACTAGAACCAGTGGACAGCTTCAGATCACACCACATTACAACTACACATCCACAAGCAACACACCCAGAGAGCAGACTCAGTGAGCACCAAAGCCCCACGGGAGCAAGTCCTGCTCCATACGGGTGTCTCCAGCACAGCAGCTCCCACTGTAGGGCAGCGGGTCCTCACAGCCAACTGGCCTGGAGGCCCGTTCCTCCCAGTGACACCAACAGCAATCGAGGCTCAACGGGACAAAGCTCAGCAGTCCCTTCACATAAGCGGCACAGCATCCAAACACGTTTGGAGGAGACACGGACTGTGCTGTATAAATACTCACTTTATGTGCTTCTGTGGTCACACAGTCCCTCCCCATCACTGGCAGGAGGAGACTGGACAGGGAGCAGCAGGCACAGCCTCCGGGGACGCCAGGATGGCTCCGCCCCCGCGCCCCCACCCCACCCCGTGGTCACCGGAGACCCTCCTGGCCCTGGTCCGCGGCCTCCGCGGCCTCGTCGGCCTCGAGCACGCCCACGTGGCTGTAGGACTTCCAGGCCTGCAGGTTGCAGCTCCGCAGGATGGCGCCCAGCTGCCGCCCGGGCCCCACCTCGAAGGTCCGGGGGAAGTCGGAGCCTCTCTTCCGCTCGTACAAGGCGTGCATCGTCTGCTCCCACTTCACCGGGGAGACCACCTGCTCCGCCAGCAGCTGCCGGATGTGCTCGGGGTGCCGGTACCGGCTCCCGCTGGCGTTGGCGTGCACGGAGACCAGCGGCATCTTCACGCCGATGGCCTTGAGGGCCTGCGCCAGGGGCTCCACCGCGGGCTCCATGAGGCGGGTGTGGAAGGCCCCGCTGACCGGCAGCATCTTGGTGCGGCGGAAGTGGAACCTGGAGGCGTTCTTCTGGAGGAACTGCAGCGCCTGCAGGGACGGGCGGAGGGGTGAGCCAGGCAGAGCTCGGAGAAGGCGCAGCGGCGGGCACGGCCCATCACAGCCCGTGCCAGAACGTGCTCACCGCACCACCCCGTGTGGACCCTCCTCATTTCAGTGGGTCCCACAGAGCTTTCCACGGAGACTCTGATCCTCCAACTCGAGTCCCAGGTGGGTCCCAGCGCGGGCCCAGCAGGCTCCCCTGTGGCCGGCGCTCCGGACAGCGCTGGTCCAGCAGAGGTGCCCAGGGTCTTACATCCTGGGTTGAAGGCCCTGGCACTTCCAACAGAACCGGAAAGTCACACCTGGGGCTCCGGGGCCACCGGGCAATGCCCACCTGCCCGGGAGCCTGCGAGGAAGAGGCCCCCGGGGTGGGGTCCGCCTGGCCCACCCTGCAGGGTTGTTCAAGGGAACGAGCAGCCAGCTTCATGACAACATCCCCTCCCCATCTGTCCCAGAGGGACCTGCTGGCTCTCACTGACTGAGGAGACACGGGACACCGGCTGCTGGCAAGGCCTGAGAGGAAGCCCTCGCGGTCAAGTGCAGGAAAGCACTCGAGACCGGCTGCAGCCTCCCTGACCTCCAAGCACTTGTCCTCGGCCTCCACTTCCCGCTGCAGAGCAAGGCCTGGCCGGGAGGACCGGACAAGGCTGTGACAGTGCCCTGCGCCCGCAGCCCTCCCTCCGGTTCCTGTCTGCACTCAGCCCGAGGCAGGAGGGCACCCAATCCCCAGCACCCATCTCCTCCAGGCAATGCCGTCCGGCGTCACCTCCGCAGGCCCGCTGGTGGACAGCCTGCCCTTGAACCCTGGCTCTGAACTGGGTGTGCCCTGGGCCTGGCTTCCCCGCTCCCAGCGGCCTCCTTCGATGGCAGGACCTCGCTCCTCAGCCACGGCCCTCAGCGCCTGTTACGGAGGAGCTGCTCGCAAGTGCCGTCGGGGGGAAGCGGCGAATGGAGGGACGTGCGGGAGGGTTAACTCGGTGCAGAAACAGACATCTGAGAGCGAGCAGGGCGGGCGGGGCAGCCCAGCAGGAAGCGGCTCTCCCCTCTAAGGAAGCAGCACAGCAAGACTGAGCAGCCCAGAACGTTCTGTAGGGAGGCCCTGGCGCCCATCTGGCCAGCCCTCAGCCACACAGGTGGGCTGGCGGTTTGCTCAGGGCCCCTGCCTGTACGTGTGAAGCGGGGGTGGCACCAGCCTTTGGCCCACACTCCGGCCCTCACCCACCTCCCCAGACCACGCTGGCAGAGCCCCCCTGGGCCGCTGGGGCCCACGGGCGCAGGACCCCACCTCCTGGGCCAGGGCCTGTGAGCTCCCCCGTCAGCACCCACCTCCAGGTGTCCCGAGATCACCCTGCAGTCCGGGAAGAGGTAGTTGGCCACCTCACACACTGGGTCCTCTATGCCCAGCGTCCGGCAGTGCTCCCGGGCTTCCAGGCAGGCGGACGTGAACTTGGTCTGGGGCCGGCCGAGGACGGACAGCATCCCACTGGGGACGGCCTCCGAGGCTTCCTGCATTGCCTCGGCCCGGATCTTCACCGCGTACAGACCTGGCGGAGAGAAGTGCATGGGAATCAGCGTACGTGAGAGGGAGGGGCGCTCAGGCGTGGGACACGGCACCGGCACCAGCTCCGCATGGCGTGTTGAGGTGCTGATGCTGGCATCTGTTACCGGCCATATCACTGAGATGTACCACTGTCACAGGAGGCAGGGCTGTCCTCCTGGAGGCTGGCTTGGTGTAGGGTCTGACCAGGGGTGATCTTGCCTTCCCTCCACGCCCAGTAACCTCTAATCTGTTGTCTCTGGACCTTTCTCACGCAAGGATCACACAGTATGTGACCATGTGGCTCCTCACGGAGCACGTGTTTGAGGTCCATCCATGCTGCAGCCTGTGTCAGTGCTTCACTGCTAAGATTCCAACAGATACATGATTAGCTCATCCGCTCATCGGAAGATGGACATTTGTACTGCTCCCGCCTTTTGGCTGTTAGACACATCTGTGTACACGTCTTCCTGGGTACACACGTTTTCATCTTAGGTACAGACTCCGGAACGACTCCTGGCTCTCATGGTGATTCTGCTTCTCCACACGGCTGCACCGTTTTACTGTTACTGCACCGTGGAAGGCTCCTATTTCCACACCCTTGCCAACACTCATTCTTTTCCTATTTGTCACTGATGTTGTAAATTAAAGCCGTCCTGGTGGAGCCCTGGCCAGCCTGCGGACTGAAGACTCCCAGGTTTGATTTCAGTCAAGGGCACATGCCCAGGTTGCAGGCTCGATCCCCCAGTAGGGGGCGTGCAGGAGGTAGCCGTTCAGTGATTCTTTCTCATCATTGATGTTTCAAGCTCTCTCTCCCTTCCTTTCTGAAATAAAAAAATATATATATTAAAATAAAGTAAATGAAAAAAAAAATTTAAAAAGCCATCCTAGTGGATGTGAAGTATCTCATTGTGGTCTGTTGCTTTATTAAAATACGCTTTTTTTTTTTTATTTCAGAAAGGAAAGGAGAGGGAGAGACAGAGATATCAACGATGAGAGAGAATCACTGATTGGCTGCCTCCTGCACGCCCCCTAATGGGGACTGAGCCCGAAAACCAAGCACGTGCCCTGACTCAGAATCAAACTGTAAACGCCTGGCTCATGGGTCGATGCCCAGCAGCTGAGCCCCCCAGCCGGCTCAGTGTGGTTTTGATTTGCATTTCCCCAGTGATGAGCAATGCGGCACATCTCGTGTACGTACTGGCCATTTGTATACCTTCTTTGGGGAATGACTATTCGAGTCCTTTGCCACTGCTCCCACTCAGATTCCTGTTTGCACGCAGCATGCCCCGGGCCAGGCACCGAGGTCAGAGTGGCCAACTGCGAACAAAACTGTCTATCTTTTCACTAGATGCAAAACTCTTAGGAAGTGAAACTCAAGATCTAACATTCACTTCCTCCTTTTCAATCAATGAGTTGTACTGAGTGTCTACCACGTGACAGGCACTGAAGGAAGGACGGAGAAGGCACAGGACAGCGGGGAAGACGGTCAAGCAGGCAGATCCCAGATTACAGAAAGAAAGGAGAACCCTTTCTCCCAGCTTAAACGAGAATCAAGGAGCAGTCCAGCCCTCGGTTTCAATCTCACCCCTATCTGTATGCTCCTGTCACCCTTATCTCTAGGGAGCCCAGCAAGACGACACCCTGCGCCACACCAGAGCCCGCTCCATACCTTCCGAGAATTCCAGGGCTCCGGCAAACACTAGGGCTGCGAACTCTCCCACACTGAAGCCGGCCGCGGCCACGCAGTTCTCAATGACCTGCAGGACGGACAGGAGAGCTTGAGGCCTGCGGGGGGGCAGGCTCTCTCTGGGGAGCGGCGGTGGCTGCGGAGCCGGGCTGGGCGGGCCGGGGCTCCAGCTCCGAGAGGACACTCGCTGACCTGGCCGTCATGGTGAGGGGCTTCCCTGCGGCGAAGGCCCCAGGCTGACCCCGAGGCACAGCTCTGCCTCCAACTCTGGCCCCGGCCCTGGGCCGCCTCCCAGGCCGGAGGGAGCTGAGCACAGAAGGGAAAGGAGGACTTCTGGGGTCACACGGCGTTGGATTTGATTCTTGGCTTGGGATAGCTCCCTAACCTTTCCGAGCCTGTTGTCCCCTCCGGGAAGCGAGGAAGGGGCAGACCCGGCCCCAGGCCGCTGAGAGAAGTGCGTGGATTAATGGGTAAGCCCTCTGATTGTCATCACAGCTCAACAGGACCACCCCGCTGCTTCCTTTCCTCATCCACAACCTAACAGCGCTTTCCTCACACGGTTGTGAGGATGAGATGGAGTGAAGGTCTAAAGTGCTAGCTTTACATTTACTGTCTCCTTGGGCTTTTTGTTGTGGTGGTTAATCCTCATCTAAGAATACTTTTCCATTGGTTTTTAGGAGTGAGTGAGAGAGAGAAAGTGAGAAACATCAATGTGAGAGAGACCCATCGATTGGTTGCCTCCCGCACACACCCCGACCGAGTTCCGTTCGAACCTTCAGTCTGCAGGCGGAAGCTCTATCCAAGGAGCCAAACCAGCTAGGGGAACACTTACTGTCTTTTTTTTTTTTAATTTCAGAGAGGAAGGGAGAGGGAGAGAGGGATAGAATCATCAATGATGAGAATCACTGATTAGCTGCCTCCTGCAAGTCCCACACAGGGGATCGAGCCCACAACCTGGGCATGTGCCCTGAGCAGGACTGAACCTGTGACCTTCTGATTCATAGGTCGATGCTCAACCACTGAGCCCCGCTGGCAGGGCAACACTTACTGACTTGATAGTTAAATAATAAACAGCAATCAAGTCGCACCTGCAAGTGAAGTGACACCCTCAGACGTACTGTCAATGATCTTTCCGGACGACGTTTCACCCTCCCAAACTCAGTACTCACACTGCTCAGGACCATGTAAAACCGCATCCCAGCCCCTGCTCTACGTTCCTTCCTGCAACCCTTCTCTTCAAGACGCTCTGTAATGTGCACGGCGCACTATCCCCACCACCTGCCTCCCTCCCCTGCATGCAAGCTCCCTCGGGGCAGGGGGCCTTGGTGTGTGTGTACGGCTGTGTCTCGGGCGCCTGGCGCGGAAGGGGCCCTCAGACCAGCCCGGCGTCCCCGCGGGCCTCACCGCGGGCTGCAGGTGCTGCAGCTTCTCCACGGCGGCCAGCGAGGCCACGAAGACGGCGGGCTGGCAGTGCGCCGTGCGGTCCAGCGCCGCCTGCGGGCCGCGCAGGCTCAGCTCCAGCAGGTCGTAGCCCAGCACGCGGCGCGCGGCGGCGTAGAGCTCGCGGACGCGCGGGTAGCGCAGCAGCCCGCGGCCCATGCCCACCTCCTGGCTGCCCTGGCCCGGGAAGAGCAGCACGGAGCACTGGCCGGGCGGCCGCCGCGCCGCGGGCTGCCGGGGCGCCCCCTCCTCCGCCGTGGTCGCATCTCGCAGCAGCTCGGCCACGTCCACGGCGCTCGGCGGCGGCGGCCGGAAGCCCGAGGCGCCGCGGCGGCCGCCCGCGCCCCAGCCCCAGGCCCCCAGGGCCCGCGCCACGCGGACGCTCATGCTGAGGAACCGGCCCCACGAGCGTTACCCCGGCGACCGACGTACGTACGACTGCGGCGGCGCGGTCCGTGACGCATTTCCGCCCGGGCGGACCGGGCACCGGGGCGGGAAGAAAGGTTCCGCCAGTTCCTGGTTCCGGCCCTGTTTGTGACTCTTGGCTGCTGCGTGCGGGTGTCTGACTTCAACCCCACGGAAAAGACGAAACCGCGCCCTTGCACCACCACGAGCCCTCTAAGTATTTATTGAGTAAACAGCACTAGCAAAGCAAGAGTCACCCTTTCTGCCTAGAAAGTGCTCGAAACGCCTGCACATTCTTTGACTCCGCACTTACTGGATTCTCCCCGCTGCCCTGGGCGGTAAGCAGGGAACGGCTCTCTTGTATAATGTGTCCCACACACCAGACCCGGGGCCCAGCCCGTAATAAACACCCAATAAATATGTGTCCCACCGAACGAAGCCCTGGATGTTTTTCAGACATTCACTCATTTACTGTCTCACAGCTACACTGTGACGAATAGGTACTGTTAGCCTCCGTTTATGGGGGCGGAGACAAAGGCTCTAAGAGTGGGTGACAGAAGAGGAATGGAAACTGGGGTTCCCTGGCTTCTGAGTGCTGGTGTGAGGCTGGGTCAAACAGAGTCTGTCTCTAAATCTCACCCTAATCACATACATACATACACCACCCCCTTCGATTCTCTCTCATTTCCTGCCCACCCCTTCTAAGGAGCTCAGGACACACACACACACACTACACACACACACACACACACACACACACTCACTCACTACACACACACACCACACACACACACACACATCACACACTACACACACTCACTACACACTCACCACACACTACACACACACACTACACACACACACACCGCACACACACACTCACACACTACACACACTCACTCACTAAACACACACACACACCACACACACACACACACACCACACACACACACTACACACACATACTACATACACACACTCACACCACACACACACACTCACACACTACACACACTCACTAAACACACACACCACACACACACACACACACACACACACTACATACACACTCACTACACACACACACATACTACATACACACTCACTCACTACACACACACACTCACACCACACACACACACACAGACACACTCACACTCACTACACACCTCATAATGAGAAAGACTGAGGTAGAATGATGTCAGAAAATCTCCAGTGAGTTTGTCCTGAGAATTAAAGCCCTAACTCCTGGGACATTGTGACAGCCTTGCTTTTGACAAGGAAAAGGTGTGAATAAGCTGCATGCCCCACGCGAGGAGATGAGTTAAGGGAGTTATGGCGAATCTCACACACTGCTGTGATCATGAAAGACGTGGAGGAGCGTCTCAGGTGGAGTCAGGAATGGAGCCTCGGGAAGCCCATAAATCCCCAGCCCAGGGAGTCTGTGAAGACATCAGTCCACGGGGACAGGGACAGCAGGACAGGGCCCCCAGCACCCTGAGCCGGGAAGCGGGCAGACCAGTGTGACCTGCTTTGGCGGCCCCCAGGCAGCCCAATCCCTCCGGCCTGGAGCTGAGGATCAACCCTTATCCATACGACAGCGGAGAGTAGGAGCTGGTAGCAAGCAGGCTGCTTCTAAACCTGAGGTACAAGATAAAGTAAAGAGAACCATTGGAGGGGTCTTTGGGGAACAGTTAGATCTTTGGATCCCTCCTTCTCGCTAGCCACTGAGTGACGCCCCTCCCCCATTCTAGCAAACACCCAGAGATGAGCCGGCATGCCAGGGGCAGGGTGGATGTGGGCACTCCGCCGAAAGCTGGATGAGGGATGGCCACCAGTGTTCTCCCCATGGAGCTCCTGGAACCCTGGAGCAGACCCCTCCCCTCCAGCAAGGGCCCGGAGGACCTTGGGGAATCTGGCCAGTCCAAGATGAAGATCCTGATGGTACTGACAGTCCAGGAAGTTCCCAAATGGCCCACCAAGTTCAACTTAAAGTGAAGCTAAACCAGCAAATACCATCCACTGACTTATTCTCCTCCTTTTCTTTCCTAATTGTGAGCAGCCATCGAAGACTCGTGGCCTCTGGGGAAATGTGGAAGCCCCTTTTACGTCCGTGATTCAGGGTTCCGGTCTGGAGACGGCCGCACACAAATGAAGAGACTCTGGAAAAGTTAATTTGGGAAATGGGGGCCAGGCGGTAGCCCAACTCCAGTGGGAGGACTCCTACTCGCTCTGGCTTTTCCATCCCTTTTATTAAGATTAAAATGATGGGATACACCCGTCTGCCCTGGACAGGAAACGCCAATAAAAGCCAATCAGTGGATGTAGGATTAACAGGTGGGGGCTGCTTCAGCTACCAATGTCTAGTCATTAGCTCTGACCCTTTTAGACTCAGCAGTGTTTCCCAAACTTCTCTCATGATGAGAATCACCTGGTGGAGTTGTTAAAATACAGATTCCTGAATCCCAGCAATTCAGGTTGACCACCCTCAGAATTCCCTGTCCACAGCTCTCTATTATTAAGACAATGATTGGCTTCTGGCAAGGAAATCCTCTTACAAACAAAACAAAAACCACATAGGGCTCAGAGTCCAAAGAAAACGACCATGGAAGTAAGAGAAGACGCTGCCTCCATGAAAAAGGAACAGGAAGTGACAGTAGAAAATAGCATTCCGGAAACACAAAGGAGACCCTGGGAACGAAGAACAGGGGAACAGACGGGAGAATCCAGAGAAGGCCAGGGAGAGAGCCGAGGAGACCTCAGGAGGTGAAGCCACGGAAGAACCAAACGAGAGAAGCAGGAGCTAAAAGAAGCGAGAAGACAGCCAGGGGGGCCAGGGCACCGCGTCAGGGGTTCCAGAAAGAGAAGTGAGAAACGGAGGGAAGAAAGTCAGAGTTTCTATTTCTTTCCTGGAGAACAGAGGGCCTGGGTTTCCTGGGCGAAGGGGGCCCTGCATGTTGGCATGACGGATGGAATGAGATGCACAGGGAGTGTGAAATGTCAGGACTTTGGAGGCAAACATCTTAAACCTCCCAGGAAGCTCTGGCTGGTGTGGTTCAGTGGATAGAGCATCGGCCTGCGGACTGAGAGGTCCCGGGTTCGATTCTGGTCAAGGGCACATGTCTGGGTTGCAGGCACATCCCAAGTGGGGGGCGTGCAGGAGGCAGCCAATCAGTGATTCTCATCATTGATGTTCCTATCTCTCTCTCTCCCTCTCCCTTCCTCTCTGAAGTCAATAAAAATGTTTTTTAAAAAAACAAAACCTCCCAGGAAGAACAAAAAGGATTGCACGCAAAGGCTTGAAGCACAGAATCGTCTCAGCCTCTCATCAGCTCTGCGGCGGCTGGGAGACCCCGTCGTCATGACGCCCAGGGGCAAACACCTCCACCTTTGAATTCTTTTTTTTTTTTTTTTTTAATATATTTTATTGATTTTTTACAGAGAGGAAGAGAGAGGGATAGAGAGTTGGAAACATTGATGAGAGAGAATCACCGATCAGCTGCCTCTTGTACACCCCCTACTGGGGATGTGTCCGCAGCCAAGGTACATGCCATTGACCAGAATCGAACCTGGGACCTTTCAGTCCCAGACCGATGCTCTATCCACTGAGCCAAACCGGTTTCAGCCCACCTTTGAATTCTTAGCCGGGTGTCTGGCAGCCAGGTGCTCGATGGATATGTCCCTCGAGGCTGGCACATGACAGCTGCCCAAGGACACTCCCATGCTCAGTGCTGTGGAGTTCAGAGGTCACGGCCCACTGGAGGGGAGGGTGCAGAGTTGGGGTTCTGGAAGGGCTTCCTGGGGTGACACTGGAGAGCAGTCAGTCTTGGACAGGTGGAGACACCAGGGGAGGGGGAGGGGGAAGGGGAGGGGGTGGGGAGGGGGGTGGGGAGGGGGAGGGGAGGGGGAGGGAAAAGGGAGGGGGAGGGGGTGGCACTCAGGCAGGGAGGCGGGAAGGGTGGGCAGCCCGCTTGACCCCAGCGTGGCAGGGCCGGAAGTGCCGGGCACACGGCTTGGGCTGGCTCCTGAGGCAGTGGGAGCCACGGAGGGTTCTGGGCAGAGGAAGGGCATGGAAGGGAGCTGGGGCCAGCGAGGGCTGTGGCTGCTGCCAGGTGCAGTGGGGCCGCTGGGTTGGAGGGGAGGGAGGCGGGAGTCGAGGAGGCATGCAGGCAGGACGACGGACGTGCAGGCCAAGCCCAGACTCAGTGGGTCCTGGGAGCTGCAGGCTCCCCTGAGCCGGGCTGTTAACCCGAGGGCAGGGCCTGGGGTTTGTGCCCAGCCCTCCCTCTGGCCTGCGGGGGCAGCTCTGCCTTCCGGGCGCCGAGGGCCTGGCGCCTGCACGCTGCAGGGCGAGGCTGGAGGGGAGCCACCCGCTTCCCCACGGTCTCCTGGGGGCGGGAGGCGGGTCCCTGGGCCAACCCTCTGGCAGGGGAGGGCGAGGCTGGCAGCTCTGAGCGGAGGCGCGGGGCCTGGGCAAATGCCTTAGTTCCTTTAAAACCGAAGGAAGAGGTGGGTGGGGTCCAGCTGGATTATACTTGTCCTTATGCCAGAGCAGTCAAAGGTGGAGTGCCCACGGGACAAAATGCCAGGCCCGGGAAGTCGGACCTGGGCCCCGGAGCCCCCCTGAGCCCCTGAGAGGGGTGCAGCTCACGTCCCCCCAGGACAGGGGGGGCGGTTGTGAGCCTGAGGCTCCGGCTCTGCCACCCAGGTCAGCCCGGCTGCAGCGAGAAAGCGGCGTCAGATGGCGAGGGGTGCCCAGGCCCGGGGCTGGACCTGCGGGTGCCATCGGGGCGGCCCTGGCAAACTGGGGCACCTCTGGGCTTCGAGCCTGCAGCCTCCACTCACCGGGCACCACGGCTCCGCAAGGCCTGCCTTCTGGGCGTCATCAGCCCCACGCCTGCGCCCACCCTACAGACCAGGACATGGAGGCCAGGACCCAGCCAGACGGCTGTGCCAGGAGGAGGGTGAGGCCGCCTCCGCAGACGGTGGGCCGGGCTGCTGTGTAGGTGGGGGCTCGGGCGTTGCCATCAGGGATGCACTGACCCTCTCTGAGGCCCTCTCTGCTGACCCATTTTACAGATGGGAAAGGTGAGGCTCACGAGAAGCGACCTGCTTGGGACTCAGCTGGGGGACCGGTGCGGAGGGAGGAGGAGCCTGCTGGTGGCGGGAGCAGAGCGCTTCCCGCCGGCACCGCGGAGAGGAGGGAGCTTTTTGGCCGGAGTGGGCGGGGCGGGCTCCCCGCCAGCCGGGCGGGGCGGGCGGAGCCTCCCTCCCGGGTGGGGCCGGGCTGACTTCGCCGCCACTTCCCGCTGAGCCGCTCCCTTCCCCAGCAGGTCCTCGTCGCTGGTGAGTGGGGATGGGGCGCCGGGAACCGAGCCAGGGGGCCCTCGAGGGTGCGATCCCAAGGGGGAAACTGAGGCCGAAGGTGGCAGGACCCGAGGGGAGGCCGAGGGCTGCACTGGGAGCTGGGCTGCAAGTCACTGGGGCGGCGGCCGGCGATGGGGAGACCAGACCTGTGTGTGTGTGTGTGTCTCTCTCTCTCTCTCTCTCTCTCTCTCTCTCTCTCTCTCTCTCTCTCTCACTTGGGCAGCTCCGCCCCGTCCCGCCCCACCTCCGCCCCTCCGCCCAGCCCGGGGCCTGTCCCGGGGGAAGCAGAGCCCCGGGAGGGGGGGACACCCCCCTCTCCCGCCCACTCCTGTGAGCAGCCAGGCAGGGCGGGTGGGACGCCCTTTCTAGGGGAGGAAGCCCAGGCCACACTGGGGAGCTTTGCCCCAAAGCCAGGTAAGACGCCAGCGGCCTCAGAACCTAGAACCCGGTCCTCAGCCCCCATCCCAGTGCTCAGGTGCCAGTGCCTGGACGTGCTGACCGGCCAGTCCCCTGGGCACACCCGCCAGAGAGGGAACTGCGGCCGGTGAGCCCTGCGGAGCGCTGGGGCGGGTGTGTGTGTGTGTGTGTGTGTGTGTGTGCTGGCAGATGCCGTGGGCTGCTCTGGGCGGCAAGCCCCTCCCGCTGGCCTGCCCAGGCATGTGGGTGCCCCGGGCCAGGTACCTGGCACCAGCCACGTGCTCCGGGGGGCTGCAGGAGCGGGGCTGGGCCTCTCCAGGTTCAGGAGCCCAGGCCGCGGGCAGGGAGGGGGTGGCAGAGGTGCCCGCACAGCAGGCTCTCACCAGGCTGTGGGCTGAGGGCTGTGTCTCTGTGGGACAGACTGGGGCCCCGCAGGGCAGGAGGAGACAGGCGTCAGCTCCTCCCTCAGCTTCTCCGAGGGAGTGGAGCTTGTCCCCTGGTGGGAAAGGAGCTGTGAGCCAGGGAGGGAGAGAAGAGGCCCCATCAGAGGCCTCCGGATGGCGGCTCCCACCCCAGAGGGAGCCTCCAGGGTGCCCGGGCAGGGAAGGCTCAGATCCTGTAACTGCGGCTGGCCCCGAGGCTCTGAGGGGCTGGGCTGGCCCCGAGGGAGGCCTTGGTGCTGGCAGGTCGGTGGGCGGAGCAGTCAGGAGGGAGGTGGGGTGACACCGGCTGAAGTGCCATGTCCAGATGGGAAGGGTGGGAGGGGAGGGGGCACAGCGTGTGAGTGGGCCTGTGGCCCAGAGCTCAGGCCTGCAGAGTCCCAGCTCAGGGGGTGGAGGTGCACAGACCCCACAGTCCTGTGATGCCCCGTGCCTCAGTTTCCTCTTCTGGATGGCGGGAATAGTGAGGATCCACACGGAGGCCCAGGGGCGTGTGGCTCAGGCCCAGCGGCTCTGAGAAGAGTAAGCGAGCCATGAGTCCAGCCTGGCCCTCTGTCAGCCCCTCCGCCAGCCCCACCCTCCAGCAGCCCCGCCCCATCAGTAGCCCCTCCCCCTCTAGTAGCCCCACTCCTCCAGTAGCCACCCTCCAACAGCCCCACCCCTCCAGTAGCCCATCCCCCACCAATAGCCCCTCCCTCTAGTAGCCCCACCCTCCAGCAGCTCCACCCCTCCAGTAGCCCATCCCCCACCAATAGCTCCTCCCTCTAATAGCTCCTCCCCTGCCAGTAGCTCCTCCCCTCCAGTAGCCCCACCCCTCCAGTAGCCCCTTCCCCTCCAGTAGCCCATCCCCCACCAATAGCCCCTCTAGTAGCCCCTCCCCTGCCAGCAGCCTCTCCCCTCAGTAGCCCCTCCCCTCCAGTAGCCCCTCCCCTCCAGCAGTTCCACCCCCTCCAGCAGCCCCACCCCTCCAGTAGCCCCTCCCCCAGTAGCCCCTCCCCTCCAGCAGTTCCACCCCTCCAGTAGCCCCTCCCCTCCAGTAGCCCCTCCCCTCCAGCAGTTCCACCCCCTCCAGTAGCCCCACCCCTCCAGTAGCCCCTCCCCTGCCAGCAACCCTCCCCTCAGTAGCCCCTCCCCTCTCGCCAGCACCTGCTGGCATTCCCAGGGGCCCAGGCCCTGGGCAGCCTGGGTTGGAGGGTCCCCGTGAGTGCCCAGGCCGTGGGCGGGGCCTCCGTGCAGCACGTCCCCGGCGGGTCCAGGGTCAGCCAGTCGTTTTCTCGGCCTGGGGTGGGCTCCGTGGAGGAAATGGGGCGAGTGGCCAACACCGGTACCCACAGCCCGCACCGTCCGGTCCTCTCTGAGCTGAGCCTCTCCCGGCCCCTACACAGGGGAGGCTGAGCCCGGGGTCACCGGGCCCCTTGGAGGCAAAGCCGAGGCCTGGGTTCTCAGTCACCGTCTCCAGAGGCAGAATGGGGGTGGCTTTGCCCCTCTGCCCCCCTCCCGGCCAGAGGTGCTTCCTGGCGGCCCCTGGGCCCGTCCAGAGCGGGTTCCAGGCCACAGCCCCGCCGCCTGCCAGCCTGCCAGCGTGACTCAGCGTGTGGTCCCCCCGGTGACTCAGGGGCCAGGCAGCCTCCAGAGGCCTCTCCCCGCGGGGCATCTGGGCTCCCTGAGTGCGACCCCTGACCCCCTGACCCTCTGACCCCTCGGCCCGGGACCAAACAGCCTGGCCCTGAAGGGGCTGCGGGGGCGGGGGGGGGGCCGCAGGCACTCTGGCTCTCACCCTGCTCTGTCGCTTCGGCCACAGGAAAGCCACCCCCTGGTGGGGGCTTGGGAGGTGGCTCCAGGCCAGGCCGCTGGCTGGCACCCGTGTGGGTTTGTGTGGGGTTGCTTAGGCAAGCGCTGGGTGCGTGTCAGGGTGCATGCTCCCCGGGGAGACGTGTGGACAGGCTGCATTGTGGAGCCGTGACAACATGGTGCTGCTGAGAAGCCGGTCCCCGGAGGCCCGGCTGCAGGCCCTGAGGAGCCGGGCACCGGGCAGTCACCCTGGAACTGCTCTGCAGGGCGGGCGATCGCAGCTTCTCCGGGTGGCAGCCCAGCCCCGGGCCGCGCATTGGGCAGGGACCCGGACTGTCCCCACTCCACAGCGAGAAGACGGAGGCCCAGAGGGAGGGGTCCGGCCGCCGAGGGCAGAGCTGGGCCCCGCCGGGAGCCCAACACTCTGTTCCTTCAAAATTAAGGTTCACTGGCGTGTTCTCTCCCTCTCTCTCTCCCTCCCTTCCTCCCTCCCTCCCTCTCTCTCTCTTTCCCTCTCTCTCTCTCTCTCTCTCTCTCTCTCACACACACACACACACACACACACACACACACACACACACACGCTGGTCCCTCTCCTGAGCCCTGAGGGCCTCCTTGGCTTCTTTTTTTTTTTTTTTCCTCCTTGGCTTCTTAATCGCTTCCTGAGTCTGCGCAGCCCGGCTGGCTCACCCTCTGTCTCTGACTTCCTCAATGAACTTTCTCTCATTTTTAAAAAAACCAATAATGCTCACAGAGACGATGGGGGGGGGGGGGGTAATGAACCGCCCCGGGGCCTCCTGGGCCCGGTGGGGCACCGCAGGCAGACCTGGCAGAGCACCAGCCCAGGCCGGACCGAGGCCTACGCTCAGGCAGGGGCCACACCGCTGCTGCCAGGAAAGTCTTGGTTTCAGGATGACGACATCTTTGTGTGTTTGTTACCGTTTTCACTGTGCACACTCACATGGTCTGCTTCCTGTAAAGATGGCGGTTGTCTGATTATTCAGTTTTATAATTATCCGGCCTCTCCCCTGCATCTGCCCCCTCCCGCCCCCTCCGGGCCAACCTGCCGGCTGGCCGTGTCCTTCTCTGGACCCCTCGCATCCCCCCTCCTGCGTCCCCCTCTGGTGTCCCTCTCCCCTGCCCCCCTCCAGTGTCCCCCTCCTGCATCCCCCTCTGGTGTCCCCCTCCCCTGTCCCCCTCGGGTGTCCTGTGGCTCTCAGGAAGGGAAGGGGATTTTAGGTGTGCCGGGTAGATGTTCCATTTGTCAGAGGGAAAAACTGAGGGCGGCCCCAAGAGTTTGAGTGCTTTGCCTGTGAGCCCGTGGGAGCCAGGAGTGAGCCAAGCCGTCTGCTCCCAGCCGTCGGATGAGTGAATGAGAAGTTCTAGAACCTAAAGCAGGGGGTGTGGACTGGCACAGGCCTCCCAGGCCCCCGGCTGGCACTCGGCCTGGTGGGGAAGGGGGTGAGGCTGGGACGCCTGCTTGGTGGTGGGGCCATGCTGGCCTGACTGAGGTGCAGAGCGGAGGGCTCCCCATCTGGAGACCCTGGGCCGAGGCGAGAACCAGGACTGGTGCTGGCAGGGGCTGGGGGAGCCCGCGGGGGACGGGCACCGGGGAGGCCCTGCAGGGAGGGAGTCTCTGGGTGCAGGAGGCGTTTGGGTGGCAGTGTGTTCACTGGCGCCCGAGGCCAGTCCTCCCCTCTTCCCTCCGTCGGGCGCTATGTGAGTGAGGAGGGGCCGGTGCTAGGTCCGCCCAGGGCCTTTGCTGACACCGAAGGGGGCGGCAGGCCTGACCCGGGCTGCGCACAGTAGGTCCTCTCACCGGCCGGGTTTCTCTTTCAGAGCTTCCGGACAGCACAGAGCCGCGATGGCCCCGCCCTGGGTGCCCGCCGTGGGCCTCACGCTGGCGCCCAGCCTGGGCGGCTTCCTGAGCTCCTACCACGCCCGCGGGGAGGGCCTCCGCTGGTACGCCAGCCTGCAGAAGCCCTCCTGGCACCCGCCCCGCTGGGCGCTGGCCCCCATCTGGGGCTCGCTCTACTCGGCCATGGGGTGAGTGCGCCCGGGGCGGGCGGGCCCCGCTGGCAGGGCTGGCGGTGCTGCTGGGCAGCGGCTCTGGCTCGGTTCCGGGCCTCCTCTGCCGGGGAGGGGGGAGGGCGGCGGGCCGGGATTGCACCACCAGCCCTCCCCTGCGGGCTTCTCGGGAGGGGCGGGCCGGATGGCTCAACTCCACGCTGGCATCCTGGCTGTTTTCACAACTCCAGGCTGAGGCTGGCTCCGCGGGCAAAGTTCATGTGTGGGCAGCGCGGAGGCTTCCGATGCCCGTGGCAGCAGTAGCACCGCAGTCTCAGTGGCTGCCATGTGCCGGGATTCCGTTTGGTGCTGGAGTGCGGGGCCCTGCGGGAGGCCCTGGACTAGACCCTGGGAATCGCTGTGGTGCAAGGAAGTGCTGCGTGTGGTCTCCCCCTGGTGGCCACAGTCGGAACTGCATGCAGAAGGTGCAGACAGCTTTCTGCCCATCTTCTGGAATGTTCCCTCCATGCGGGTTCTGGGCAGGTAGCAGAGGCTGGGCTGGGTGCCCCAGAGATCTGGTGAAGACAGTCCCTGAAACCCGGCTGTCACTGCCCTCTCCCCCCCCAGCCCGTCAGGCTCCCAGCGCTCCCTGCGTCCTGCTCCCTCGCTCTGCCTCAGCTTGCTCTGGCCTCCAGGCCTCCGCAGTCCTTCTTGGCCTCCCTCTACCATGGAGACCCTGACACGGCACACACGTCTTGTTCCTGTAACCCTGCCCCGTGAGGCTCCCGTAGGCACTGCCAAGCGCAAACTCCTACTCACCCTGCAAGGCCCAGCCCAAATGTCCCCGTATCCTGCGCAGTGCCTCGGCAGGGCTGGGAGCCACATGGGCTTCCTTCATGGCACCGATACCGATAATAACGGTAAATACTTAGACTGCCCCTGTGCCCGGCACTGCCCCAAGCACGGCCAGTGTGCTAACTTGAGTCCTCACAGCAACCCTGTGGGAAATGAAGGCCCAGAGAGGTCAGGCAACTTCCCTGAGGCCACACAGCCGTCAGCGGCAGGGCGGCCTGAGCCATCGCCGTGCCACCCTGGAGGTCAGACCTGCCTGGCCTCTCCCCGCTACTCCCTGACCACAGCCTCTGTTTCAGGTACGGCTCCTACCTGGTCTGGAGAGAGCTGGGGGGCTTCACGGAGGAGGCGGTGGTCCCCCTGGGCCTGTACGCGGGGCAGCTGACCCTGAACTGGGCGTGGCCCCCCATCTTTTTTGGCTACCGGCAGATGGGTGTGGTAAGTGCCCCCGGCCCCTGGCGATGGGCTGCAGAGGGTGGGCCTCCTTGGGTGGACATGGGCCTCACCACCCAGACGGGTCCCGGGGCCCACAGGCAGGGGCAGGCGGTGTCCAGCTCACAGCCGCATCCCGTCAGCAGCCTTAGGGGCCAGCGCCCTCTGGTGGGGCCTCCGGGGCTGCTTTCCTCCAGCGCGGGAGCCGGACAGGCTGGGGCTCCGGTTTAGAGGCCCACGTGGAGGACAACCCTATTGCCCCTGGTACCGTGCGCCCCGCACGTGGTGCGGGTCAGGCAGAGGCAGCTGTTGCTGTGCTCCATGTGGGGAAACTGAGGCGGAGAGCTGGGGAGGGCCTGGCCGGGCCATGCAGGGGTGGGATGGAGAGACTGCTCCGTGGGTGGGCAGCTGGGACAGGCACCCCTGTGGGTACCCTGAGCCTCAGACCCCGTCCCCCGTGTCTCCACAGGCCCTGGTGGACCTCCTGCTGACGGGCGGGCTGGCGGCGGCCACCACCGTGGCCTGGCACCGGGTGAGCCCGCGGGCCGCTCGGCTGCTCTACCCGTACCTGGCCTGGCTGGCCTTCGCCGCCGCACTCAACTACTGCGTCTGGAGGGACAACCCGGGCCGGCGAGGCGGCCGGAGGCTGGCGGAATGAGGCCTGTCCCCGAGGACTGTGGCTGCCGCCGGATGGCCCGTGGGGCGGGGGTAGCCCCACACCTTGTGGCCACCACACCTGTGCGTCTGCCGGGGGCTCCGCCCAGGTCAGCACCGGCTTTGAGGGCTCCGGCTGGGCCCACACCCAGGGCCGCGTCCTGCACCTTCTCGCTGCTCGGGGCCCGGGCTCGGGCACCGAGTGTCACACCAAATAAAGTCTCACACGCACGGCCTTTGTCTTGGTGGGAAGTTCATCCCCTGCTGTGTCCGGGCTGCGTCACCGGAAGACCGGCTCAGGGTGCCTGCACACTCCGGTGCCCCCCAGACCCTGTGAACGGCGAGGGGCCCAGGCCAGCAGCCCGGGTTTGACCCGGAGCCACGCTGGCTGTGCCGCTGCCTGGCTGGCAGGGACCAGGCCTGGGCCTTGGGCTTCAGCTGACCGGCCGGCCTGCCCCCTCTGGCCTCCAGGAGCCGGGCTCGGCCTCTGGAAGGGTGCAGCCCACAGTCTGCCTGGGCCCGAGGCAGGGCCCTCCGTCGGCCGCCCCTGGGAGCCAGGCCTCCTGCCAGCCCCCCAACCCAGGGCAGCCCCTCAAACACCTGAGGCGGGGAGGGGACATCAGAGGCAGAAAAGGCCGGTCCCAGCCCAGCAGGCAGCAGCCCCTCACTGGCCAGGCCTGCCCAGGTGTGGTGACCCCCCTGCCCTCACATGGGAGACCCAAGCCCTCCCAGGCGGCTTTTGGAGTGAGAGGCTGGCAGAGGCCTGGAACCCGGGGAGTGAGGGCTCCTGCTGGGAGGACGGCTGAGCCCTGGGCCGCAGTCAGACGGCTGGCTTTGCTGCCTGTGCTGTGGCTGTTTAACACGTTAATTAGAATCGGCCACGCTTGCCTGTGTAGAGCTCTCGGCGGTTCAGCAGCCCTGAGCTTCGCTGCCTCCGCTCCGTCTCCTCCCTCCCCCGGCTTCACAGTCAGACGTGACCCCACATCATGAGGAGCTCGGGGGGCCGAGCAGCCAGCCGCCCGGCAGCCGCCCCTACGCTCGCTGCGATGATGTCCACGCGGCTCCGCAGCGGCTGGCAGGGCCGGGGGTGAGGCCGAGCCCGGGCGGCTCCTGTGTTCCTGGGGCCCCACAGGGCGGCAGGTCAGGTGGGCCTGCACCCCCACTGTACCGCTTGGCTTCGAAGTCTCTACCATGGCTTCACATGTCTGACAGACGCCGTGCGGCACCCAGCCCCGAGGCTGCTGGTCTTTCCCTGACGCCCGCAGACCGCTGTCCACTCCCTGCACCGGGCCAGCTCCTCCTGCAGCCACCTGCGCAGCCCGCCGCCAGGGGTGGGCAAGGCGGCGGCATCTGCCCTCCGCCCGCTGCTGTGGGCCAGGCTCTGGCTGTCCCCGCAGCGTGCTCTCCCTCTGGCCGTCACCGCCACGAGGCCCGTGGGGTCTCCACGCCGGCTCAGCAGCAAAGCCACACCGGGCAGGTTTATGGGGCCCTCGGGGTGCACCCTTCCCGGAGCCGCTTCCGCGGGTGGGGTCTCGGCTCCCCTCCTGTCCACTGACCACGCCACAGGCCAGCCGCTCGCGCTGCCCAGGGGCTCGGCGGGAGGTCATCGCTTCCGCACCAGCTCCCTGGACCCGCTGGCAGCCCGAGCGGCAAGGGCCCTGGTGACCCCCCATCCCAGGATGAGGAAACAGGAAGTCCCGCCCGGATGTCAGTGCTCAGAGCTCCGGCCCAGTGCACAGCGGCCTGGGCTCACACCGACCCCCCCTTCCCGCTCTGAAACGCAGACACTGGGTCAGGGAGCTGCTGTGGTCTGAGGGTGCCTGTCCCCCCAGTTCATGTGCTGTACCGGGAGGTGAGGCCTCTGGGTGGTGAGCCCTCTGGGGTGGACAGACCCCAACAGCCCGCAGAGCCCTCACCCCTCTGTGCGGGACGCAGCACATGTCCATGAACCGGAAGTTGACTCCCGGACACCTGCCTGCTGGCCCCAGACCGTGAGAAAAGCTGCTGCCGTCGAAGCCGCCAGTTTACAGCGTTTTGTTACGGCAGCGGGACGGGCTGAGACGGGGACGTGGCCCCGAGCACCCTGACTTCTCCTCCCGGGTCTCACGCCCGAAGTGGCTGAGCCAGGAGAGCCGCTGGCAGAGCCAGGCCCGTGGCCCCGGGAGCCAGACACGGAGGCCGGAGCCTGAAGGCGCCGGAGGGGACAGACACCGGCGCTGTCCGGGGAGGCAGCAGGCACCACCCCACCCTGAGGCCGCCCCTCGGCTCATGGGAGGGCCGAACCCGGTCAGCAGAGGGGCACAGGCAGAGGGAGGCACGTCTGGTCCCGTCTCACTACAGGGGTTTCTCTTGGCTTCAGAATGAACACACACACACACACACACACACACACGCACACACACACGCACACGCACGCACAGCAAAGCAGGCCCCCGCCACTGACTCCACACTTCAGAAATGACATTACGAACGACAACTCTGTATTTCTTCCCATACACGGAAGAGTAACAATAATGGACGTCTGAAGGGAAGTTCTCGGTGGAATCATCCCTCGAGGCCACTCCTGCCTGTTGCTCTGCTCCCCTCGCCCCAAATCCCTCTCCCAAGCACCACCCACCCTCAGGGGCACTGCCGCCCAGGGCGGCCAGGGCCACGGGGAGCGGGACGGCTGCCCTGGGCCACAGGTCTGCTGGTGACGGTCTGGGGAGGGGAGAGGATGGGGACGTGAGAAGGCTGGGTCCCCAAGGTGTTCTGGGACGCCTGCCACACGGGCCGAGGGGAGGGGTGGAGCCACACCTCACAGACAGGACAAGCGCCGCCGGCCCTCTGATGTCTGGGCTCCCAGGCGTTCCTGGGGACCTCGTTTCTGGGGACACCTCGTCACACTCCCCAGAGCCCCTCTCGCTAACGCCCCAGGACACATGGACGCCAGGAACCGAACTCGGCGACGAAGCCGGGGCTGTGCTGAGCCACTGCACGGGCGGCGGGGGGCGCACAGCGCCGGGCACTCGGCAGGGACAGGTGAGGGCCTGCCCGGCCTCGGAGGACCTGCGCCTGGGGGAGCAGGGCGGCACCTGGGGGCCTGGCCCGGAGGGGGGGCTCTGAGCAGCGCCTAGAGCAGGCGGGTGACGGGGCAGCCGTCGGGCTGGTCCAGGAACAAGGTGCTGAAGACGTCGTTGAAGAAGCTGGGGTGATAGCGGCAGGCGCGCTCGCAGTCCGGGTTGAAGTTCACCTCCAGGATCTGGGGCTGCATCACGCGCTGCCCTGCGGGCACACGCAGGCACCTCACCGGGAGCCACGGAGGACCCGAGGGCCCGGCCAGACTCCCCTGAGCCTCCAGGAAGCAGGGGGGGGAGGGGGAAAAAGGGGGCCTCCCCACCCTCCGTTTGGTCCCCACCACGCAGGCTGTCACCCTTAACGATGGCCTCCCCGGGCCCAGATCTCCGGCCAGCGGTGCCCCTGTGGACACGGCTTTGGGTGCTGAGGGTCTGGGGGACGGGGTCCCTCACCGTCCGGACGGCTGTCCCACTTGAGCATGAGGTCGATGGCGTACACGGCGCGGGACGAGGGGTAGTGGCCGAGGCCGCGGGGAGGGGGCTCCGAGCACGCCGCCTGGAACAGCTCCGTGAAGGCCCGGAAGATCTCGGCCTGCGGCAGGCGGGCGGATCAGGGCCGCGGAGTGGCTCTCCGTGCGGGGTTCGCTGCCCCTTCCCAAGCCCCAGCCCCCACAGGGCCCGAGCACCTCTCCTCCATCCCGTCTCCCCAGGCCCGGCCCACGCCGCCTCTGCCCACACCTGCCCTCCGTCCCGCACCACCTGCCCGGCTCCCTCGCACCCGGTGTGCAGGGCGCCTGCCTCGCTCACCCAGGGACGGGAGGCGCCTGCACCTCCAGCGGAGGCCCTGCTGCCCGTAGGTTTGCGGTTCCCGGGACAGGCAGGGCTGAGGCCCTCCAGGTCGCCCTCCACACCTCCCGCCCCTTCCCTGGCCTCGGTGGGAGGAGCAGGACATCCGAGGAGGCAGACAGACCCCCACGTGGCCCCACAGAGGCCCTGGCCCCTACGGCTTCGCTCAGGACTCACCTGGACGCCCCTCCAGGGGAATTCTGGGTACTGCTTCTCGAATTCAGGGATGAACTCATCGTAGTGCACCTGCGACAGACACAGGGCCCGTCACCGCTGCCCGCCTCCACGGGGGCCTCAGACACTCATTGAGGCCACCTGTCAGCGCCAGCAGCTTAGGGGCACAAGGGAGGCAGGAGCCGAGTCTGAACTCCAGACATGCAGCCTCCGTGTCTTCATCTATGAAATGGGACGTGCTTCCCGCCCACAGCTCACTCTGCAGGGCTGCTGCGGCCTCACAGGAGGCAGGGCACGCAGAGGGCCCGCAGGCTGTGGGGATGGGGCGCTGGGACAGGCCCGGGGCCGTCTGCACGGCCGTGGGCGGCGTCTTCTCAGGCTTCTCCCTGAAACGCCCGGCGGAAGCCCGCGCCCACGCCCTCCTGACACGTGTCCCCACACGGGCTCCGGGAGACGGCCAGGACGACACGTCCTGGATGCCGAGGGGAGACAGCGTCGTGGGACCCGGTGGGGCTCAGGCTCCAGGCACCCGTGGGTGCAGCCCGGACGGGAAGAGGGACAAGAGCAACCGCCCTGCTGGGTGCATGGGCACCGGCCCGGGCAGCAGGCTCAGGAGCAGGGAGACGGGAATGAGCGCCAGCTGGCTAGCATGAGGGGCAGGGATGGCTGCAGCCGCACGGACAATGACTGCGAACCCTGAAACCTGCTCAGCCAGAGCAGAGCGCGGCGTCTGCTCAGGAGGTGCCGTGTACACACAACCTACATGTGCACACAGGCGTGTGCCTTGTTAGGGATGAGCTCATGCTGAACGGACTCAAGATGGGCCTCTCAGCCCGACCGGCGTGGCTCAGGGCTGAACGCCGACCTGTGAGCCAGGCCGTCACGGTTCAATCCCTGGTCAGGGCATATGCCGGGGTCGCAGGGCTGATCCCCAGGGTGGGGTGTGCAGGAGGCAGCTGAGCAATGACTCTCTCTCGTCATTAATGTTTCTGTCTCCCTCTCCCTCTCCCTTCTCTGAAATCAAAAAAGAAAAAAAAAAAAAAGTGCGGAGGGGGGGTGGCACGCAGGCCTGTGTGTGGGGGGGTGGGGTAACCTCGGCAGCGAGGGGGCTGCTGAGATAACACGGGGGCCAGAGGCAGCTCCTGTCCACACAGCCTGCCTGCTCCCCAGGACCCCCTCTGCCTCCCCCTTACCTGCTTCAACACCACTTCCGGGTCGTAGTTCATGACGGTGAAATGCTTCTCGTAGTCATCCAGGTCGGTGAGGGCGAAGGGCCTGCAGGGCCAGCAGGCAGGCCTGAGTGGGTCCCGCCGGCCGGCCCCGTTCCCGAGGCCCCACGGGGCCTCCCCAGGCCCGGAAACGTCACCGGCCCACAGGGTGGTGCCCGCTTACAAGGAGCCCCCCCACCCCCCGCCCGGCCCCGCCCGCCCGCCGTCCGTTACCGGTTGGAGAAGCGCAGCCAGAACACGTCGTACACGAACAGCCGCAGGGGCTCCACCGAGCGCAGCAGCACGATGTAGCGGACGTCGAACTTGACCTTGCCCACGTCCTCCCGCAGGAACAGGACCGGGCTCTCGATGTACTTGCAGACCACCTGCGGGCAGACCAGGCTCGCGGTCCCGCCGCACCCCAGGGAGGGCACGGCCTGTGGGACAGCCCAATCCGCCCCCACCCGGGGACCTGCCCCCGGACCCTCGTCCACCTGGGACAGCCCCTTCTCTCTCCTTTGTTCACTGAAGGAGAAGGTCCCACCGGCTCAGGTTTTGGGAACTGAACACACGTTCCCAGCCTTAAACCCCCGGCCCCCATTCCAGGGGTACCCGCAGTGACGGCGCCAGGCCCGCTCCCCTCGCCTCGGCCTGGGCCACTGCCGCCTGGTGCCGAGCACAGCACCCTCTGCCAGGGCCCGGCCGCGGCCCTCCACCGTGCGGTCACGCATGGTGCAGCGTGTGGGGACCTGAGGTCAGACACAGCCAGGACGGCTCTGAGCTGGGCCCCTCCTCTCACCGGACTGCCATGGCACCTCCCTGCTGGCGGGGCCGGGGAAGGAGTGGGGTGTGGGCCAGCCCGGCCCCCGCCCAGCGGCCACGAGGCCCTCCCCGCGGGGCCCACCTTGGGGCTGCTCTCCCGGTGCCGGATGACGCTGTGGAGGCTCCTGGTGACGTGCGTGTCCAGGCTGCGCGCCAGGTTCCAGGGCTTGCAGATCCAGTGGTTGTCCTCGCCCCTGGGGGCAGAGGGGAGGCTGGGTGTGCCCGAGGGCCCTCCCAGGCGCCGGCCGGGACCCCCCACCCCCGCCCCGGGCTGAGGGAGGTGGGGCCTTGGGATCAGGAGGCGAGGCCTGGACCCCGCCCAGCGGAGGGGCTTGGCCAAGCCCCCGGGGCGGCGGGGGGGGGGGGGGGGTCCCCGGGGCGGCGGTCCCTGGGACGGCAGGTGGGGACTCACCGCCGCTCCCGCTGCTGGAAGCAGCTGACGAACTGGGGCAGCTCGGTGCGCAGGTTGAAGGTGCGGGGCAGCCAGGCCGGGCCCTCGGGGCCCCCCGCCCGGCGCGCGACGGAGGCCAGGCAGTCCTTCACGGTCAGCAGGCTCTCGCAGGGGAACTGGTTCAGCAGCACGCGCGGCCTCTCCCGGCTGAGCCGCCTGCGGGAGGCGGGGCCGGCTCAGGGCTGTGTGTGTGGTGTGTGTGTGTGTGTGTGTGTGGGGGGGGGGGGGGCTGTGTGTGTGTATATGTGGGGGGGCTGTGTGTGTGTGTGGTGTGTGTGTGTGGTGTGTGTGTGTGTGTCTGTGGGGAGGGCTGTGTGTGTGTGTGTGGGCTGTGTGTGTGTGTGTGTGGGCGGTGTGTGTATGGGGGGTCTGTGGAGGGTGAGCGTGGAGGGTGTGGGGAGGTGCGGGGGCGCGGGCCCAGGGGGCCTCACCGGTAGTGTGTGGGGAGGGCGGTGTGTGTATGGGGGGGTCTATGGAGGGTGAGCGTGGAGGGTGTGTGGGGAGTGCAGGGGGCTGTGTGTGTGTGGGCTGTGTGTGTATGGGGGGGGTCTGTGGAGGGTGAGCGTGGAGGTGTGTGGGGAGTGCGGGGGCGCGGGCCGGGGGGCCTCACCGGTAGTCCTTGAAGTGGGAGAAGTGGAACAGGATGTCGGCGTCGGCCTCGCTGGGCGTGAAGGTGAAGCGGGGGTGCGAGAGGTGGTCCAGCACCTGCTGCACGTCCGTGTGGACCCTGCGGGGAGCGGGCGGTGGGGGCGGGACCCCGGCCGTGGAGACAGGTTACGGACCCTACAACCCGCTCTCCCCCCGGTGAGACGGGTAACCGGAGGGCCAGTACGGCTCTTCCCTCCGCGGACACGCAGGGACCTGACACCACCGCCCAGACTCACCGGGAGCCTGACCCCCAGAGGAGCCGGCACCCAGGAGCCCCAGGGAGCGTGCTGCCCAGGCCGTGCCCTGGACAAGGCCTCCACCCGCCTGTGCCCGCCTGCCTGGCCCCGGGCAGAGGTGTGGTAGGACCTGGCGCCTGCCTGCCTGCCGGGGCTGAGGCGGGGCAGGGGGCCGCCCGGGAGGAGGGAGGAGAGAGAGGAGCGGGGCGGGCTGCCGGCACGCACGGGCCTGGCTGTGTGTACTCCGGGACAGAACACACACCGAGAGCCCGGGCCACACAGCAGTCCGCGGAGCAGTCGGCACACGACACTCCGTGCCCAGGGCAGGGCGGGCAGACCCAGCTACGGGCCCTCCGCCTGCCAAAGGCACTCACTGCGAGTCTATCCTCAAGGGACTTTAAAATCTCCCTCCGGGCCGCTCACCCTCACTGCCTGTGGCATTCTGTGACCCTAAGAACCCCACTCTGGCATCTCAGTCATCACGGGCCCCCAGGACAGGGCGGGCCTAGGAGCACCACGCTGAGCAGGTGGTTGTGGGAGCCGTGGAGGGTGAGGGGGGTCTGTGGAGGGTGGGGGGGGTCTGTGGAGGATGGGGGGGTCTGTGGAGGGTGGGGGGGGTCTGTGGAGGGTGGGGGGTCTGTGGAGGGTGGGGGGGGTCTGTGGAGGGTGAGGGGGGTCTGTGGAGGGTGGGGGGTCTGTGGAGGGTGGGGGGGTCTGTGGAGGGTGGGGGGGGTCTGTGGAGGGTGGGGGGTCTGTGGAGGGTGGGGGGGGTCTGTGGAGGGTGAGGGGGGTCTGTGGAGGGTGGGGGGTCTGTGGAGGGTGGGGGGGTCTGTGGAGGGTGGGGGGGGTCTGTGGAGGGTGGGGGGTCTGTGGAGGGTGGGGAGTCTGTGGAGGGTGGGGGGGTCTGTGGAGGGTGGGGGTCTGTGGAGGGGGAGGGGGGTTTGTGGAGGGTAGGGGGGGTCTGTGGAGGGTAGGGGGGGGTCTGTGGAGGGTGGGGGTCTGTGGAGGGTGGGGGGGGTCTGTGGAGGGAATGCACCTGAAGATGTGGTCGCTGGGATACACGGCCGCATCGATGGCCAGTGGCAGCTTCTCCCTGTTCTCCTTCAGAATGGCCTGAGGGGAGACATGGGAGGTGGAGACGGCCTTCGAGAAAGGAGCCAGTCTCACTTCCCCGCCTCCATCCCCGCACCCAGGGCTCAGGACCTGGGGCACACCCAGCCCTCAGCGGAGCCTCTCCCCAGAGCTCCCACCCCACCCCTGCCCTTGCCCGGGGTCTGGGCTCGAGGCCCGCAGCTGCTGGGCAGCCCGTTTCTCAACCCACCTCCACGCCCAGCGGCGGGTGCCCAGCCTGCCCGGAGGGGCGCCCAGCCTGGGCAGTGTGGTGGGCAAGGACGCCCCTCCCCCGCCCCCCACCCCCCGACTCTGACCCCCTGAGAAGGGCTTCGTTCACCTGCCCGTGTGTGCGGGCTGATGGGCTGCTTTCAACCAACAGGAAGTTGAACAACATTGTGTAAGTTCAAGTTCACCCTCGGCCTGGGCTTCCTCCCTTCTCCTGGTCACCTGCTCTGAGCAGGGAGCCACCACCCCGTGGGGACACGCCAGCCTCCTGGGCGGCCGTGGTCTCCACCCGCAGCCACACCACGCCGGCGTGGAGCAGTCTCTGCCCCGGCCTCCGAGCCGGTGCCTCCGGCACAGACGGCGGGATGGTGCACGTCTCTGTTTGAAGCTGGAGCGGCTGCTCCCCGGCGATAACTAAGGCCCGGAGCACAGCCTCAGCCAGACGGGGCCGATGTGGTCAAACAGCCAGCGCCGCTCAGGCACGGAAGCCATCAGGTGCCCTTGGTTTTGGACTCGGTTCTCCCACCTGCTGTGTGACCTTTGGCAAGTTTCTTAGCCTCTCTGTGCCTCTGTTTCCTCGTCCTCAGTACAACGAAGGCAAAGGCAGGACTGCTGACCCCGTGGTCATAAGGACCACAGCAGAGGGGGCCCCTGAACGGCTCAACACTGGCTCCCTCGCTGCCGTTTCCAACGGGGACCGGCCAACCGCAGGCAGCGGCAGGTGCCGAGGGCAGGGGAGGGAGGGGGCCGGCGCGAGCCCCGCCTGGCCCTGGCAGTGGCTGTGCTCCTACAGGCCCTGTCCCCGCTCCCCCAGCCTCTCCACCCGGCTCCCAGAGCTGGCCCCCCGCGCTGGGCCTGCACTGACCACCGCCAGCCGGCACGTGTGAGGCCGGGGCTGTGCCCAGACTGAAGCACCTTGTGCCCGGCAGGGACCGCTCCTCACCGGGCTCCGGCCCGGATCTGTGTGCTGCCGGCGTGAACACAGCGCTGCCCTGTGCCCAGAGGGCGGGGCCAGGAGATGCGGGAACGAAGCTGGGGAGAGCAGCCCCGATCACCAGGCCCAGCCCCGCTCCTCTTCCCAAGCGGTGCAGCCACAGGCCTGAGCTCCGAGCCCTGGCCTCTCAGATGCTCCCCTCCTCCCCACACCCTGGAGCTGGTGTCAGTAACATCTGGCGATGGTGGAGGGTGCTCCTGAACCCCCCAGGCCCGGGCAGGGGGACCGGGGAGGGCACCTGGTAGTACTCGGCGGGCGGCTCGGGCGTGCGGGAGCTCACGTCCTGCAGGTCGGAGGGCACCCAGGGCAGCAGCATGCACCTCCGGACCAGGGGGTCCGTCTCTCCGTAGGCGAAGTCCCGGGTCACCTCCTCTGCAGGAGACATCGGCCGTCAGGGGGGGAGACATCGGGCCGTCAGGGGGGAGACATGGGGCCGTCGGGGGGGAGACATGGGGCCGTCAGGGGGGGAGGAGACATGGGGCTGTCAGGGGGGGAGGAGACATTGGGCCGTCAGGGGGGGAGACATGGGGCCGTCGGGGGGCAGGAGGCGGCTGGCCATGGCCGCGGGGCGCTGACTCACCGCCTGTGTCCAGGTCCCGGAGCGGCCACAGCAGCGTGTAGGCCACCTGCTGGGGCATGTAGAAGAAGGGCACCGCGCCGAAGCTGGGCTCGTCCGCGTGCTGGATGCGCGAGCCGAACTCGTCCATGATGTACCACACCGGCACCTTCTCCTCCGCCGTCTGTGGGCGGGGAACGGCCTCGTCCACGGCCCCCTCCGCCCCCTCCGCTGTCCACGGCCCCCTCCGCCCGTCCACGGCCCCCTCCGCCCGTCCACACACCCGCCACCGCCCCCTCCGCCCATCCACGGCCCCCTCCGCCCGTCCACGGCCCCCTCCGCCCGTCCACACACCCGCCACCGCCCCCTCCGCCCATCCACGGCCCCCTCCGCCCGTCCACACACCCACCACCGCCCCCTCCGCCCGTCCACGGCCCCCTCCGCCCGTCCACAGCCTTCCACGGCCCCCTCCGCCCGTCCACACACCCGCCACCGTCCACGGCCCCCTCCCCTGTCCACAGCCTTCCACGGCCCCCTCCGCCCGTCCACGGCCTTCCATGGCCCCCTCCGCCTGTCCACGGCCTTCCACGGCCCCCTCCCCTGTCCACAGCCTTCCACGGCCCCCTCCGCCCGTCCACGGCCCCCTCCGCCCGTCCACGGCCCCCTCCGCCCGTCCACAGCCCCCGCCGCCCGTCCACCGCCCCCTCTGCCCATCCATGCCCCCGGCACCCACCACCAGCGCTCTGAGCGCAGACTCCAGCCCCTGGACCCAGGGCCCCTCCTGGCAGACTGGGACCCAGGCCCCGTCAGGGTGAAGGTGCGTGGAGACAAGGCGTGGATGTGGGGGGTCTTGTGTCTGGCCAGGGCTGGGGGAGGGGGCAGACGGGAGACTTGCTGTTCAGGGGAGGGGACACCAAGCTGAGGTCCTGAGAAACAGCCTGTTCTTCCCAACCCGAGAGTGGGCAGGGCTGGAGCCCGGGGGAGCGGGGCCGGGGCGGGGCCGGCAGCACCCCGCTCGTCTCCCGGAGGCGCCGGGAGAGAGGCAGCCCACGGGGAGGGGTCTGAGCTGGCGCGCCCTGTGAGCTTAAGTCCACGCAGACCCCGGGGTCCTGGCGTTGGCTGGTGCGAGGCGGTACCAGGCCCACGAGGAAGCCACGGGGAAGGGGCGCTTGCTCACGGTGGGGTGGAGGCGGCTGGGCCCGGGCTCCTGGCCGCCCATGTCTGTGTCGGCCCTCTGGCGCCCCCCCACCCCCCGCACTCACCCCGTGGGACAGCTGGTAGGTCTGGTTGAACTTCCACATCTCCTCCAGCACCTGGTCCACGGCCGCGGCGCTGGGCAGCTCCCCGTGGAACTCGATGCCCATGAGGCTGGCCATGCGGTGCAGCAGCCCCGGGATCTGCTGCAGCTGCTGGCGGGCGTGCTCCACGTGGCACGTCCAGGCGTGGTCGACCAGGAAGATGCTGCGGGCACAGGCCACGGGGTGAGGCTGCCACGCGGGCACCGCGAGAGGGGAAGCAGCAGGGACGAGAGGAGGAGGGCCGGGGCTGCGGCCTGGACCTGCACTCCCCCGACCGCTCAGGGGTGGCTGGGCACGTGCCTCCACCAGTTTCTCAAACAGGACAGCAGGGCCACGTCCCACCCCGCCGAGGAGCAGCAGGAGACGGAGCACACAGTGCTGACTGAGCGCCGTGACTGTTACAGTGACCACCGTAACCGAGTGACTGTCCCCCGCCCCCACCTGTGCCTACAGCCCGGCCACAACGTGCAGGGTTCTCAGGCACCGCCTGGGAGGCACCACGGCCTTCTTTCGGGCAAGGCCCCAGGTCCCCACACACATGGACACCCACGCCCAGGGCGGCCACACAAACAGGTGAACAGGCCTGGCATGCCCCCTGGCTAAAATGACCAAGACGGCCGATGTGCCCAGTCTCAGGCTGGCTGGCAGGCTGGGTGGTCTTGACTCTGAGCTTGCACAGCCGGCCCTCTGCAGCCTCGGCGTCAGCTACCCCAGGCTGAAACGTGTGCAGCCCGCCAGGGGCCAGCGTGCTATGTCGTCAGGCCCACGAGGGTGGCATCGGGACATGTGCAGACACTGTGACCACCGTTCCCTAAACCACAGAGCACACAGCTTACACACGTTAGGCTGTAGTCAGTATTATAGTAACCTAGATGGTTCAGCTCATGCAGGGTGGTAGGTTACAGGCAAACACGGGTGGGATAAAAGTACGGCTACAACTGTGTAG
The DNA here is from genome assembly GCF_964339955.1 of Pipistrellus hanaki. Lineage (NCBI taxonomy): Eukaryota > Metazoa > Chordata > Mammalia > Chiroptera > Vespertilionidae > Pipistrellus > Pipistrellus hanaki. The sequence continues at coordinate 187,611,331 of NC_140505.1, forward strand.
GGAATACAATAACTAATCAGTAACAAGGATAAGCTGCTCACGTTCTTACAGCTGCAGACCCACTCCCGCTCCGCCCTGTGCTACGCTGTTGACCCAGGCACATGAGCAGCTGGGGTTTGGCACCTGAGCGGGTCCTCGAGGAGACTTCTGAGAGGAAGCGGCCCGACAGCCACCCGCGGGGGCGGTCCCGCCCAGGCCTACCTGTTGGGGTCGGCCGCCCGCAGCCCGTTCTCGTTGGTCACAATGACCTTGTAGCAGAGCTCGCTGCCCGGGTTGGGCTTCTTCCTGTGCGCTTCCCGCGCGGCCTCGTCCTCACCGTCCTCCTCCACCTCCTCCACCTGCATGATCCCGAACATGTCCCCGGCGTCGAACACCTGGAGCACAGCGCGAGGGTCAGGGGACGCCCAGCCCGGAGCCCGCCCCGCAGCCGGCCTGCCGCTCCCGGCCTACGGACCGCCATCCACCCATTTCACAGGTGGGGAAACTGAGGCTCCTAAAGAGAGTAGTCAGAGCTGGGACCCCGCCTACTCCGGGGGGCCACGCTGAGAAGAGGGCCTGCAGGAACGTGTCCGGGTCTTGTCTACTCCGGCCCAGCTGCACGGGGAAAACAAGTCACGAGGCAGAGTGTGTGTGTGTGTGGGGGGGACTGGTCACACTGGAAGCAAATGAAGGTCTAGATCTCGGGATCTCCCCCCATTGTGCTCTCAGCAGAGGAACTAACTCATCAAGCACCAGGGCAGTGGAGAGAACCCAGAGGGAAGCAGGTGTCCAGCCTCCTGTGGCCGCCGAGCACCAGCCCCCCAGCCCCCCAGCCCCCCCAAAAAAAGCCAGGCCCACAGGAAGCGTGGCCTGGGGTCGGGGCTGGTCTCCTGAGGTCCGGGCCGGGGAGATAAAGGCCTTGGTCGCTGGGTTCCCCCGGCAAAGGGCAACTGCCAGCCGCGTGTAGCGGGGATGCAGCGGCAGCCCCCGTGCTCTGGAGCCGGGCTACGTGACCTCAGGCCGCGCCTCAGTTTCCCCATCCGTATGTCGGCATGTTTGTTCCCACCTCAGAGGGTGGTTGGGAGGGTTCATGATGAACGCACACAGAGCCAGACCCAGAGCCCAGCAAGTGCTCCGAAGGCACCTGCCCCCAGCATGCCACTCAGGCCTGGCACGGGGTGGGGGAGGGGGGGTCCATCGCCTTCCAGGGCAGCTCTGCCGGCCAGGCCAACACAGCGGGGCACAGCGGTCCTTGGCACACAGCAGGGACTCAGCAAAGGCCAGCTCTCCCGAAAACTCACTTCCCACAGTTATTTAAAAAGATGAAAATCCCCCCAGCAGCCACCGGGACACCAACAGCTCCGTGCACTGGCGCCTCAGGCACGAGGGGAGCACCAGGATCCTGCCCAGGGAGCTGGGCCAGCGGCAGAGAAGTGGTCTGGGCCGTTCGAGAGGACCGGTGAGTGGGGCTGGGCCTGGAGCTTTTACGGGGGGTGGGAGGTGGGGGGGGGGAGGACACACAGTCAGGGGCCAGGGTGCACAGCGGGGGTGGGGTGGAGTGACCAGTCCCTCCGGGGTGGAAGTGCTGAAATTTGTTCTCATTTTAAACACTTCCCCAGCCTTTCCGAGGCCTAGGGGTCACCGCCTTGTGGATGGAACTGGGGGACCCATCCCTGCGGCAGGTGCCTGTGCTGGGTGTGCCCTCCGTGTGGGTTCACAGCAGCGGGATCCCCGAAACAATGAGTGCAGGGCGGGCCAGGCACAGCCGTGACTCACCTCTGCCCATCGCTCAGAGCGGCACGAGGCCACGGAAAAACACTGGGCCAGCAGGGGCGGGCAGGGCGGAGGGGGCACCGTGGCAACTAGCTTCCCCTTCCTGGCCCTCTGCCAAGACCGCCGGTTTCTAAGGGGTGTGTGTGCTTCTAAGGGGTGTGTGTGCGTGTGTTTAAAGGATGTTTTATTGATTTGAGAGAGGAAGGGGGAGACAGACATGGATGTGAGAAACATTGACTGGTTGCCTCCCATACTTGCCCACACTGGGGATCAGACCCATCACCTGGGTACGTGCGCCGCCTGGGAATCAAACCCACACCTTTTGTGGGGATGACGCTCAGACCAACTGAGCCACCCGGCCAGGGGAGACCCCGTGGAGGACCCACTGGGCGAGCACCCACTGGGTGAGCGACTTGCCCACGTCAGAGCTCACTGCCCGGGAGGCCGGCTGGGCTGGAGGAGTGAGGACCTTTATCTCCACAAGCTGCTGGGGTCCCCTCCCACCAGGGCGGGTGCTCAGGAAATGCGGCGGAATTGAGGGCACGTCACTGGGGAGGGGGAGGGGGAGGGGGAGGGGGAGGGGGAGGGGGAGGGGGAGGGGGGTCACTGTTACAAAGATAGGTATGCAGTATCTGCAGTTGACATTGTATCTTTTTTACAGCAATTCCTGTGTTTGGAGCCGGAAGGTACTTGGTCCAACCCCAACTCTGCAGACACAGAAACCTTCCACCCCTTAGTCTGCCTCAGCCCCGGGAGGCAGTCCCCTGAGAAGGGGCCTGGTTCCAGCTAAGAAGGACCCACTAGCTGGCCAGTAAAGTGCCGCGTCTTCAGCATGGGGCCAGCTACCCCAAACCCCCAAACCGGGGCCCCCCCTTAGCTAAGACCTTCCAGCACCATCCCCCTCCAGGGGGGGCCAGGCCAGGGCAGCTGGTGGGCAGAACAGAACCGTCCTTACAAAAAGGGAGAACCTGCACAGATCTAGGCCTTTTTCATTTTCCTTTAGATTTGTCCTCCATTTCCCAGACTGTTTTCTTTAACCTGCAAAATGAGGGCGAGTCAGGCTCCAGCCAAATGAGGAACATGAAAGCATTTTACGGCCCAGAATTAGAGCCGCACAAATTCATGGGCTCCTGTTCTCCCAGAGGGAGGCAGTGGCTGACAAACTTTGGGAGGCCACTTCCTCTTTCCCGAGCCTCGGTTTTCTCATCTGTGTAATGGGGCGATGGCTCTCACTCCTCCGGGCCTGGCACACACCGGAGCCTGGCTGCACTTCAGTCCGGGTTCCGCGCGGCCTCGGTCGGCCCCGGTGCTGGCAGGACCGGCCCAGATCCGGGCCCGGCAGCCTCTCAGGCCCCGCGTTAGGCGGCCCCTAATCTGCCAGGGACGCAGTCTAAGCGGGTCCCCGCGGCGCTGCTGGCTCTTCTCCGCCCGCATCTCCGGCCTCGTCCGCCCACACCGCCCCCAGCGCCCTGCGCCCTGGCCCGCGGGGCGCACCACGAGCCCCCCCTCTCCGCACGCGCCAGCCTTTCCCCGCGGGCCCGGCCGCCTCCGGCCGCCAGCCCCCGCGGTTCCCCGCCAGGGCCGCCCGCAGGCCACACCCTCCCCGCTGCGCGGGCCGGGCGGTGCGCCCCGCGTGCCAGGGCCCGGCGCCCCGCCGCACCTCGTGCTCCAGCTTGTGCAGCAGGCGGCCCCAGTACCGCTCCGGGACCCCCGACGCGCGCAGCGCCGGGCCGTGCAGCGCCGCGAACTCGGCCAGCGCGTCCTCCTCGGGGTCCGGGCCCTGCTCCGAGCTCGGCGCCGGCTCCGGCATGGGCAGCGGCCCCGCGTCCGCCTCCATGGCGCCTCCGCCGCGCCGAGCCCGGGGCCGCCGCAGCCCGCGGCCCGGCCCGCCCACCTCGGCCCGCCCGCCAGTCAGCGCCGCCCCGCCCGCGGCCCCGCCCCCGGAGCCCCCCCTCAGCCGCCCGCGGCCCCGCCCCCTCCGGAGCCCCCCCTCAGCCGCCCGCGGCCCCGCCCCCTCCGGGGCACCCCCTCAGCCGCCCGAGGCCCCGTCCCCCGCGGGAGCACACCCCACCCTCCGGAGCGCACGCAGCGAGCAGCCTGGGCGGCCGGCGCGAGGGGCGGGACCCGGGACCCGAGAGCCCAGCCGCCCGAGGGGCGCGTGCGCGAGTGCGCCTGCGCATGGCGGGGGGGCGGGGAACCTGCGCGTGCGCCGGCTGTGCACTCGCGTGCCTGGGGGGCGGAGCTTTCTCTCTCCCACGTGGCTGCTCCGGGGGATGCCGGGAGCGATGGGAACCGGAAGAGACTCTTGTTTGTCGAGGGAGAAAGCGAGGCTGTACCCTGGTGTGTCCGGGCTGGTGCCTGCAGAGCCGCCGCCGGCCTCCGAGGGGGGCTCCGGGTCGCCAATGTTCACCACATCAGGCTGCGGATGGGGCCTCTGCGTGTCCGTCCTCACATTTAGGCCGGGGTGCGGATGTGTGCAGTTAAAGGGGTCCTTACAAGTTGAGGTGTGGCCCAAACATTTCAAGGCGTAATTTTTGAACTTGAAAATCATTCTTTGAAAATTTCAATTTCCCAAGTTCTGTTGCTTCTGTGGGGGCTCAGATGGAGCCACCCCAAGGTGACCCCAGGGCCATGTGGGTTATTAGTTCAAGGCGACTGAGTCTTGCGCCCTGAAGAGAAACTTCTGTGTCTACCCCCCCCCCCCCCCCCCATTATCGAGGAATGGAACCCGGCCTTGCCCATAAGAGATGGTGGCAGATCGCCTCCGGAAACCTGTCTGTAGGCGGGGAGACTGCTGACTGCTGAACAGCTGCCCTTAGGGACCTGCAGGACCGGAGGCCCCAGGCGGCTTCCCTCACCCCAGCTCAGATGCCACAGGCACCCATTGCCCCTGGCTGTCGCTGAACCTCTGGTGTGAGGCGGGGGGTGTGTGTGTCTCTGACTCGTGCACTCCGGGTTCCCATGGGAATGTGAAGCATTTGGTTATTTTCTCTTGCTGGCTAGTCTGTCTGTCCCTGTGAGTGTCAGACCAGCGAGAGCCTCCGCGCCAGGGAGAGTTGCTTCCTCCCCCTCACTTCCAGAGATGCTTCCCGCTGCAACTTTGTAATAATTGCATTTTGCTAAAAGGTTCCAAGGCTGGCGTTTGTGGGGTTTTATTATTTTATTTTTGTGATTTGGTTGGTGAATACCAGTACTTTGTTTTAAACTGAACTGAAGCAAAATGTGCCATTTCATAGGACCTGTTCAGTGTGGCTAGGACCCTTAAGTTGATTTGTAAAGGCTTAAACTTACGAACTCCAGCTGATAAGGGGCACAGAGAAAAACATCACTGCCCTGCAGAGGGTTTTTTTTTTTTTAACTTATCAGCTTTGGCACACACAGTTTGTGGTTCAGTTACTCCATGAAAAGCATACTTGAAGCCCAGGTCTGTATGGCTCAGTTGGAGAGTTGTCCAGTGCACCAAAGGGTGGAGGGTTCGATTCCTGATCAAGGCACATACTCGCTCAGGTTTCAGATTTGATCCTGGGTTAGGGCATGTAATGAAGGCAACCAATTGATGTTTCTCTCTTCTCTCTCTCTCTCTCTCTCTCTCCTCTCTCATCCCCTCTTCTTTCCTCTCTAAAAAAAAAACAAAAAAAAAAAACAACAACCCAAAAAACCCTTATTGAATGTATCCTCAGATGAGGATTGAAAAATACCTGTAAAATTTTGACAACTATGATTTTTAATTCAATTGGTATAATTTAACAGCTTGTTTGGATGAAATTATTAACCACATCCAGTTCCAAGTGCCTTTCAGCTCCATGGGGTAATGAATTTACCAAGAATGTTAGTCTTTGCTGGGCCACATCCCATTTTATATGGGTACTGGCGGCCTGGTGCACGGATCTGTGCACATTGAAAGGAAATTGATTAGAAGAAATTTTAATATTGCTATTCACCCTTTATAATAGAAGTGTCAACCAAATTCATGACCAACAAGGACATATTGAAACACGCTTGCACCAGAGCTTCATATGTATCGCACATGTGATGTTTATATTGCCAGTGCACGTCTTATGTACAGGCTGGTCAGTAGTACCGTTGGTAACTTAGCCTTTTATGTATGTAGATTGTCATTGCCAAAAAAAGGGCCCTTACTATTCAACATTTTAACTGAACTTAGCTGAGCAGCATTCACAATAATGCTAGTTTTTCACTTGGAGCAGAACATACTTCAGATAGCTTAATTTTAGTCCCATAAATTGGATGAAATGTTGGAACTATCTAATGACTGATGCAAATTGGCTTCAACTCTGGGACAATTCCTCAGCCAGTGGGGCCAGCACATTAATGGGCATGGTTTGGCTTTTCAGATGAACACAAGAACAATACCTTCGAGATTGCTTTCAGTTCATATTCCCTGAAGTTCCCATAGGCTTTTATTTAAAAATATATTTTAATGATGTCAGAGAGGAACGAAGAGGGAGAGGGAGAGAGAAACATCAATGATGAGAGAGAATCATTGATTGGCTGCCTCCTGCATATCCCCCACCGGGGACTGAGCCCACAACCTGGGCCTGTGCCCTTGAGTGGAATCAAACCTGGGACCCTTCAGTCGGCAGCCAAACCAGCTGGGGCTATTTTTATTTTTTAAGATATGTTTTTATTGCTTTTGAGAGAGAGGAGAGAGAGAGAGAGAGAGAGAGAGAGAGAGAGAGAGAGGAAAGGAGGAGAAAAAACATTGATGTAAGAAACACTGCCGAAACCGGTGTGACTCAGTTGATAGAGCGTCGGCCTGGGGACTGAAAGGTCCCAGGTTCGATTCCGGTCAAGGGCATGTACCTTGGTTGCGGACACATCCTCAGTGGGGGGTGTGCAAGAGGCAGCTGATCAATGATTCTCTCTCACTGATGTTTCTAACTCTCTATCCCTCTTTTTTCCTCTCTGTAAAAAATCAATAAAAATATATAAAAAAAAAAAAAGAAAAAAAGAAGAAAAGAAATATTGATCCTTCCGTACTCTCCCCACCCAGGGGTTGAGCCCCGAACCTGGGCACATGCCCTGACAGGGAATCGAACCGGTGACCTTTCAGTGAATGGTTGACGCCCAGTGATCTGAGTCACACTGGCCAGGGCGTTCCTCAGCTTTATTTTTTATTTTTTTTTAAATATATTTTATTGATTTTGTACAGAGAGGAAGGGAGAGAGATAGAGAGTCAGAAACATCGATGAGAGAGTCATCGATCAGCTGCCTCTTGCACACCCTCTACTGGGGATGTGCCTGCAACCAAGGTACATGCCCTTGACCGGAATCGAACCCGGGACCCTTCAGTCCCCAAGCCGACGCTCTATCCATTGAGCCAAACCAGTCCTGGCATCGTTCCTCAGCTTTAAATCACGGTGTTCCCATAGCTCATGTGGACTATTGATATGGTTTGTAAAACTGTTTCTCCTTCTGTTCTCCACGTTATTGAGGAGAGTAGTGGTTATTAGCCTTCTAGGGTTGAGAACCTGAGGAAGCCATGGCCGCACGTGCGCGCACACACTCACACACACACACACACACTCACACTCACACCATCGGTCATGCATCTGGTTTGGAGGGGTCCACGTCCCCGGAGGCTTGCTGGCCGTGACTCCCAGGTGAGAGTCCGGCAGAGGAACATCTCCGGTCTGAGGCCAGTCATGAGGAGAAATGGGACTCGAACCCCGACGTTCACTTTTCGGCAGCCCCTCACGTGGGGTGCCCTCCACCTGCAGGTCTCACGTTAGCCGCGCTGCCACCCAGAACCCACTGTGGCCCCTTTGCTTCCAGCCTCGACGCAGCCAGGCGTCTCGGAGACCACCATTTTCTCTCTGATTTCAGTGGCCGTGGTCCTCCCCACCCCACGTGACCTCTGCTGAGCGTGCGAAAGGGAGCATTCCAGTTCATCTTCTGTTTACTATGAGCGCGGTTTTCACACGTGTTTGGTTACATGCATGTGTGTGACCTTAACGGAGAAAACAGTATTCAAGGCAACGCAGTGTGCTGGGGCTCAGCCGACACATCGGGGAGGCTGTGGGCACAGGCCCAGCTCCCGGGAGGCCCCCAGCGTGCAGACCCCTGTGGGGGCAGCCTGGCCGAGGGGCTCCGGCTGCTGAGGGTTCTGAGTGAGCAGTCCTGGGACCTGAGTGGCCTCTGGGGCGAGGGCCGCTCTCTGATGAGCAGTGCTGGGCCTGGAGGAGGGGAATGGGGGGCCGGCGGGGCACTGGGCTGCTCCCCAAAGGCCGGGACCTGCTGCGGCCTCTCGCCCTTTCCCACCAGGGAGGAGGCAGAGGCCATCCTCCTCTGAAGGGCTGCAGGCTGGTTCTGGAGGGAGCGTTGTCACTAATGCCCCCCCCCCCCTCACTCTCTCCTTGCTCTGCCCCCCACTGCCAGGGCTGCCCAGCCTGAAAGACTCGGGTCAGCTTTGGGCTCAGATGGGCGTGGTTGGGATTCTGCTCCATTACTGCCCCCCTTAGGCAGATCACCTGGCCTCCCGGCTCCAGCTCCAGACGTTTGGCTGCACCCCCCCCCCCCCCCCCCCCGACAGAGCACTGAGAGCAGGCGGTGAGGCTGAGCCCAGAGCCAGCCGGGTAAGGTGCTGGCCCTCGGCCCTTCCCGCTGAGACCCGGGCCTGAAGGATGTCAGAGTCCATGCAGGCTCTGGGGCCTCTGGAGACACGGGTCCTGTTCCTGGGGGGCCATCGGCAGGGTGTGGCCATGGCCATGCCGTCCGGTCCTGGGCTGGGGCTGACTTGCCGTGCTGGTGGCTGGCACACAGCTGGTGCTTAGACTTGGGACTTTTAGGACTTCCTCCCGGAGGGGCTGGCGGTCCGGGTGCTGCAGACGCGGCTGTGGGAGCACCGAGCCCTTTGCAGTGTCTCAACATCAAGTCCTCTTGCCTTTGGCCTGACGCTCGCTGGCTCCGTGCTGCCGCCCGGTCAGAGGCGGGCGCACTGCCACCACGTGCACCTCGATGAGGAAAGGGTGTAAGCTGCGGTTTTCCAGGGTGACTGGCTTCCAGGCTGGAGCAGGGAGGTAGGAAAAGCTGGGGTTCCCGGTGCCAGGTGAGGAAGCACCCACCCAGAGCGCGGACTGTGGAGGCACAGGCAGCGGGCACTGCTGGGGCAGACGCCGTCCTGCCCACCCCGGCTTTGTCTCTCTATCCAGGGGGTTCCAGGGGATCCGTCAGCCTGGCTGTGGGCTCTCCCCTCTCTAGGAGCCCAGCACACAGTAGGCGCTCAGCAAACGCTAAAGGACCCAGCTTAGCTCAGTGTCTTCTTTGCTGCTGGGTGGTGGAGTTGCTGGGAGAATTATTCACCCTCCAAATGTCACCCTGTACTCCCACAGCTCGGCAGGTGAGGCCTGGTCCCGGGATGGGGGCCTGGGCCGTGTCTGGGCGAGGAGCAGGGCTGTGAGACGTGGCAGATGCTGTGGCCAGGCTTCGGAAGCCGGCCTCTCGGAGCCACTGCAGCCTGGACGCTCGGGCCTGGGCCTCAGCTCCTCTGCGTCTGTGTGTCCCAGGCCAGCGGACGGCAGGACGGGAAGCTGCCGGCGACACCTCGGGACCCGGCCTCCTCCAGCCGCCGCCCCCCCCCCCCCCGGCCCGCCGCCTCCCCCCGCCTCCCCCCGGCCCGCCGCCCCCCCCCCCGGCCCTCCGCCCCCCCCCGGCCCTCCGCCTCCCCCGGCCCTCCACCCCCCTCCCCCCCCCCCCCCCCCCCCCGGCCCGCCACCTCCCCCAGCCCGCCGCCACACTCCAGGCAGGAGCTAGGGCCGTTCTGGGACACCTGTCTAGTTTCCAGGGACGACCAGGGGCCTGACAGGGAGACAGGCCTCTTTCCGGAATCCGGGGCTGGCTTCCGGGACGGGGACCAGAGAAGGGCTGTGTGGCCCTGAGGTTCCTTCGCTGACCATGACCTACCCGAGTGCGACCCCAGCGGGAGTTGGGTTTGGCAGAGAAGGTGCTGGTGGCACCCAGGGGACTTGCCGTACCGAGATGGGTCACAGCAATGGCATTCCTGGGTCCCGAGCCCTCGTCTGGACCGTAAATCCACCCTGATCCGCCTTGTCACCAAGCTACCCCCCTCCGGAACCTCACTGGCCTGCCTCCATCCTGACCCACCACAGGGTGCCATGACTTTCTCACCAGGAGCTCAGAGCTTATCGAGCTCAGAGCTCATGCAGGCTGGGCATTGTGGAGGGAGGAAACAGCCGGGAGAGGGGGGGGGGGTCACTGTAAGATTCTCCTGAGCTCCTTGGGATTTGAATGCCTGTTAACCTTAAAAATGCAGCCACCTCCTGCACACGCCCTGTGCCTGGTGCCCGTGGGCTCCTGCTGGAGGCCTCAGCGTGTGCCATCCCAGGCGCCTGCTTCCAGGCTAAGTCCGGTCCCAGACTCTCCTTTTTAAACAGAGACTCCAAGAGGGAGGGGAAGAGGGAGGGGGAGGGAGGCAGCCAGCACAGAAGAAAGAGGGCTTCGCTGGGACTGGGCCTCGGGCCCCAACACCAACCCTGACCCTGACCCCGGGGGCGGGCACCTGCCTCCCTGGGCCTGTCTGCTTCGCCAGGAAAAGGAGTGGGTGCTGGGCCGGTGCCCGTTGGGAAAGGCTTACTTCCGGCGGCCATGCCTCAGGGTCAGACACAGCCCCTCCTGAGGGTGAGTTCCGGCCCTGCACCCCCACCCCGGAGGGGGGGGGAGGGGGGGCAGGAGGGAACCTCCTCCATCTGAGGCAGCACTCCAGAGAGCGTCAGAGCCCAGCCCCAAAGAACCGCTCCAAAGCGCCCCCGCCCGCCCCCGCCTCCCAGAACCGGGCGCAGGCCCGGGGCGCATTGACCGCTGGGGAAGGGACCGCTGGGCGCGCCCTGTTGGTGGAGACGAGGGGTTGCGGGATTCAGAGGCCTTCCCTGAAGCAGAGTCTGTATCTGTATTTATATTTGTACACATAGAATACTCAGACGCTCTAGTGAGGAAAGCACATCTACAGGCCCCTCCCGGCTCCTCTGTCCCCCAGAATCCGTGGAGCTGACCACAGGGCAGCGTGTCCTGGGCCTGCGGCCGGGGGGGGGCCTGAGGCCGGGGGCCTGCAGTGCGGACGCCCCTCGGGCACCTTCCCCACTTACCAACGCCCTGCGGCGCCCTCACCCCTTCTCTCCGAGGCCTGGCTCCGTTCTCCCATCAGCCCTCCCGGCCTCGGAGTGTCTGTCACTTGAGGGGCACCTGCAGTCTCCCCGCGGTGCTCTGCCAGGGCCGCCTGTGGCTGGGCAGGTGCAGGGGCCTGGCCCGGGAGCAGCAGGCGGGGAGGGAGGGGGGAGCGAGCTGCCGAAAGCAGTTTCCCAGGGGCGCGATGGGAGCGGCCTGGCTGGGCTGGGGTCTCTGCCGGCGCGGGTCTCCCCTCTGCAGGCTGGCCAGCGCTTCCTGAAGGGCAGCCCACGGCCACGTGGAGGCCCGTGGAGGCCGTGGAGCTGGGCTTCCGCTGGGGGCAGGCCCCTCACCCGCAGGGCGCTGCGGCAGGAGGGGCCGGCACTACTTGTAGGGCCGCAGGAAGCGGGACACTTTGGAGCGCAGCAGCTTGATGAAGGAGCGCGGGAACATCTCCTTGGACTCCTGGGCCGTGACCTTGAAGTAGTTCTGGGGGTGCGCCAGCACGTCGAAGAGCGCCTTGATCAGCTTCTTGTCCTGTAAGTGTAAGACACGGCCGGCCGCGTGAGGGCAGGTCCGGCTGCAAGGCCCTGGCTGCCCCCCTCTGCAGTGCCGGGGCGCCTGAGGGGGCTGTGGGGCCCTGGCCAGCCCCCTCTGCAGTGCCCAGGGGCGCCACCCTCTGGAATGCCCTGGCCGCCCCCCTCTGCAATGCCCGGGGCGCCTGAGGGGGTCTGTGGGGTGTCTGCGGGGCAGAGGGGAGATGTTGGCTAGCTGGTGAGTTTCAGGAGCCCCCACTCTGCCATAAATGATTTTTACTTTTATTTTTTAAAATATATTTTATTGATTTTTTTTTTTACAGAGAGGAAGAGAGAGAGATAGAAACATCAATGAGAGAGTGTCATTGATCAGCTGCCTCCTGCACGCCCCCCACTGGGGATGTGCCTGCAACCAAGGTACATGCCCTTGACCAGAATCGAACCCGGGACCTTTCAGTCCGCAGGCTGTTGTTCTATCCACTGAGCCAAACCGATTTCAGCTGATTTTTACTTTTAATTATTGAATTAAAAAACCTATTTTTATTGATTTCAGAGAGGAAAAAAGATGAAGAGGGACATAGAAACATTAATCATAAGAGAGAATCCCACACTGGGGATCGAGCCTGCAACCCAGGCATGTGCCCTGACCTGGTACTGAACCGCGGATGCTGGTTCATGGGTGGATGCTCAACCACTGAGCCATGCTGGCCGGGCTCGAATTGGTTTTAAGAGTCCACAGGGGGAGTATTTGAGATCTTGCTCCCGGCATATGTCAGTTTGGCTCAAATAAACTCTTAAAATAAAAGAACGGCCCACTGGTTTAACTTGTGGAGTTGCAGTACTCCTTCCTTTAATAAGCGATCTCCTGCAGAAGACAAGGCAAAGCAAAGACTGCCGGAAACCAGACACGGAGCAGAGAGCACGGGCTTTGGGGCTGAAGACCTGGATTTGAAACCAGTTCCAGAACCTGCTCCCTCGCCAGGGAACAGCCTGCCCCCTGAAGGTAACTCCTCTGCGAGGGGTCCCTCCTCTCGGGGCTGCACAGGGCGGGGGGAGGGGGCGCAGAGACAGCAATGAGCACCGGGCCATCCTGCTCAGCGGCACTCCGCCTCGGGCTGCCTCCCCGCGGCCTCTGCACGGCAGACGTGGTCCGCACTCTGGTGCTGCCGCTTAGTAGCCGGATCCCTCTTGGAGCCTAGGGGGTCAGGTCTAAGGGGGGAGGGGGGGCGATGGGACCGGAAGGAGACCCTCAGGAGCAGTGAGCCTGGCTGGGTGTCCCGAGGGCCCCGCAGAGACCCCGCGCGTGGCCCGTGGAAGGGGCTCAGCGAAGGCAGCACGGGGCCCGGGCTCATGTCACATGGGCAGGACCCAGCACACACGCGTGGCCTCTTACACACGTGCGTGCGGCTTCCTGCCCCTGAGAAACACTGTGGCCCCTGTGTGCCAGGTGCGCTGCCAGAGGCCGGGGACAGAGTGCTGAGGTGGCTCTGTCACCCAGACACCGGGACTGCAGGGCTGACGGGAAGGCCTGGGACTCTGAGTGCGTCCTGGCCCGGGAGGGCCAGCGGCCGGGCTGGGAGCAGAGGCTGGTGGGCAGCACTGAGGAAAGAGGCTTGGTGAGTGGAGGTCAGGGTGCGGAGGCCCAGGCCCTGCGAGAGGCGGCAGAGGACAGGTGAGAGGAAAGAGGTGGCACTGTCTCCAGGACAGACCGACAGGCCAGGACGACCCTCCGGTTCCCACTCACAGATGGGCCCACGGAGGAAAGGAGGCGCTCCGAGCCCCGAGCCCTCCAGGTTTGTAACCTCTCCGCTCACACTGCCTGCCAGCTGGGGCCGAGCACAGGCCGAGGGCTCCAGGGCTGTAAGCTATTTCTCAGCCCCGGAGACAGGCCGCTGTCTGCAGGGGCTGAGCCCCGGGCCCGGGGCACTGTCTGCAGGGGCTGAGCCCGGGGCCCGGGGCGCTGTCTGCAGGGGCTGAGCCCGGGGCCCGGGGCGCTGTCTGCAGGGGCTGAGCCCGGGACCCGGAGCCCGGGGCGCTGTCTGCAGGGGCTGAGCCCGGGGCCCGGGGCGCTGTCTGCAGGGGCTGAGCCCGGGGCCCGGGGCGCTGTCTGCAGGGGCTGAGCCCGGAGCCCAGGGCGCTGTCTGCAGGGGCTGAGCCCGGGGCCCGGGGCGCTGTCTGCAGGGGCTGAGCCCGGAGCCCGGGGCGCTGTCTGCAGGGGCTGAGCCCGGGGCCCGGGGCGCTGTCTGCAGGGGCTGAGCCCGGGGCCCGGGGCGCTGTCTGCAGGGGCTGAGCCCGGGGCCCGGGGCGCTGTCTGCAGGGGCTGAGCCCGGAGCCCAGGGCGCTGTCTGCAGGGGCTGAGCCCGGGGCCCGGGGCGCTGTCTGCAGGGGCTGAGCCCGGAGCCCGGGGCGCTGTCTGCAGGGGCTGAGCCCGGGGCCCGGGGCGCTGTCTGCAGGGGCTGAGCCCGGGGCCCGGGGCGCTGTCTGCAGGGGCTGAGCCCGGGGCCCGGGGCTGGCCTCTCTGGTGAGGACCCAGGGTCTTGACCTGGACAGGGTCAGCTGTCTGACGCCACAGCCCCTCTGTGACAAGGTGGCTGTGTCTCCGGGCAGTGGATGGGATAAGGAGGGAGTCCGTCCCAATCCGGCTCTGGGTTCCGTGAGTTTAAAGGCACCTCTGTCAACCTCCTTACTCCCAGAGGAGGAGAGGGGCTCGGAGCTGGGAGGGACTGCCCCAGGGCGCCTGACCCCACAGGGAGCCGGTGCTGGAGCTCCTGGTCTGGAAGGACAGACGTGCCAGCCTCAGCCCCACCGCGGGCCCTCTGACCCCCACCTTCCCTCACTAGGGGGTGGGGCAGGGAGGTCCCTGGACCTCCCAGCCTGTCCTGGGCCTCATGAACCCCTTCCCACAGGGCAGCCCGCGCACCTTCAAAATCTCCTGGTGGTTCTCCGAGGCGTAGAGCCGCCCGTCCCGGACGATGTCCTCGATCAGCTGCTGGTAGTCCTCTGCGGCCCGGAGGAAGGAGGCGGTGAGGGCTCCGGGCCCTCGGCCCTCTCCCCGCAGCCTCTGCCCCCCCATGTGCCCTCTCCCCGCAGCCTCTGCCCCTCTGTGCCAGCCACAGGCCTCTGCCTCCGCTCCTGTGTGCCCCGGCCCTCTCCCCGCAGCCTCTGCCCCCTCTGTGCCAGCCACAGGCCCTTCTCCCCGCAGCCTCTGCGCCCCCTGCGCCAGCCACAGGCCCTCTCCCCGAAGCCTCTGCCCCCTCTGCGCCAGCCACAGGCCCTCTCCCCGAAGCCTCTGCCCCCGCTGTGCCAGCCACAGGCCCTCTCCCCGCAGCCTCTGCCCCCCTGCGCCAGCCACAGGCCCTCCGCCTCCGTGCCTGTGTGCCCCGGCCCTCTCCCGGCCCTCTCCCCGCAGCCTCTGCCCCTCTGCGCCAGCCACAGGCCCTCTCCCCGCAGCCTCTGCCCCCCCTGCGCCAGCCACAGGCCCTCTCCCCGCAGCCTCTGCCCCCCCTGCGCCAGCCACAGGCCTTCCGCCTCCGCGCCCGAGTGACCTGCACCCGCCCTGTTCTCCCTGAGGTTTGGTGAGCTAAGAAACGCAAATTTAACCCTCAAACCCTGCACCAACTGCTCCCTCCTCAGCGCCTCGGACCCCCGTGGGCCTGCCCGTCCCCAGGTGGAGCCTGAGGCCAGTGGGAGTGGCTGGGCACAGGTGCCCACGTACCGTCGTAGGTGACGTAGGGCACCTGGAAGCCTTTCCCGCTGTTGCCCTCGTTGGACTTGAACTGGATCCAGAGCTTCCGGGAGCGGGCGGTGAAGGCGATGGGCCGCTCGTAGGTCTGGCAGGTCTCGTAGGTGGTGATGGACGTGGGCGAGGCTGGGGGTGAGGACACGCCAGGGACCGAGTGGAGTTTTCTATCAGACTCTTACAATCCTTTTGCATCCTTGAAACTCTTAACTAAGTACATATTAAATATCATAGAGCATAGGGAATAAAAACACTGACCATGCAGTCAAATATCTAAGTTCTCATTCCTTTTCTCCCCTCCCTCCCTCCCTCCCTTCCCTCCTTCTTTCCTTCCCTTCTTCCTTCTCTCCTTCCTTCCTTCCCTTCCTCCCTCCCTCCCTCCCCCTCCCTCCCTCCCTCCCTCCCTCCCTCCTTCCTTCTCTCCTTCCTTCCTTCCCTCCCTCCCTCCCTCTCTCCCTTTCTCCCTCCCTCCCTCCTTCCTTCCTTCTCTCCTTCCTTCCTTCCTTCCTTCCTTCCTTCCTTCCTTCCTTCCTTCCTTCCTTCGCTGCTCCTCCCTCCTCACCATGCCCACAACCCCTCTCTCTAGCCTCCGCACTGTTCCCTCTGCCTCAGATGCCCTTCCCCCCCTCACCCCCATGCCCAATGGTCCCTCGGAGCCCGTTGCCATGGCCCCTCCTCCAGGGAGCCTCCCCTCTGCTCCGGCAAACCTTCATTGCAGCCTCTCCCTGGGTGTCACTGCCCTGCACCGTGCCTCCATGCTTGCACCCAGCACAGAGCCCGGGCTGAGGTGAAGGCTCGGACGTGGGGAGACCCTCCCTGAGGGCCTGGGTGCCCCCTTCTCACCGCTCCCTGGGAGCCTGCCTGCCCTGCCCTTGCGGGGGGAGAGGCTGGCCCCTGGAGCTCAGCCTGTGTGTGAACAGCAGAGGGCAGAGGGGCAGCTGGGGGCCGGGGGCTGGTGACAAGCATGGGCAGGGCACAGGGGCCCAGGCTGGGCTCTGAATTCCCCTGGGAGCCGGGCGGCTCCGGCCCTTGGCGGCCTCGGTCCTATGGGAACGTGGGGTTTCCTGGCTTATCAGCTGCACTGAGGGGCGACCCAGCGCCAGGGCTCAGCCGCCCCGCTCCGCCGGTCTCCGCGCCGGGGCAGCCGAGGCCCCGGGAGCAGGTGCGTCTGTGCGGCTGCCTGTGTCCTCCCGCCCTGACTGGGAGGAGCCTCAGTGGGCACCGCTGACTGGGAGGAACAGAGCTGGTCCTGGGGGCACTGGAGGCAGCTCTGCCTCGCTGGCTGCGTGGCCATCTGGGCTCACCCTGTTCTGCGGGGAGGGGCCACCTGAGGACTCCCCACGGCCACTGTGGGGGTGACGAGCCAGGAGGCTGGGAACGGGGGGCGGGCTGCCGACCCTGGGCATCCTGTGTGCGGGCACACACTGGCCCTTTGCCCCAGGCCACCCCAACTTCAGAGGAAGGCGTCTGCGGAGGAGGGGCCGCTCCGGTCTCACCCTGGCCCGTGGGGCAGGACCGTGTGTGCTCGGGGAGAGACCAGCTGGACCAGGTCCTGACTCCCATGCTCAGGGCGCCCAGAAGCTTTCCAGACCTTTCCACAGAACTCTACAGAGCCCGCAGCTCAGTCAGACAAGTGGATTTACACCCGGTTTGGCTCAGTGGATAGAGCATCGGCCTGCAGACTCAAGGCCCCAGGTTCAATTCTGGCCGAGGGCACATGCCTGGCCTGTGGGCTCCACCCTCAGGGGGAGCGTGCAGGAGGCAGCCGCTCAGTGATTCTCTCTCATCACTGATGTCTCTCTCTCTCTCTCTCCTGCGTCCTCTCTGCAGTCAGTGAAGAAAACACCCTTAGAGGACAATGAACAACAGACGGGGAAGGTGTCGTGGCCGAGCCGCCCGGCACCCACCGCTCTTGCGCATGACCAGCACGTCGCCGCACTCGTCCTCGCTGGGCAGGAAGATCTCGGGGACCACGATGAGGATCCTGCGCTTGGGGGGCGGGGAGATGTGCCACACGCACTCGGCGTTGGCCGGGTAGTCGCCGGGGTAGTTGGGGGACTCGATGTAGCCCATGTAGTCGCCGAGCTCCCCGCCGCAGTGCTGGTCTGTGGGCACGGGGGTCGGTCAGGCCCGCTGGTGGGTGCCCCTGCCAGGCGGGGCCCTCAGCAGCCCCGCCCAGCGCCCCAGCCCCTCCCACCTCTCCTAGCGCCCCAGCCCCTCCCAGCCCCTCCCAGCCCCTCCCAGCCCCTCCCAGCGCCCCAGCCCCTCCAAGCCCCTCCCAGCGCCCCAGCCCCCCCCAGCGCCCCCAGACCGGAGAGCAGCGCCCCAGCCCCTCCCAGCCCCCCCAGCCCCTCCCAGTGCCCCCAGCCCTCCCAGCCCCTCCCAGCCCCCCCAGCCCCTCCCAGCGCCCCCAGGCCGGAGACCAGCGCCCACTTTTGCAGTGGGTGATGTTGGTGGAGCCGTCGAAGTCGGTGCTGGTGCTGCCGGGGCAGGCAATGCAGTGGTTCTGGCCGAACTCAGGCTGGTAGGTGCCGACGGGGCAGCGGACGCAGCGGTGGGAGGTGGTGTTGTAGTGGTGGCCGGGGGAGCAGTGCACTGGGGGGTAGGGAGGCATTAGGGGGACCTTCTCCCTGAGGCCTCCCTGCCCCCGGGGGTCTCAGCAGAGCAAGGCCCTCCCCCACTGCCCGGTGCCCTCCCCCCTGTGCACAGCCAGGCAGAGTGCTCTGGGCCCCCGGGATCTGGTCTGAGTGTGTGTGGGGGGGCAGGGAAGAGAGTGGGGTGCAGACCGAGTCCGCCTCGAGGCCCACATCCCCTCACGAGCATGCGGGGAGGAAGTGGGGGTCAGGGTGGAGTTCCCCAAGGGCCGCTGGGAAGGGACTCGGGCTCTGGCACACAGGGATTCTGGAGGCCGCCCTGCCGGGAGCCATTCTCGGGGAGCAGTGGGGTGAGCCTGGCTGGCTGGTGGGGGTTCAGGAGAGAATGGGGGAGAGGAAGTGGAGTCAGAGGAAGTGGAGTCAGCCTCACTCTATGGGGCTGAGTCACAGGGGGAACCAGGCAGGAGTGGAGTGGGGGCACAGAGCTGGGGCTGCCGCCCCCAGAACGCGGGCTCAGGGGACCCCTGTGTTCTCAGCACACAGGGGTGCCAGAGGGCTCCCCGAGGCGTGCCTGTGCCCTGGGGCGGGGGAGTGGCGGGGCTGCAGGCTGGTGGCCCTGTCCAGTGGGTGACTGACCTGGCCCCACGTCCCTGCTGCCTCCTGCACCTCACCCGCCGCCCTGCGGCACGGAGCACCCAGAGGAGCTGGCGGCCCCCTCACCCCGGGCTCAGAGCCTCACCACAGCTGAGTGGGGGCTGCCGTCCTGCCCAGTGTGTGCACAGAGCCGGTCCCCGTGTCCAGCCCGGATGCTGCAGACTCCGCTGCCCCGGGGTGTGGGCGGGAAATGGCCCCCAGCCGCTCGGCCAGCCTGGGGGGGGGGGCCCTCACCTTTGGCCTCGCAGTCCTGGAAGGAGGCCGAGCCCTCGTGCTTGGTGAGCAGCCCCCCTCCGCAGGGGAAGCAGCCGGTGCGCCCGGGCTCCGGCTGGTACGTGCCCACGGGGCAGGCCTGGCAGGGCCGAAAGCCGTCAGCGGAGAAGGAGCCGGGAGAGCACTGGCCTGGAAGACAGAGGCCACGGCTCCCTCAGGCCCTGCCCTCAGCCCTCTTCTGCCCCGGGAAGGCACCGAGCACCACGGTTGGGGTGGCCGGGGAGGGACCTGGGGGAGGAAGCCTGCCACCCACCCATCTGTGGCCGTCAGGGGCTCCCGGCCGTGTGGCTCGGCCAGCCTGGCTCTTCACCCGCCAGCAGGAAGAGAAGCTGGGTGTGCGGGGCCCGCAGTGGAGATGGGGTGTGGGGCGGTCACTTCTCTCAGAGGGACTGTCCCTGAGGACAGGCCGCACCGGGGCTCACAGCTCAGGGCTCACCCTGCGTGGCTGTGAGCGAGGCCGGGCCAGAGCGGAGGAGGTGACGCCCTCGAGCAGAAAGGAGAGCGGAGTGTTCTCTGTCCCAGCGGTGGCCACTCCGAGCTCCGTGCCAGTCCCATCCCCGCTGGGGGCAGGGGCCGCCCTCTGGGCAGCCCGCAGACTCAGGCTCTGTCCCCAGCACCAACCCGGGATCTCAGGCACCCTTTCCCCACCCGGGCCCTTGGGTGGCCAGGGGCGGGAGGCTGATGGGAGAGGCCCATTCCACAGAGGAGTCTGAGCGGGCACCACATGGAAAAGCTCCTTGCAAACCAACGTGCCAGGCAATGGGCCCACGGCTTTCCGAACCACCTGCAGGGCCGATGCGCCGTCCCTGCCCAGGCAGGTGCCAGAGCATGGCCATGCGATTCGAGCTCCATGAGATGTACCGTTACTGGGCAGCCACGAAGCCCCGGTGCCTCCGCCACAGCCACAGGGGCTGCAGGTGGCCGGTGCTCGTGGCTGTGAAGTCCTTTCGGGGCTGCGGGGCCGAGTGCGGTCGCCCTCGCTGACCCTCTGGGCGTGGACGCCTCTGGCCCGCAGTGCACCCTGGGAGCGGCCAGGACAGCTCTGCGCGGGCACGGAGCTTTTCCAAGTCACAGGGCTCCGGCTGTGCTCGGCAGCCTCAGGGAGGCCATGGGGCCCGTCCCCGTCCCGCCCCGCCCCACCCCACTCTCCCCCTCCTGGCTGGGCCCTCACTTGCCTCCACATTCAGACACGTTGCGGGCACCGGCCAGGCCAAGCCCGTCGCTGCTGGGGCATGGAGTGCAGCTGAGCTGGCCTTCCCCGTCCTGGTAGGTGCCCGGCGCGCACGGCACACACCGGCCGGAGTCCCCGCGGAAGTAGGTGCCGGGCTCGCAGGCCACTGCGGGCAGAGCCAGAGGCTGCTGGTAGCCGGTCTCCGGCGCCTCAGGGCCTCTGCGAGGACCCCGGGGCCAGACCTGGTCTCGGGCCCCTCCTGGCCGCTCCCACCGAGGGTCCTCTCAGACCCTCCCTCCGCCTTCCGCGGCTCTCTCGACCCACATCCCCTCCCTCGTGCGCCCTCCCGGCCACGCAGAAGGAAGTGGCTGTGCCTGGCGGACTCACTGCACGTGCCGTCCTGCAGCGTCTGGCCTGTGCCGCACGCGCCCGGGCCCTCCGGGGCCTTGGCCGGCTGCTGGGCCACCTCGTACTCCGTGCCCGCCAGCTGGACGGAGAAGAGCTGCCGGCTGACGGCCTTCCGCAGCGTCCTGATGGCCGCCTGCACGCTCTGCTCGGCCCGCCGCCGCACGCAGTCCGCCTCGCAGGTGTCTGCAGCGAAGAGACCGTCACACCCCCCACACCCTGTCCCCCAGCTGCCTCCCCCAGGCTGCCCTCCGCCCTCCGCCCTCCGCCCTCCGCCCTCCGCCCTCCGCCCTCCGCCCAGCGCGGCACCGCGCTGAGCCAGGCCACTCTGGAGCGCACTCGCAGTGGCCCTGGCGGGGCACCATGGCTGCGTCCACCTGACAGATGGGGAGACTGAGGCTCCCAGAGCTAGCGCCTGCCCACAGCCACGTGGCAGATCTGATGGAAATCAGGCTGCCGCCACTGCAACACCCCCCTCCCCAGGCACTCCCCCTGCTGGCGCTCCTGCTGCCGCTCAGACACCTGCCCCGGCCTCAGGACACCCTGGCCTCCTGGCGTGGCCCTCGCTGTGCACGCCGCCTTCAGCCTCCCTGCCTGACACAGGTCGCGCCTTGCCCTCTGTGCCCTGGCCTCTTCCAGTCGCTCTGCCTAGGTGCCAGTCCCGCCCCCCTCCATGGCGTGAACTTTGATTTCCAGCCCTGAATCCAATGGCCCTCTCTGGGTGGACTTCCGGGGCGCCCATTTGTTCTCACACCCCTCCCCCTAGAGGCTCCCCGGCACTGGGCTGGTCCCCGCACTCCAGCGCCCAGGGGGCTGGGCACACACAGCCACATCGCTGACAGCTCACTCCTCTCCCGGCTCCCCACCCCCTCACAGCCAAGAGCAGGGTGTTGGCACCAGACATGAGCCAGAACCACCAGCCCCGGGAGCGCAGGGGAGGCTGCGGGTTAGTCCTCCGGCCCCTGTGAGGGCAGGGAGGATGGAGGGGCGTGTGGCATCCCTGGCCCTGAGCCCTGCTCCTCTCATGGCCCAGGGCCTCCCCTACCATCTTGGCTCCAGGCAGTTCTCCTGCCGTCCTCTCCTGCCCGGCCTCCACCTCCACAGCCGTGTCTGGGCGGGGAGCAGCGCCACACCCACAGATCTTGCCACCCCCGTGTGCGGGCCTCCCCCACGCCCTCCACAGCCCCCGGGGACCCCTCGCCCACCTGAGGCCTCTTCCCCCTTTGTCTCCACCTCCAGCTCCGCCGTGATGTGGGCAACCTCCTTGGACGGGGACTTCCGGCCACGGCGCCTCTTCTTGGAGGAGTCACACTTGAGGGTCACAAAGGTCACGTGGCTGTTTTCTGGACGAGAAGGGACCGTTGTGACTGAGCGGTGCGGGCAGGAGCAGGCCCTCCCCACCCGTGCACCTCGGCCGCACCGCCCAGGCGCACGCGGGAAGCGAGGCCGCGGAAGGCCAGGCTGGCTCTGAGTGCCAGGGGGCGGGGCCGAGCCTCCTCACCGCCCTGTGGGCTGAGGAGCCCAGGAGCTCGGCCATCTTTCCGGAGGCAGAGCAGAGCTGCCTCCCGCCCGGCCCTCCCCGGCTCCCCCGCTGGTTCCTGTTCCGACCCCCTCACCGAGAGACGCGCTGCTGAGAGAGCCCGTGCCTCCTGCGCCGGACAGCCGGACAGGACAGCCGGACAGGACAGCCGGACAGCTGGACAGGACAGCCGGACAGGACAGCCGGACAGCCGGACAGGACAGCCGGACAGGACAGCCGGACAGCCGGACAGGACAGCCGGACAGGACAGCCGGACAGCCGGACAGGACAGCCGGACAGTCGGACAGCCGGACAGCCGGACAGGACAGTGGCAGAGAGCCCTGCTCTGGGAGCTCACTGACCCGGGAGGCAGCACGGCGGCCCCAGGGATCTGGGTCCTAAGCCTTCACTTCCCGCTGGCCGCCCTCCCATCGCGGCCTCGGGTGCGCAGGTGTGGCCTCGGGCTAGGGGGCCACGGGGAGCCTTCCGCTGACCCGCCCTGCTGGGCCCTGGCTCCCAGCTCCCAGGCCTGGGAGCCCCGCCCCAGGTGGCCGGTACCCGGGGCCACTCACCCAGCAGCGGCTGTCTGGGGGCCTCCTTGGCTGGCTCCCCACTGCGGGGCCAGAGCTGGCACTTGGCTTCGCGGATCTTGAAGCGCGCCTTCTGCCTGATGGGGGCGGCGGGGGCACCTGGGGAAACCAAAGTCCCCCAGGTGGTGGCCTCTCCTGGGAGCAGGAGGTGCTGGGGCCGGGGCTGCAGAGGGAGTGCCTGGGTGTGAGGGGCTGCCCGGGGCTGGGGCCCTCCCTCCTCACGTCTCTCCCGTGCGGGGGTGGTGGGGGCAGGCTGGAGCCAGGGGCCTTCCAGCCAGATCTTCTGTGGAGGAGAGGAGGGCCTCGCCCTAATCCCCACCCCAGAGCAGCTCCCGGGCCGGGTGTGCAGGGAGCGGGCAGAGGAGAGAGGAAGCGGGGAGGGAGGGCGGGAGCCACAGATGCCCAGACCCTGCCTCCTCGGAGGAGCTGGGCTAAGGCAGCAGCCATCACAGATGCTGAGAGCTGTGTCGTGGGTGTTAGACACTCGCAGAGGCCGTGTCACTGGCCCCGCAGTCTGACAGGGCCCGCTCCGCCGGGGCAGCTGGCGGGGCCTCACTGGCACTTTGGGTGGGGTCTTCCCCGGCAGTGCCGCCGACTCAGGAGCTTTAGACTTAACGGCGCCGGAAACCCACACCCCGAATCCAGCGCCTCAGGGTCACCGAGCCGCTGTGCTGGGTCCAGGAGCCTCGGGTCAGAGAGCCCGTCCGTGTCCCGGCCCCGCAGCCTGCCTGCTGCCAATAGCTCAGGAGGCTCCCCCTGGGCCGTGCCCGCCCCCTCACCCCCACACAGAGCACCCGTGGGCGCGGCCGGGCCAGGGCTACCTGCGCAGCTGGGCCCGGCGCCGGGGCTGGTGCCGTTGCGCGTCGGCGGCGTCCTGCCCTGGAGGCTGGGCACCCCGCAGCTCAGGCTGTAGCTGTTTTCCGAGTCTGTGGAGAAGCGGGTGGTGAGGCACAGCCGGTACCCCTCCTCCAGCGCCCCCGGGTCCCCCAGCCTCAGAGGGGCGAGGGAAGGAGAGGAAGGTCAGGGCCCAGCCTGAGTCAGCTCCTTCCTGCTGCGAGACCGCAGGGCACACGGAGCAGGGACACTGCGGCCCGTGGAGACCCCGGCGGCTGCCCAGGGCCCCTCCAGGAGCAGGGCTGGGCCTCCGTCAGGCTCCTTCCTGGGGAACAGCAGGGGGTTACCTGGCAGGAAGAGCGTGTGCGCCGGGCAGGCGAGGGAGCAGCTCTCCACGCCGCCCGCCTTGCTGCACCACAGCTGGGCCCGCGGGGCGGCCTGGGCTGCAGCAGGGCACCCGCCCGCGTCTGAGGAGGAAGAAAGAGAGGCTGGAGGGGCCACTGCGGGGCTTTCTGAGGGGCTCCGCCACCCCCCAGGCCAGACCGCCTCAGTGGGAAGGGGCTGGGAGACGGCAGAGCCCACAGGCCCAGGATTCAGGCTCGATCCCTAGTGGGGGCGTGCAGGCGGCAGCTGATGAATGATTCTCTCTCATCATGGATGTTTCTCTCTCCCCTTCCCCCTTCCTCTCTGAAATCCATAAAAATATATTGTAAAAACAGACCGGCAGGTCCTCAAAGTTAAACACGGCTACCCTGTGGCCAGCAGCCCCACCCCGGCACCCACCAGGGAAGCGGAAAGCGTGTCACACGGACCCCTGCCACGAACGCAGGGCCGCGCCGCTCAGAACGCTCGGACGGGGACTGCGCGAGCACCGGCCGGGGAGGATGACGGCGTGGCCAGCAGTGACGGGACAGCCTCCGCGGCCGCAGGCTCAGTGTTAGAGCGCCAGCCTGAGGGCGGAGGTCTCAGGCTCCATCCCCTGTCAAGGGCGTGCACTGGGTTTCCGGTTCGATCCCCTCCCTGGTCGGGGCCCCTTGGCGGTCTCTCTCACATCGATGTTTTTCTCCGTCTCTCCCCTTCCTGCTCCCTTTCGCTCTGAAAAACATCGATGGGAAAAATGTCCTCCCTCCTTGAGGGAGGATTAAAAAAAAGGAACGAGGCCCTGGCAGTGGGAGTCCGGCAAACACGGACGGTGGTCGCCGAGGCCTGGGCTGGAGGAGACGGAGTGACCGCCATGGGCGGGGCTTCTTTTGGAATGAAGACGCTCAGAACTGACAGGGCTGCACTGAAAACCACACTTCGTTATTTTTTAAAGCACTTTGCTTGTTTGTTTACTTACTTTGCTAATCCTCACGGAGGATATTTTCCATTTTTTTTTTTTTTTTTTTTTTTTAAGGGAGAATGGGAGAGAAGGGGAAAGACAAAGAGAAACATCAAGGCGAGAGAAACACATCAATTGGTTGCCTCTTGCACAAGTCCCGGCCAGGGATGCCCAGGCTGGGGAGGAGCCTGCAACCAAGGTACGTGCCCTTGACTGGAATCGAATCTGGGACCCGCAGGCTGACACTTTATCCACTGAGCCAAACCTAGGGCACACTCTTTATTTTTATTTATTTATATTTAAGTACATGTTTACTTATTTCAGAAAGGGAGACAGAGAGAAACAGCAACAATGATGAGAGAATCATTGATCAGCTGCCTCCTGCACGACCCCTACTGGGGATTGAGTCTGCAACCCGGGCATGTGCCCTTGACCGGAACTGAACCTGGGACCCTTCAGTCTGCGGGGTGACGCTCTATCCACTGAGCCAAACAGGCTAGGGTTCGCATCACGCACTTTAAAAAAAAAATATTTTTATTGATTTTTCACAGAGAGGAAGAGAGAGGGATAGAGAGTTAGAAACATCGATGAGAGAGAATCATCAATCAGCTGCCTCTTGCACACCCCCTACTGGGGATGTGCCCGCAACCAAGGTACGTGCCCTTGACCGGAATCAAACCCAGGACCCTTCAGTCCGCAGGCCGATGCTCTATCCACTGAGCCAAACTGGTTTCGGCCGCATCATGCACTTTAATGGGTGAATTGCATGTCTCTCAATAAAGCTGTTAATAAAACAAAACAAAACAAAACCCGAGAGGAAGGAAGGCAGCTCCTCAAGGAAGCCTGCGGGTCCCGCAGCTCCGGCAAACACCAGCCCCGCAGGACCCTGAGGAGCAGCGGGCGCATCTCTGCAAGCCCGTCCGCCCACCACAGCCCGGGCGGGAAGGCAGCGCCGGGCGGCCGGGCTTCTCAGGCTGGTGTCCTCACACCAGCACCAGCCACGCTTCCGAGACCCGGCCCCACGGCCCCACGGCCCCACGGCCCCACACGCCTTCGCCACGGCGGCAGGACCGCTGCTCCGCTCAGTGTGGCAGCAGGGCAGCGGGGCAGGCCTGACGGACTGATTTCCAGTGCCAGCAAACACTGCGAGCGTCCAGCTGCCAGCTCTCTCTGGGTGCTGGCTCCAAGGGAGCAGGCCAGGCCCCCGTCCTGCTCGGCCTGCAGCACACACACTCCAGTGCGGACAGCCACACAGACCGCGGTGTGGCCCAGCCATCGTGTCTGGGTGCAGCGGCGGGAAGGAGAGGGGAGGCACGCGGGAGGGTGGGGTGCGGGGAGCGGGAGGGTCCAGATGGTGCTGAGTAAGGAGCCTCCATCCCAGGGGCATGCACCCCGCTGTGCTCAGGGAAGGACACCGGGAGCTCAGGGGAGGGGAAGGCCGCCAGGCAGGCAGCGGCCTCTGCCATGCAGAGGAGTCCCGGTTGGCTCCGAGCAGACAGGACTCAGGGCTGCAAGGCTGGCTGGCAGCCCTGGAGGTCCCACGCCCAGAGCGGGCCCTGCACAGGCGGTGGCCAGCATGTGCTGGTGGAGCCAGTGAGTGCGGGGACTCTCTGAGGATCCAGCACAGCAGAGGGCGGGGGTCACCGCGCTCGCTCGGGAGGCCCTGCCTCACCCTGCGGGGCTGGCAGTCTGGGCAGGGGTGGGTCTGAAGAGACCCGGCACTCCCTGTGCTCCCCACCAGGCTCTGCTGCTGCTGCACCCGGAGCCCCTCCCGACCAGCTTTCTTGGCAGGACAAGGGGGAACCGCGGCCTCCACTCCCTCCTCTGAGCCTCCTGCTCCTCCTGAGCCCACGGCGGCACAGCTGAGCCCAGGTCCCCAGTCTGTCTGTGCTCCGCTGGCCCCTAGCTCTGCCGCCTCACCCTGGAGGCCTCGTTCCCACCAGCCAGGGGCCGGCAGCAGAGGCACCTGCCCAGCACCTGCCTACATCACTGCCTCGCCCTGCCCACCAGGCACGGAACAGAGGGTGGTCCCAGTGATGCCCACCCCGGGGCTCCTGCCCAGGGCACTCACCCCAGGGGACTCACCCACGCAGTCCTTCCGGTTCCAGTGGAGCCGCCTCCCCGGGGGGCAGACGCACTGGAAGCTGCCCTTGGTGTTGACACAGCCCTGGTCGCAGCCCCCGTTGCTCACGCTGCACTCGTCCACGTCTGCAGCACAGGAGGGGGGCGGGCGGGAGGGTAAGGCAGGGGGGTAAGGGCAGGACCGCCAGCCCCGGCCACCCCCTCGGAGCAGGAGGGCTGGGAATCCCCTGACCCCAGCCTGACACCGTCACTGTGCACAGACCCGGGCTGCACACATTACACATACAAGCATGCACACACACGTGAGCACGCACACCGACACCTCCCTCCTGCCCAGACGGGGCAGGCAGAGCAGTGGCACCAAATTTAGGTTCCGTCAGGTCTGCGGGGCGGGAGCACTGGCCCGGGGACCAGGCGGCCTCTTCTCGCCGTGGGACTGGGACAGGCCCTTCCAGGCGCTCCTGTGCCATGGGGCCGGCAGGAAGAAGCCACCCGAGCCCTCCTCCTCAGACCGTCCAAGGCCAAAAGCACGCTGTGCGGGAGGGCTGGGCTGCATTCACACTGGGGTGCACGACTGAGCACCCCGGCTGCCAGCATTCGGGGGCGGCCGGCCCAGGGAAGCTGGTGGCTAGGTTTTGGGGGTCCCTGCAGCCTCCCCCAGGTGCCGCCCCAGCACCAGCTGTGCCCTCACGGCTGCCAAGCACAGGGAGGGAGACACCCAGGCCACAGGGACACGTGTCAGACGTCTCCACCTCCCGTCACTGACCCTCCTCCTCCTCTGTGCCCCGCCTGCCTGAGCTCCACAGCTCTGGGCCCCGTGTCTGGTGCCCGGCTCACTCTTTTAAACACATGGCAGCCACAGCAGTCCCAGTGCATGAACGTGGCCATGTCCCAGGCTGATTAAAGCTCCCACAGGGATAAAACCCAGTCCCCTCCGGGCTCAGGCAGCCCTGCACCCCGTCTGACCTCCTGGCCTCACGGCTGCCTCCAGTCTCTGCCTCAGGCCTGCGCACATGCTGACCTCTCTGCCAGGCTCCCCTCATCCTGAGCCAAACGCTTCTGTGTGGCCACCACTCTTCCAGACTGGCCGTATCCAGGTCTATGCCCACACCTGGCCCAGGCTTAGCCCCGGTGGGTACTTGCTGCCCCTCCCCATCCTCCCGCCTCTCCTCTGGCTGAGCCCCTCCCTGCCCACCGGTCCCCAGCCTCGCCCTGCCCCCAGGATTGTCAGGGGGAGGGGGAGGGGGCGGGGGCGGGGAGGGTGCGGCGCGTGCCTCGGGGGAGGTGGCCGTGGAGGGCGGGCGGGCGGGCTGCAGACCTCCGCAGTGGGTCGTCCCGTAGAGCGTGTGGCCGCGGTGGCACAGGCACTGGAAGCTGCCGGGCGAGTTGATGCAGATGTGGTCGCAGGTCCGCGCGAAGGAGCACTCGTCAATGTCTGTGTGGCCACAGGGGGCGTGGGGAGCGTGTCAGGGTGGGCGGAGGGGCACGCTGCCCCCGGCCGCACAGCGCACAGCCCCCGCCTCCTGTCGCCGCCCCTTTCCCCGTCTCCGCTGCCTCGAGTCTCCTCTGGAGGCGGGCAGGGCAGGAACGCTCTGGATGGAAGGGCTGTGGTTTCTGCCATTTAACACCCCAG
Source organism: Pipistrellus hanaki (assembly GCF_964339955.1). Classification (NCBI taxonomy): domain Eukaryota; kingdom Metazoa; phylum Chordata; class Mammalia; order Chiroptera; family Vespertilionidae; genus Pipistrellus; species Pipistrellus hanaki. Next base: position 187,639,575 of record NC_140505.1, read on the forward strand.
GGCTAACTGTGATTAGGATTGCTGTTTATTTTTATTGATTTCAGAGAGGAAGGGAGAGAGATAGATACCTTAATGAGAGAGGATCATTGACTGGCTGGCTCCTGCACGCCCCCAGTGGGGATCGAGCCCACAACCTGGGCATGTGCCTGACCGGGAATCGAACTCTGACCTCCTGGTTCATAGCTCAGTGCTCAATCATGAGCCCTGCCGGCTGCATTGGTCTGTAACCCACCCCTGCAGGAACCTGATGGGGCTGAGGAGGCAGCTGAACTGGGGCAGGAAGCCAGGCCTCCTGGTTGCTGACTAAAGTATGTTTTCCCATCGCCCCCAAAGGCCCCGTGAGGAGGTAAGGACAGCAGCACAGACAGACAGGAGCAAGGGAACAATATGCTAGCCACGAAGGGCAGTACGGTGGCCTGGACAGCAGCGGAGTCTGAGTCCGAGGTTCCTGGCAGCCGGGGTGAAAAGGGAAAGTGCTGCTGCTGGAGATGAAATAAACCTCATGCTCACAGGACAGGGCTGAGCTCCCAAGAACTGAGAACGGCTCCTGGGGGACAGGTGAGGGCGCCTGCTGCTCCCGGCACTGCAGATGGAGTTCGTTCTCCGAATATGTTTGCTCATGTGACTGCACGCATGTTCGTAACACGTGTGTGTGTGTGTGTGTGTGAGATAACGCTGGTGCTGGTGCTGTGGCGCTCACAGGAGGCTGTGATCTCTGGGTGGGGGTCGGAGGGCCGATGCTGTGGCCTCCGGGCCAGTTTGCAATGAAGGAGTTCGGTGGGGAAGGTGCTGCAGGCACAGGTGGGAGGAGGCGGCACAGAGCACCCAGGGGATTGGGAGGAGCTCAAAGGGGCTGGGGAGCACCCAGGGGATTGGGAGGAGCTCAAAGGGGCTGGGGAGGTGTCTGGGGTCCCCATCCCCAGGGCCCTGAGTGCCAAGCAAAAGCACTCAGACCTCTCCCTGCTGGGGCTGCGGAGCCCAGGGTGGTGCTGGGGCAGGCGGGGCCCCGGCCTGGAGATGAGTCTGGAGGAGGCTGGAGAGACCAGAAGCAGACATGTGGTCACCTCCTCTTCCTCCGCCTTGGCAGCTGCCCGCCTCCCTCACAGGGCAGCTGGGGATGCAAAGTCAAGGGCCCCCTTCTGCCCCCACAGGCCAGAGGGAGAAACGAAGCCGAGGGCAGGGGCCTGATGGACCTGCACAGACGCCGAGCTCCAGACACCCTGTGCCCTGAGGGGAGCCCTGGCCTGGGCTGTGCTGAGCCCTCGGGGGGGCTGGCCTGGGTCCTCCCTCACCTCTCAGGGCCTCGAGCGGGACCTCTGCCCACCCTGACACGCCTCCCCAAACTCTCCCTGTGGCCACGGGGCCAGGCTCTGAGCAGCAACAACAGAGAAGCTGCAAGCCCCACAGCCAGATTGGGCCACGCGTGGACGTGAAATGACGCCTGTGACAGTCACCTGATGGGACCTGCCACGCCCCCGCCACTCAGGCTCCCTGGCCCGGCCCTCGGCCCTCCCCACAAAGCTGGCCCCGCCCACAGAACTCCCCCTGTGGCCCCCGAGCTCCCTCGGCCAGCAGTGCCACTTTGTGAGTGGGCTTACCGCCCTGGCTCCCGGGGAAATGCCTCTTTTTCAAGCATTTCACCCCCGTCCCATCCCCGGAAGCCCTCTGCCCACTCTCCCCCCTGCTCACGCCCTGGGCTCCTGCTGAACCCGGACATCGGCTGGGCGTATCCTGGGCTCTGACTCTTGGCTTCTGCCCAGTTTTCTCCTCCCATGACCTTGCTCCTAGCAGGTGCCGGGACCCGTGTAGAAGGACCTCGGAGAGCACCTGCAATGTGATGCTGCTTCCACCAGGTGGCAGCACTCCACCGCTGATGTTCTCTGCTACCCGCTGGCTGTGCCCCTGGGGCACGGCTGCTGTCTCCCTGGGCCCCGGAATCACAAAGGACAGGGGCGGGGAGGGCAGGAGCACATGCTGAGGACCCAACACCACCTCACCTTGGCAGGTCCGCTCGTCGCTCAGCAGCCGGTGGCCCTTGCGGCAGCCGCACTCGAAGCTGCCCACGGTGTTGCGGCAGGAGTGGTCGCAGCCCCCGTTGTTGGCCAGGCACTCGTTGATGTCTGTGGGGCCGAGTGCGGGCAAGGAGAACGGGCTGCGAGCGGGGATGACGCCAGCACCGCCCTGCCCTGCCCTGCCTGTGCCCTGCCCAGGCTGGCCTCAGTTTCCCCACTGAGCACAGGGACGGGGTCCCAGCTCAGCAGTGGGGTCTGGAGGACGGGGGCACCACTCCCTCTGGACGTGGCCATTGTGTGCCGTTGGGCAAGACCACGGGAGGACAAGGGCCCTGTGTCCTCTCACCGCCCTAGGGGGGCAGCGCAGGGCAGGGAGGCCTGGGGCAGGCGGCTGCCTTCCGACGGCTGTGACCCTGACGCTCGGTCTGTGGGACCAGGGTCAGAGGCACCTCAGGGGTAAGAGAGCGACATCGGTCAGCGCTCAGGGGACTCGCAGCGCCCGCTGGTGGAGGAGCTGCGGGCGGCAGTGCAGCCTGTGGTCCTGGGACTGACCGCCTTCTGCCTCCTCCTGCGGCCGCCCCCCCCCCCCCCCCCCCCGTGCCTGCCTGCTGACCTGCGCTCTTCACCACTCAGTATCCGATGAGTGTGGCTGAGCCCCCAAGGTCCCTGCCTGCCCCCACGCCTCCCAGCCCAGCCCCAGCCCAGCCCCAGCCCTAGCCCCAGCCCAGCCCCAGCCCAGCCCCAGCCCCAGCCCCAGCCCAGCCCCAGGCCCAGCCCCAGCCCCAGCCCCAGCCCAGCCCCAGCCCCAGTCCAGCCCCAGCCCAGCCCAGCCCAGCCCCAGCCCCAGCCCCAGCCCAGCCCAGCCCAGCCCCAGCCCCAGCCCCAGCCCAGCCCCAGCCCAGCCCCAGCCCCAGCCCAGCCCCAGCCCAGCCCCAGCCCCACCCCAGCCCAGCCCCAGCCCCAGCCCCAGCCCCACCCCAGCCCAGCCCCAGCCCCAGCCCCGCTCCAGCCTCAGCCCAGCCCCAGCCCCAGCCCAGCCCCAGCCCCAGCCCCAGCCCCAGCCCAGCCCCAGCCCCAGCCCCGCCCCAGCCTCTCAGCCCAGCCCCAGCCCCAGCCCAGCCCCAGCCCCAGCCCCAGCCCCAGCCCCGAGTGTCCTGCGGAGACCTCCAGGGGCACCTGCGGGGATGGCAGCCTCTCCCTCCCACGCGGCCTGAGCTCCGGCCATGCGAGCTTTGCTCGGGCTCTGGCAGCTGCAGAGGTTGTCAGGGACCCTGCCTCTGAGGTGTTCCCTTGGGGCCCTCAGCCCCATGCCGGTCGCGCTCCAGAAGGCCCCGCAGTGAGTGCCGGAAGAGCTGGCTCCAGCACAGGCACAGGAAACAGGACGGAAAGGACGCTCCACATGGCCTCTAGCCTCTGAGCAGCGCCCACTGGGCCTGACCTGAGCCGAGGCCGCGTGCCTGTCCCGTGCCACAGGCCCCTCCCTGGGATCAAGGCCACTCTGCCCAGGTGCCTGAGTCCCGCTCAGGACACTGTCCCATCCAGCCCCTCGCCATGCTGCTCTCTCTTTTCCCGCAGCCTCCGGAGAAGGCAGGCCAGAAGGCAGCGAGGCCTGCCCAGGCATCGCCACTGCCCCTCCCCTGGGGATTATGGGAAGACGGGGATCGCTAGCTAGAAGGTTCTAACAAAGAGAAGGCCCACCTCAGCCCTGCCCCGGCCCTGCCCCGGCCCGCTGTGTGATCCGGAGCCTCAGGTCCCAGGTCTCGGGTGAGACCGGCCCTGCACGTGGGCCCGCCTCTCAGGACGCCTCAGGCCTCTGGAACCCGTGCCAAGCCTCCCCATCCGGGCCTGTTGGCTACCGGCTGTCATAGCAACCAGACAGGTGGCGGGAGGCATGTCTGCTGGGCCAGGCCGGTGCAGCCGGTGCAGCAGGCTGCGGGGTCACCGCCCGGGAAGCACCCCGCTGCAGCCAGGGACACGGCGAGGGAGCCTGGGCACAGATGGCCGCTCCACCTTCATTCTGACCGGGGCATCTGGTGGGGAGTGGGGGGTAGGTGGGTGGGTGGAGGGGCAGCTCCTCTTCCCACTTTCTGCACCTCTAGACCCCCCTCCTTCTCCACTGTGCCCCCAGCCCTCGCCAGGCGGCCAGAGTCCCCTTCCTGTCCCCGGTCTCCTGGGGCCTCCGCTGTCCCAGAGGCAGGCCCGGCCCCTGTCTGCTCTCTCTGCCCTCGGTCCTGTCTGGGCAGCCCCGGCCCAGCCTGCCCGGAGCACTGCCCCGGAAGCCTCTCAGTTAGCTGCCCCGTCACCGGCCTGCCCTCGGGGCTATGGGAGGGCCTCCAGCACGGGGGCAGGAGGCTGTGTGAGGCCCCTGTCGGGAGCCCAGGGCCTGGCACAGCTGGCACAGTGACCGCCCAGGGGTGCGCACTGGATGGGTGAATGAGTGAGGAAACGAGGGAGTTAGGGGGGCTGAGAGGCGGATGGGGTCTTGGGCCATCTGCTGGAACATTCAAATGCATCCATGCTCGAGGGCCAGCACTGTGTGGGGAGGACGCAGCTCGGCACCCGGAGGCGTGCGGGGGGAAGGCCTTAGACGGGAGCAGAGGGAGGAGCTGGGCTGGAGGGGCAGAGGCAGGAGAGGGAGGAGAGGGACACGGTGGGTGGGTTTTCTGTTCTGGAAGCTGCTGGGGGAGTGGCTGCGGGTGTGGCTGGGCTGAAGGAGTGGCTGGGCTGGGGGAGTGGCTGGGCTGGGGGAGTGGCTGGGCTGGGGGAGTGGCTGGGCTGGGGGTGTGGCTGGGCTGGGGGAGTGGCTGGGCTGGGGGAGTGGCTGGGCTGGGGGAGTGGCTCGTGCCTGAGGAAACCCGGGCTCAAGCTCAAGCAGTTGAGGCCGCAGACCCACTCCTCTCGGAAGGACCAGCCAGCAGGACACCCTTCCCAAGGTCAAGTGGGTGCAGCCTTGAGACCGGACTCTTGAAACAAAGTGAGGGCTTGGGGCGAATCCTCTAGAACAGTGTTTCCCAAGCTTCTGACATATGTGTACCTTCTATAATTTTCGTAACGCTGAGTACCCCTCGTGCTCATGAGAACGTAGAATTAGGCGCAGCTAAGCACGGTGCAGTGCACATCCCCACCGAACTCCGGTGCAACGCGTACCCTCACCAAACTTCCCGTGCCCCTGGGGGTACGCGTACCGCACTTTGGGAAACACTGCACTCACTAGAACCCCCTTTCCCACGCCGGCCTCCACCTGCCCTTGCGACCTGACCTCTAGCCATTTGCGTGACAATGACCTTTCTGGTTCCGGAAGACACGGCCCCTCTGAGGCTGGTCCCCTGACGTGCCCTCCGGGCCTGGCCAAGCCCAGGTCTGCACGCCGACCGAGGAGCGGAGGCCAGGGCCAGGGCCCGGCTGTGCGCCTGGCACTCGGCTGTGCGCCGAGGCTCCAGAGCACCAAGCCCTGGGTGGGGTTTGGTTTCCAGGTCCCTGCCATGAAGATGTTAGGATGTTCTTACCCCACATTCTAGACTAGTCCACGACCCCTCAGTCCAAATGCACCAGACAGCCTCCAGACCAGCCTTCCCCTCACGGTCCCCGAGCCCAAGCCAGTCCCGGAGCCTGGGTGGCAGCGGCAGCTGCCTCACTGCCCTTCGGGACCTGCCCAGAGACCAGCAGCGGCCAGGACACGCCCCAGGGACACCCTGCGGCTGCCCCTGCCCAGGAGCCTTGGGGCCTCACCAAGGTTCAAAGGCTGCAGGGCCGACCCCTTCCCCGGCTGCAGGCCCTGCACCATCTGGCCTCCCCGCCTCCCCACCCCCCCAGACTTGGGCGCTCCCTGCCTCTGGGACCTGGAAGCCCAGCCCCGGGCGGCCCTGTGCCCTTGGAGGCGCTGCCCAAGCACACCTCTCCCTGGCCCTCTGCCTGCTCACGCCCAGGTCCGGCCCCTCCGCCCGGCCTCCAGTTCCCGCTGGACTTCTCGGTTCACTGATCCCCGTTACTGTAAAACACGAACATCTGCTCTCAACAGAGACCTCAGGAACGAACTGTGTCATCCCCCGTCTCCCAGCTCCTGCACCAGGAGGGGCCAGGAAACCCCTCTGGGACCCGGGGAGCCGGCACTTCCTGCCCCCGGGGCGGTGGGGCTGAGCAGGCCCGGCTCCTCCTGTGCCAGCGCGGACAGGCCCTTCAGCTGAGGTGCACGCCCAACCTCACTCCTCCGGGGACCAGGACGGAGGACCCGCAGACAATCCCACCGGGAGGAGCAGCCCTGTGCCACGCTGTCACAGCTCTGGGGGTGAGGACATGCGACATCCGGCCCCTTGGGGACCACACGGATCGGGAGGCCAGGAAGGCACATGACACCCAACGGGCACCCAGTTCTTCGATAGGAGAACCCGCTTTGTGCCCGGGACCTGGAGGTGTGTGCGGTGGAGCCAGCATTCCCTGGGACGCTATGGGGGCGAGGGAGCTGAGCCTTCCTCTGCTCAGCCCCTCCCCCAGACATGCAGGCCACAGCTCAGCTTCCTGGTCCCGTGCCCACCCCACCGGCTGGCATCGCAGGTCCTGCCCCGCCGTGGCTAAGGAGTGGAGCGGGCACTGCCTGGCCCGGGCTGACCTTTGCACGTCTTCCCGTCGGGCTGCAGGGCGAACCCCACGGGGCAGCTGCACCTCACGCCCGTGGCTGTGTCCTTGCACGTCCGGTCGCAGCCTCCGTTGTTGACGGCACATGTCTCTGGGGAGGGAAAGAGAGAGCTGCTCAGTCTCCTCGGACAGACGCCACCTCCTCTCCCCACCCAGGTGGAGTCTCCTGAGACAGGAGACCCTCCAGCTGTGGGGCCTCGCCGAGCCTCACATTCCCATCTGTAAAATGGGAGAACGGCACCGTTTCCGGGGGGTGCATGATGGCAGTGGATGGGACTATGTTTGCAAACTGCAGAGGGCTGGGCCTGGTAAAGGTACTGCCAATAGGCCCCGCCCCCTACTGCTGGGGGCCAGTGCCTATGGGCCTGGCTGGTCTCTAACATCTGATCAGATTCCGCAAGCCTGGCATGGCCTGGCCCAGGCGCCGAGCCCAGCCAGCGCTGGCTAGGGCTCCCACATGCACCCAGCACCCCGGCCGGTGGCCCCGGAGCCCGGGGAGGCGTGCAGAACGCGCACACCCATCACCGCAATGAGCCGGCCCAACATCTGTTCCCACTGAGCGAGAGGCCGCGGCGTCTGGTTTCTGTCCACTTGAAGCTTGTCTAGGGCTTTTTTCCTCTTTTGCAAATTCAAAGGAGCTGGAGTGGCTGTGGCATAGCAGAGGTCACAGACCTGTCATGTGGTGAGAGTGATCCTGCCCAGGCCTGCGGGAGGGGCCGCAGAGCCAGGTCGCCGGGCGCAGGTGGCCCGCACACCAGGAGCCTGGCTCCCGGGCCTCGGAGCCTCCCCATCTGGGTTTCTTCCGAGCATCCGGCCGCTTTGATCTGATGGGAACCGTGCCCGCCCAGGCTTCCCTCTTTTCTTGGCTGCTGGGAAGCAAGGAGCCGATGGGCTCCTCATTCTTTTATGGCCGAGATGCCCTGCCTGCCGGGCTCAGCTTCCCCTGGGGGCCTGGCCTGGGGCCTTTCCCCAGGCCCCCAGTTCCGTCTGTCTGCCAGTCAGTCCATGGTACCTGACTCCTGCCAGCTGCTTCTGGGCCGCTGTGGGAGTCTGGGATGAGAGTGGGAGTGGTGACTGAGTGAATGTGTGCCCCAGCTGCCGGGAGTCCCTGGCTCTACTAGACCAAGTTCACGGTGCAATCCCTTTGAACTTCAACTTTTTTTTTTTTTTTTAATCAATCTTTATTCTTCATATTATTACAAAGGTTCCTCATTTCTTCCCCCCTCTGAACTTCAACTTGTGGTGGGGGCTGTGCAGGAGAGGAGGAAATCGACTTGGCCCCCGGTGCGTGGGGTGGGCACCTGGGCTCTGCGGGGTGGCCTTGGCCCCCGGTGTGCGTGGGCTGGGCTCTGCGGGGCGGCCTTGGCCCCCGGTGCGTGGGGTGGGCACCTGGGCTCTGCGGGGTGGCCTTGGCCCCCGGTGTGCGTGGGCTGGGCTCTGCGGGGCGGCCTTGGCCCCCGGTGCGTGGGCTGGGCTCTGCGGGGAACCATGGGGGCTGCCTGAGCAGAGGCCGCCAAGCTGTCTTCTCAAGGCCGAAGTCTACACGATGGGACGAGCTGTCCCTCCGCAGAAAGGCGGGTGTCCTGGCCCTGGCCTGCCCGTCAGTGTCTCCACACCCCGAGCCCCTGCAGGTGTGGCCGCTCGGGAGCTCGCTGTCCTGTGCGCTGGCCCAGGTTTGTGATCCTGAGACAGGGACTGGCCAGACAGACTCCCAGGGTCTCAGAGGCCCGTCCTGGCTCTGGAGGTCCCAGCAGGACCGGAATCTTGGCCCTCCAGAGCAGAAGGGGCTTCCAGAACCTGCTGGCCTCCTGCCCACGGGATGGATAGAGGCCCAGAGGGCGTGAGGTCAAGTCTGAGTGGCCACCCACTCTCTGGACCCCCAAGTCTCCCGAGTTGCCCAATGGTTGGTGCCTAAACTTCAGGTTTTAAGCCAGGGGCTCAGGGTTGACCACCCCTTCCCACAGCTCATTATGGTGGGTCACTTACACCAGACCCGTCTCAGCCTTCCAGGCCTCCATCCCCCACGCTCATAGCAGCTCTGCGAGAGGCTGCTCACCCTCTCTTTCCTGGTAGGGAGGTACAGAGCGCCCTCTACCTTCCTGGCAGGGACGGTGCAGAGCGCCCTCTACCTTCCTGGCAGGGACATGCAGAGCGCCCTCTTCCTGGTAGGAATGGGGCACCAGGGCTGTGCGGCCAGGAAGTGGCAGAGCAGGTGGGACCTGCTGGACTAACACCAGCCCACCTGACAGCTCAGTCTCCACTGGCCGCAGCCCCAGAACCCCCATCGCCCAAGTATGCACTGGCCTCCATCCTGCTGCAGGGCCCCCATTGTCATCAATGCTACACCTGTCCCCAGGCCCCACCGAGAGGCCCCTGCCACCTTCCTCCACATCTGCTCTTACTGCTGCTCCTGGGCCCAGCCTCCAGTGCCCTCCTCTGGCCTTCCCGGCCTCCCAGCGGTCCCTCCGCCTCCAGCCCCGTGAGTGTGGCCAGGTCCTGCCTCCCGGTGTCTGCGTGCCTGAGGACGTGGAGACGGAAAGCCAGAGCGGGCAAGTCGGCTCACAGGTGAGCGTGTGAAGGTTTACTCGTGTTATTACTAATTACTGTGCTGTTTCCACATGAACAACTGTCAGCTGATCTTTGCCCCCTGGATTTACCGCAGGCTTCGTGCAAGGCCCAGGCAGAACGTGGCCTGGCAGAGCTGTGTGAACTGCCACAGCTGTGCCTGTGTCGCTGTGGTGCCGTTTCCCAGAACCCGTGCCTGCGGAGTCTTAGCCAGTTCCCAGGCCCTGGTCGGGGCGGGAGCCGGGCCTAACACCCGGGCTCAGAGGCCCCAGCCCCATGGGCAGCCAGTGGGTTCACTCCTCTGTCCAACCAACAGGCTGGCAGCGACACGCTGGTGCTGGGCAGAGAGGAGCTAGAGATGAACCTGCCCCTGCCCCAGGCCTCAGAGGTCAAGGCTCTGCAGGGAGACAGGCCTGGGACCTTGCCTTCCTCACGGAGTCTGCTCACCTCCTACCCTTGGACCCATCCCCCACGCAGACCCATCCCCCTCTCAGGCCTGCAGTCCTGGCCTCCACCACCGCCCTGTCTTCTCCACAGTCCCCCACCCCCACGTCACTCTCACAACAGCCACCAGCATGGCCCCTGACCCAGCTCCACACACAGGCTCCTGGCGAGCATGCGCACTGGCCTGGCGCCGTCCTCAGCCTGGTGCCCAGGGAGCCGGGTGCCCAGGCCCAGGTTTGTGGTAAAGCAGGAGCAGGAGCAGCAGCAAGCCCTCTCCCTGCCTCCGGGCCCTGCCTCCACTCTGCCCCCTGAGTGCAGGGGTGCTGAGGGCAGACACGGGGGCCCATGCCGACAGTCCTCGGGAGGGGGGGCAGGGTCCCAGCTTCCGGCTCGTGAGAAGCAGCCCCAGGAAGATCGCCTCTCTGAGCCCTGTGTCCACGTCAGCCACACTGACAGTGCCCTCGCGGTGCCGGAACACGGGCATGTGATCACACGCCTATCTGTGCCCTTCCCAGCCCTTCCAAGGCCAGCCCAGCCCAGCCCAGGCCAGCCCAGCCCTGCCCAACCCAGCCCAGGTGACCCAAGTCGACAAGACAGCGCCGTCCAGAGAGCCTGCAGAGAGCGGCTTCCGCCTGAGCCAGCCACCTGCCTGTGCCCGGAGGCGAGTCCCGGGCCCTGCCAGCCCATGTCCCGTCTAGAAGCAGGGCTTCCTGCCACGGGCTTCAGGGTTCACAGACAGCCCCAGCCAGCCCCTCTGCTTCTCAGAGCACCACTCCCAGCACATGGGGCGCCTCCCTCCCGGGGCCCTACCCTCCTCCCTGGCCCCTGGGCCCCTGGGGGTTCACAGGATGGTGAGACAGGGTGACCTCTCCGGCCCTGACCCCTGGCCCCGTAACAAGGAGGATGACCCCATGCCAGCGCGCTGGGCTGAGCGCAGGGCAGCGTGCCCTTGGGCGGCCAGGGCACCCAGCGAGCCTGTCTGCTCACCTGAGACACGGAAACGCACTGCCTGGCCGCCCTGGCCCAGGCCCCGGCCGGTGTGCCCTGTCAGTGTCCTGGGGAGGCGGTGGCCGCCCAGGGACCCGCAGCCGCGCTCCCGGGGCCCAGCAGAGGGCGCTGCCGGCCGGAGCTGCAGCACCGCCCGCGCATGGATGAGGAAGGGGGCGACTTCCCCGCCGTGGGGGCTGGGCTCAGTGGGGGGCAATCACCGCTCCCTGCCCTGAGGGGTGCAGTGTCCGGGCACCTCCTGGAGTCGGTCCGGCCCCGGAGCAGTGCTCAGAGGGAAGGGGACACTGTGCGGACTCCCCTACAAGAGGTGCCGGGGTTCCCATGGAGGAGCGGCCACGGCTGGTAGCCCAGCAGGTGGGGCTACTCACGAAGTGGGGGGGTGACCTCACCAGTCCCCCCTCCCCGGGGCAAATCTCCCAAGTATGCAGTGAGCAGCGCGGGCGGATGCCCCACGGCTCTGACTGAACCCAGACGTGGCTTCTCTCCGGAGGGAAGGGCCTGTGAGGACCACCAGGCCGCCCGCAAGCCTGTCCTACACACATGCCCTCCCTGCGCCCGCACTGTGCTGTCCCGGGACCCTGACTGCCAACCGGCATGGACTGCTCCGCACACGCAGAGGCCACCTGACGTGGCTCTGGGGTCTCTGCCACAAACACACAAAGGGATACACGGGTTTGATGAAGGGCAAAATTTTAAAGAGGAAAAAGTGGGTTCATATCTGGAGTGGAGCCCCCCACACTCACACATGGCACGCATGACCCCACACATGTGGGCAGCCTACACACACACACACACACACACACACACACATAGCCCGACACGCCAGCACCACGCAGACCCCCGCACGCCAGCACATACCACACACGAGCACACGTGCAAAGGTGCGAGGACAAAAGGAAGTGGAAGAAAAGTGTTACCCATGAGGAGCCGCCGTTTCACCCGCTTGTCCACATCAGCTACTGACGTGGCATTGAACTGAGAGCGCTCAATTGCAGCCTCATCCTTCTCTAAAACACAAGTAAGGGACAAACATGGAGCCACCGGTTAGTGACAGCCGCTTCTCGCGCCCACAGCCTCCGCGGGGCGCACACAGCCAGCACATGCGGGCCGGCGCGGTGTCCTTGCCACGGGCTACCCAGGCCCCTCGGGTGGGTGTTCGGGCAGCAGGGCAGGGCCGGGGGTGTGAAGAATGGGGGTGACCACAAAGGGACACGGTGGGACACAGAGCCCACACGCACATACAGGAGGCAGCTGAGGTCAGAGCAGACAGGATGCATCTGCGGGGGCCACAGAAGCAGACGGCACCCCGCAGAGCCCACGCAGACAGCAGTTAGACAGCCTGGCATGGGCTGGAGGCAGGCACAGGGCAAGCACAGGACAAGGGGACAGGGCCGCAAGGTCCGGTGATGGCTGCGTCTGAACAGCAATTACTCTATCTCCAGGGCGGGAGAGAGTGCAAACGCTCATGCAAAACTAAGAACAAAACACACAGAAGCGCGTGCGCATGCGTGCACACACACACACACACAGGCATGTACACACACACGCGCACACACGTGCACACAGGCATGTACACACACACACACACAGCAATGACCCAATCGAACACACAGAAACCAGGGATCAATCGATCGGGGCAGCACTGGTTGCCTGCTTGTCTCTAGAGGACGGAGTGACAGCTCAGGGCTCGGGGGGGGGGGGGGGGGGAGGGCTGTGAAGACGGGCAGTCAGGGTAGGAGCGGGCAGAGTCCGTGAGGCTGGGCAGGAGCCCCGCCAAGGGCAGGAGGTTGGCTGGGTCCTCCGCTCAGTGGGAGGTGGGCAGGGCCCGGGGCTTGCTCCGGGGGGACCTCAGGAGCGGGGGCAGCGGGGAGCAGCGGCGGGAGGGCTTCCTGGCCAGCAGGGAACATGGCCAGGAGCAGGGTCTGGGCAAGGACTCTAAGGGGAGGGGCGGGAAAGAGGGCCAGGGAAGTCAGAAAGAGCTCCCAGCGGGGGCTGCATGCAGCAGACCCTACAAGATAAAAGTAAGGAAGGAGGAGTCGGGTGGACAAAGACGAGATGTGTTAGCCGAGCCAGCGTATGGGTCTGGCCGGCAGCTGTTTGCGCTGGCCCAGCAGCCGGCAGAGGCGGCCCCCGCAGAGGCTAACACCGAGGGAGACCCCAGAAGACGAGACAGGGAAGGGTGGGGTGTGTGTGGGGGCGGCAGAGACAGGGAGAGAGGAGGGTCTAGATGGGATCAGGCTGCAATGGAGACACTGGTCTGAGGCTGGATTTTGCTTTGAATTTGGTTTGGTTTGGCTTTTGGCTCTGAAAGTAATTAATGAACGTCAGTTGTCAGACAAGACAGGCAATCAGGGACCATCACCAGAAAAGCAGGAGGAATGAGATAAAATGGAACTAAAAACGGCTGTTGGAGAGGAGGGACCACATGGAGGAAGGGAGAACCGCATGGTAGCAGCACCTGGGACACAGCCAGGGACTAGGATGGGACCCTGTCCCCCCCCTTCCCCCCCCCCCCCCCGCCTCTGCCTCCCACCCCGGCTCACTCTCAGGGACCAGGGACCGGAGTCACAGGGGACCTCTGGGCGGCATGGCTTTGCCTGCTTGCCACCCCCTGTTTTTGTTACTTAAAAGTCCCTTAAGAAATATCTACCCAGTCAGATCATACGAAATGGTTTTCTTTTCTTTTTTTTTTAAAGACCAACAAAAACATAACCACCGTAACGGACTTGGAGGCTTCTGAAGAGAAAGAGAATGAAGGTGGATGGACATCAACCTTGACATTCTTTTTCTCAGTTAAGAGTTTCTCCTATTGTGGAGCGGGCAGGAACCTCCTGGGGATCGGGGCAGGGTACTCCCAACACTCAAGCTTCCGGGGAGCTGAGGGCGGGAGGAAGGAGGGGACCCAGACTCCCATGGAGACCCCGGGTAGCCGGGAGGTGCCGGGAGGTGCGTCGCTGAGAAGGGCCTCTCGGGGTGGGCGAGGGAGTCCGGCCACAGCTCCCAGGAACAGGGGAAGGGCGAGCAGTAGAGATCCCGGGCATCCTGGCCCAGGGGAGCTTGGGATGAGGACTTAGCAGCTCTGACCGGCTGTGAGGAGGCTGCTGAGCCTGCATGTCTCCACAGGAGGGGCGGGCGGGAGCCCTGTGCTCAGACGGGAGCTGCCACCCTGGGCACACACCTTCCCTTCCCGCAGACCACCCCCGAGGGCCGCTCCGCCAGGAGGAGGGCCTGCAGGGCGCCCAGCGGGATCCCCGGCAGAGGCGCCTCCACAGGCGGCTGCCCCTCACTGCGTGGGGCACTTCTCCTGGCTTCCCTTAAGCTTCCTTCCTTGGAAACGGGACAAGGGGGTGCTGGCTGACGTCAGGGCCACACGGCGCCTTCTGGGGGCAGGGGGCGCTGGGGTGCCAGTGCAGCAAAGGCGCTTACTTACCGATGCACGTCCGACCGTCCGAGTGGAGGGCGTACTTCTGGTGGCAGCCGCACAGGGGGCCTGTGTCTGTGTCCTCACAGCTGTGCTGGCAGCCTCCGTTCCCATAGTTACAGGTCACTAGTTAGGCCCAGAGTGCGGAGACGTATGTGTAAACAGAACGACAAGAACGGTTAGAGTCTCTGGGTTGGTGGTTTCTGTGAAGGGGTGAAGGGTGGGGAGCGGAGGGCATGAGACACTCAGCGCATAGGACCACCTCCCCTGCCCTCAGCCCTCGCGGTCTTGGCTGGAACTGCTCGTTCCCCGGAGGTCCCGGGCGGGAAGGGGTGACCCGGGCTCTGAGCAGAGGGGCACACCGCTGATCACTCAGGCAGTGTGAGTAAAGGAGGGAGGAGCGGGACAATTGGATCCTGGGCCGCCAAAGACACTGGAGCCTGACTCCACGGGGCAAATGTCTGTCATCCAGGCCTATTCTGAGGTGGGGGGTGCACGTGGGGAGAGGGGACACTCATTCCCATGACCCCCGAGAGCCTCCTTTCCTCGGCTTATGCTCTGGGTGTGTGGGAGGGCGTCCCCCTGGGTGCCTGTTCTCTCCAAGTCCCAGCAGCCATCTCAAACCCCACCCCTCAAAGCCCTAGCCCCCCAAGGCCATGTCCAAATGGACAGAATGCATGCCAGTTAGTGTCACTCAGGTGCACTTGGAAATGACCTTGGACTTGGACATGTGACACAGTCCGCACTGCCCAGGGCCCGGAGGGGCTGGTGTTTTCCAGCCAGAATCTTGGAATGTCCCAGCGACCTGGGCAGCTGAAAAGGGGCCGAACAAAAAGGAGCCAGTCTGTGTAGGAAAGACGACAAAGTCAAGTTTATTGAAAGGAACATGCTGTCCCTTTGAGGGCGGGCAGGGCTGCCTCCCCTGCTCAGCTCTGCAGCCAGACCACAGGTGCCTATCGCCGCCATGCCAGGCCCCAAGGACAGGGCATCTTCTTGGATCCTTAGCCAATTGTCCAGAGCTTTACCTAAACTTTTAATTCGCTTGGCAAAACCCTGATGAAGATCAGATATGCTAAAATTAATATTGACCAGCCACGGTCAGAGGGGCCCAACATTCCGAACTGGCAGTCTGAACCTGTGACCTCTGTCAGGGTGACCCGTGCGCAGCGCTGGTCCGGGGGTTGTGCGGTGGTGAGGCCCCGGTGAAGGAGCCGAGTTCTGCAGCCCCGATCCAGGCAGGCCTCTTCCCCGCGAGCGCCTGTCCCCATGATGGCGCCGGGGAGACGCAGAGGTGGGTCCAGTCTCCCAGGGGGCCCAGCAGGCCAGGCCACTCTTCCGCGGGGAGCCACTTCCGGGTGACCCTTCACGGGCTCAGCTGGGGCTTCGGGCACAGTCCGCAGGCCCTTCTCCACGGAGCCAGGCGGTGGGGGGTCAGCCTCCCCATCCCCGAGACAGCTCCTCTCCGGCCCCGGAAGAGTGGCTGGAAGCCCAGGGTTCCAGCTGTGGTGGCCAAGTGTGGGTTCCAGGGGAGGGAGACCCCGTGGAGCCTGGGTTTGGGTGAGGCACTCATGCTTTTTCAGCTGAAAAAGGCCGGCTGCAGCGCGGGCGTCAGCTCTGCGGTTCGCTCTTCCCCAGCTCTGGGTGCAGGACGTGAGCTGTGCCCTGGATGTGAGGACACGGCCTGTCTGAGGCCACTCAGGGG
The DNA here is from genome assembly GCF_964339955.1 of Pipistrellus hanaki. Lineage (NCBI taxonomy): Eukaryota > Metazoa > Chordata > Mammalia > Chiroptera > Vespertilionidae > Pipistrellus > Pipistrellus hanaki. Next base: position 187,655,359 of record NC_140505.1, read on the forward strand.
AGGGCCACACTCAGGGCTCCTCACTCCTTCCACACGGGCCCAGGCCGAGCTGTGACACCAGAGAGCCTGCAGCTCACACGAAGGAAGTCCCGGAGCCTGGAGCTCTGGGAAGACCGAGGAGAACGGGAATGCCGCCCTTGGCCCTGGAGGGGTGCAGGGCCCCGTGGTCCTGCTGGTCCGTGGAGGCTGGGCCAGGCCTCACCTCCCGACCCGATGCCAGAGCTGGAATTTCCTGGACTCCAGTGACCTCAAGGTCATCGCAAACTTGACGCTGACCACAAACTTGGCCACAAACTGCTGTTTCTTCCACCTGCAAACGCTCCGGGCAAGGGCTCGGCTCTTCTCTGCGGGGCGGGGCCGGGAGTCCTAGCCTCACCCAGGCTCTGCTTTCCCTGACACGGCCCAGGCCGGCCACGGGAGCTGCTCCCTGAGGAAGGTGTGCCCTCGCTGCTCTTGTCCGATGGAATTTCAGAGCGAGGCAGCGCTGGGCAGCCCGGCCTTGGTCCGCGGTGGCAGCGCCCTCCCCGGCGCTGGCTCAGGGCTTGGCCAGAGCAGCGTCTCTCACTGCAGGAAGGTGCTCCCCCGGCCCCGCCTGCCCACAGCTGCGGGCTCCCCGTGTGCTGCCCGGCCTTGGTCCTCCGGAAGCTGGGTCGCCGGCGGAGGGCCGGACGGCTGGGCTTACTCAGCTTTGGGTCTGGGTCTGTGAGGCAGCAGCAGGTTTCTCTGCGGCTAAAGGCATGTCCCTGGTGCAGAGACCGGAGGCCTGGCCAGGCCTGGGCTGGAGGGGGCACGCCCCCGAGTGCCTACCCTTGGGGACAACAGTGTCTGTCTCAGACCCCCAGGGGAGACCGGGGAAGAGGAGGGCTTGCCCACTTCCCGGGCCGCCCCGTGGCAGAAGGCAGTGTCTTCACCCTGAGCAACGACTGAGCCCTCAGTGGGGGCTGGAGGGCGAGCTCCCGGGAGACGGGGCTGTGCCCACTGCACGCGGGGCCCGGACCTGAGTCACTGCCGGAGGACAGCGTGAGGTGGGAGGGTGTGGCTGGCACCCACGGGAGAGCGGAGGGTCTGAGAGAACCACAGTGACAGAGGATGGTGCCCACAAGGGCCGGGTCCTCTCCGCAGAATAAAGGCGGAAAGTGAGGCCATTTCCTTATGGGCTGTCAGCCTCAGGCCCCCACTTCCCTCCGGGGAGTCGGATCGGGGCTCCTCCACACCACGTCCTGCATCAGAGAGGGGTCTGGTGTGGAGCACCTGCCTGCGCCAGAGCTGGGCACGCTCCACCAGCCGCCCCTCTCCGCAGGCCCGGGGCGGACATTACAGTGGTCTGGGGGCCAGCTGCCCCCCAGCAGAGGCCTCCTCCCCCGCCCCCCCGCAGCTGAGGGCCAGGCTTTGAGGACTAGCTGAGTGTGGCAGGCCACTGTGCTACTCCTCTTGGGGAGCTGGGGGACCCCATGAAAGGCTGTGTTTCACTTGAGCACCGCAGGCTGACCTCCGAGCCTGAAACGGCCCCCTGGCCAGAGGCCTCACTCATCCGGGTCTCCAGGGTGGCACCATGTACCTGGGCCTTGCAGGGGGCACTGCGGGTTCTGACCTTAGATCCTGGAATAAGGTTCTGGGACCCTCCAGAACCAAGCTCCTCTCCTGCTCTGACATCCTGCCACTGAGGCTGCCCGCCAGAACCCGGGCTTGTCCACCCCTGTGTCTTGTCCTCCATTCCCGCCGAAGAGTGAAGGCTCAGGGCGGTGGGCCTCTGGGTCCGGGGGGGAGGATAGGGTGTAGGAGACACTGGCAGGGCCACCATGCAGGGCCCTGGGTAAGACCCAGCCTAGCTCGGGCTGTGTGGGTGGTGAGATGCCAGGTGGGAACACATGGCCCCGTCCCTCGTGCCCCCCAGACCACTTTAGGGGCCTGCCTCCTCCCCCCGGGGCTGAGAGCCCTCCCCGGGCAATCTCCAGGGACTGGACTGACCCCCCCCAAAGCAACGACAGGACCGTGTGGGGATGCGGGACCCATTCCCTCCATCTACCTACGTGTGCAGTCCTTCTGGTTTGGGGCAAGGTCAAAGCCGGGCCTGCAGTCGCAGGCCACCCCACCTTTGGGTGTCTCCCGGCAGATGTGGGCACAGCCATGGTCTTTGTTCATGCAGTTCATACCCTCTGGGAAGAGACAGACGAGAGAGGGTTGGGGAACAGAGGAGAGAGAGAGAAAATGTCAGGCTGAGAAGAGACCGCCCATGAAACGTCATGATCACATGGAATGTCCTGAGCTCCAGAGAGAGGGCCTCTGGGGACAAACCAAGGACCCGGATGGGGCAGGCACCAGGCACCACAGGGCCCTGAGCCGTGCCTGCTCCTGGGAGCCAGGGAGAGGGCAGCCCGCAGGCAGGGGGCTCCGTCAGGCAGGCTCCCCGCCTCCAAGAGGCTTTCAAGATGGGCTCCCTGGGCCGCTCAGACACCCGGTACCTCGTGGGGCTCCGAGACTCGGCCCTGTGAGGTCTGGTCAGTGGGTGGTGGCGGGGGCAGCATCCCTGACCACCATCAGTGGGTCAGGGGGAGCCACACATGTACAGGAAGCTGGAGTGTTAGCTTCTCCCCAGAGTGACGCCCGCCACTTCCTACATGTACTCCACGGCCTGTAACATCCCCCAAGTGCCCACCACTCCCCGCCTTCTCCGGACACAAGCCCTGTCCTGCCGCCACCCCCCCAGCTCCGCAGACCTTCCCACTCTGGGCAGTGCTCCTGCCCCCCCCCCCCCAAGTTTACCCTCAGGGCACCCCAGGGCGGCACAGGAGACTGATGCCACCGAGCAGGGCTGTGCTCGTCCCAGTGGAGGGCCACAGCTTACAAGCCCCCCATAACCCCCCATCTTCACAACATAAACCTGGCCCTGGGGAGCGCACTGGCCCAGACGTGGGACACTATTGAGGGTTCAGCTTTAGAATCGCTCAGCTTTCGCCCACTTGGGGGACTCGCCACGGGCCTGAGCGCTTCCGGAGGCACCTGCTTCCCGAGGAGATGTCCTGTGAGCCGCTGGGCCAGAGTCCTCCCCAGCAACCCGGCCTTCCGGGGCCCGGGGCCAGCCTGGCTGGGCTGCCTGCCAGCTCAAACATAACTGGATCCAGCCCATCCAAACCCAATTATGTCCTGCAAACTCGGGCCGAGTGTCTCGCTGGTGCCCAGGATGGGCGGGGAGCCAGGAGACATGCTTGGCTGAGACCCCGCCAGCTTCTGATTCAAACTCTGCCAGCTGCTGCGGGACCCAGGCCATCACGTCACCCCTCTGAGCTCTAACTCCCACCTGTAAACGCGGGTCACAGGACCTGCCTCAGCGCTCCCGCAGGTGCACTCCTTGCTCTGGCCAGGGAGGCGGCTCAGGGACTCCTCCTTGGCAGGGGGGAGGGGGCGGGAAAATGGTGAATCAGGCCGGAGTGCCGGACGCTGCGGGGAAGCAGGCACACTGCAGGCCAGAGCAGGCGGAGGCTGGGGTATCACGGTGAGAGAGAGGAAGGAGCCTGAGGGGATGCGGACCGAGGAGGCTGGATTTAGGACACGTCTCCGAGCCCCTTTCTGTGAGGGTCCAGATGTGACACGGGGACGTGGGCTCTGCCTGTACTTCAGTGTAACCACCCTCACATGAGCCTGTGGGCACTGCCAGGCATGTCACAAACAAGCACAGGGAGGTTGGCTGAGGGGGGAGGGATGTGCCCGGGCCACATGTGAGAGGCAGAGCCACGGCCTCGGCAGCGCCGCCCTCTCCAGTGCCCAGTGCTTCCTCCCATGGGCCCCGCGACAGGCCTGGCTGCCCTTCCCCATCTCCACCCCATCTCCTCCAGGTCTGTCCCAAGGCCTCCCGGCATGCACTCCCCGGAAGGCGCACAGAGTTCAATGGCGGCGGGATCTGCCTGCCCCTGACAGTGCCAATGTGGCGTTCCGTAAAGCAAAGTTCACAGCCGCGTCTGAGCAGGGCCGCACCGTCTGCCCCAGGGTGACAAAGCTGGAGTGCGTGCCTCCCAAGGGTCGTTGCTATGGCAACTTCATCAATAACATCACTTTCTGTATCTGAGTCCTTTACACCCGGGAAGGGAAGGCAAGGGGAACAGAGAGCAGGGAGGAAAGAACAATTACTTGCTCTGCCCCCGCCTCCCCAGCTCCCACCCATCAGCAGAGACTTCCGCAGCCCAGAGAGAGGCTGTGGCCGTGGGGGTGGCAGGAATGGCCGTGGGGATGGCAGGAATGGCCGTGGGGGTGGCGGGAATGGCCGTGGGGGTGGCAGGAGTGGCCGTGGGGGTGGCGGGAATGGCCGTGGGGGTGGCGGGAATGGCCGTGGGGATGGCAGGAATGGCCGTGGGGGTGGCGGGAATGGCCGTGGGGGTGGCAGGAGTGGCCGTGGGGGTGGCGGGAATGGCCGTGGGGGTGGCAGGAGTGGCCATGGGGGTGGCAGGAATGGCCGTGGGGGTGGCGGGAATGGCCGTGGGGGTGGCGGGAGTGGCCGTGGGGGTGGCGGGAGTGGCCGTGGGGGTGGCGGGAGTGGCCGTGGGGGTGGCGGGAGTGGCCGTGGGGGTGGCGGGAATGGCCGTGGGGGTGGCGGGAATGGCCGTGGGGATGGCGGGAGTGGCCGTGGGGGTGGCGGGAGTGGCCGTGGGGGTGGCGGGAGTGGCCGTGGGGGTGGCGGGAATGGCCAGTCAGCAGGCCGCCCAGGCTACAGGGAAGACAAACACTCCCGCGCGGTGGAGGAGAGAAGAGCGCCCGGAGGTCCTGCCTTGGGAAAGGCACAGGGACGGACGGGGACGGACTGGGGAGATGACGGACTGGGGGAGATGACGGTGACAACACCCGCCCAGAGCCGCCCGCGTGCACGCTGTGCCGCGTGCTTTAATGAAAAACGCTGAGCCAGAGAGAGTCAAAGCTGAGGTGCCTCGGAGTGAGGTGAGGGGCAGTGAGGGGCAGATCGGGGGCACTGAGGAAGGCAGGTGGGTGACTCTGGGCTGCAGGCTGAGCACTGTGCACCTCCTCCAGCCCCAGGAGCACCCGCCCCGCTCTGCGGGTGCGGAGAGGAGAGGCGGGTGAGGAAAGAATGGCACCTTCCCCAGGGACTTGGAGTGGGGCAGCGGGGGGACCTGTGCTCCCACGGAGGCGACGGGCATTGGTGCCGGGGGAGGGGCAGGGAAGCCCCGTGCCCTTCTCTGCGTGCACTTCCCGCGGTGATGGGAGCCCTGGCCTTCCTGGCTCCGTCCACACTTCCGCATTCAGCTCCCCAAGCCCATCTCCATCGCCAGCTTCTCTGGAGCACCTCGTTCCTCGCCCGGCCCACTCTGAGTCAGAGGGTGCCCTGTCTGCGCCCCCAGAACCCCCACCCACGCTTGTGGAGGCTGGAGCATGCCAGTTCCTTGCCGAGCGCCCAGCCCAGCCCAGGCCTGGCCCAGAGAACAGACCTCCCAGACCTGCGAGAGGCGGCTTTCTCCCCGCTGCACAGAGCAGCCCGAGCGCCTCAGCGATGGGCCCGTCCCCTGAGCGGGATGGGGTAGAGCCAAATCAGACCCTGTGCCCAAATTACCCTCCGGGAAATTCCAGGCCTGGCTGGGGGGCCAGCAGCTGGCTGCCCCAGACAACACCCCCAGCCGCCCATGAGCCCTGCCCCCCCCCCCCCCCCCCGGGAAACGGGCTTCCTCTGACCCGGAGCTTTCAGCGCCAGGCCTTGTGCCAGGCTCTTTGCAAACATCTCCATGCCTGAGTGCCGCGTGGCATCAGCCGGTCCCTGGCAGGTGATGCTGCTGAGGCTCAGAGAGGTCTCCCCCAAACCCCCAGCCACTTCAACAGCAGGCCCAAAGGGGTCCCCGCCCCTTGGCCAGATGCTCACTCAGCTGCCTCGTGGCCCTCAAGGGGCCTCTGCTCCTCCTTCTCCAAGTCTGGAAGTGCACCCCCGGGCAGACGGGCCCGGGACGCAGGGAGAGCTGAGGGTGGCTGGCTCCTGGTGTCCCAGGTGACAGCACAGAGGGTGCCTGGCCTGCCTTCTTGGGAAACAGGATGGACACATGGCTCCCACCTGGTGCCTCGCCTAACCCTGCCTCCGGGAGCCCGACGACAGGACCGCACGCAGTCTGCAGGCGAGCGTGGGGATAGCGTGGGAGGTGCCCCCAGCGCGGCCTCACGTCCCCTCCGGCGTGTAACATGTGTGGCCTTGGAACCTGCTCAGTCTCCTCCCAGAGGAGGAGGAGGAGGAGGAGGAGGAGACGAGGAGGAAGGTCAGTAAAGGGTTGTAAAGAGGCGATGGCTCCAGCTCAGGGCCCTCCGACAGGCACCTGGTGACACAGCTGGCGCCCAGTCCCCTGGCTCTGCACTGGGTACTTTGTGTGCTGGTCCCCTCAGAGCCTCCCTCACCCTCGGCCCACGCCCTCCACCCCTCCACCCCTCCCAGGGCTCACCTTCCCTCCCTCCGCCCTGAAATTCCCTGGCTGGTCACTAGGCGGCACCAGGAGCACGTCCAGGCCTCGGGGCCCAGGGGGCTGGGACAGAGGCCGCCAGAGGCCTCTGAGTTTTCTTTTCTTTTTTTTTTTTTTTTTTTTAATAAGTTTTTATTTTTCATATTATTACAAATGTTCCTTCCCCCCCCCCACCACCATTGCTCTCCTCCACCAGGTTCCCACCCCACCCTCTGCCCTTTCCCCTCTCCCCATTGTCCTCATCCATAGGTGCACAGTTTATGTTCAGTCTCTTCCCACGCCCCCCTCTCCCCTTTTCCCCAAGAATTGTCAGTTCACTCCCCTTCCATACCTCTGATTCTATTATATTCAACAGTTAATATTGTTCATCAGATTTTTTTAATTTCCTTGGTTTTTAGATTCACTTGTTGAATTACGTATTTGTTGTTCATAATTTTTATCTTTGTTTACTTTCTGTTCTGAAAGAACCCCCTTCAGCAATTCATATAATTCTGGTTTGGTGGTGATGAACTCCTTTAGCTTTTTTTTATTAGTGAAGCTCTTTATCTGGCCTCCGATTCTGAGTGATAGCTTTGCTGGGTAGCTTATTTTTGGCTGTAGGTTCTTGCTATTCATCACCTTGAATATTTCTTGCCATTCCCTTCTGGCCTGCATGGTTTCTGTTGAGAAGTCAGCTGACAATCGTATAGGTGCTCCTTTATAAGTTACTACCTTCTTTGCTCTTGCTTCTTTTAATATTCTCTCTTTATCTTTTGCTCTTGGAATTTTAATAATGATGTGTCTCGGTGTGGTCCTCTTTGGATTCCTTTTGTTTGGGGTTCTGTGCGCTTCCTGGACTTGTAAGTCTAATTCTTTCACCAGGTGGGGGAAGTTTTCTGTCACTATTTCTTTCAGTATGTTTTCGATATCTTGCTCTCTCTCATCTTCTGGAACCCCCATAATTCTGATGTTGGTTCGCTTGAAGTTGTCCCAGAGGTTTCTTACATTATCTTCAATTTTCTGGATTCTCTTGCCTTCTAGCTTCTGTGGAGGAGTGTCTTCTGGCTCTTTATGTTCCAAATCTTTGACTTGATTCTTGCGATCTTCCCTTCTGTTTTTAGGACTCTGTAGAATATTTTTTATTTCAGACAATGTATTCTTTATTTCTTGTTGATCCCTTATCATTTCTTGTTGACTCCTTATTAATTCTAGTTGATCTCTTTTCATATCCTCATAAGCCTTATCCATCTTTTCTAGGAAATTCTTGAAAAACCTTATAAGCGTAGATTTGAACTCTATATCTAGACGCTTTTTGTCCTCCATTTCTTTCGTTTGTGATCTATTTTGTTGTCGCATTTCGCAGTTACAGATGGGACGGGGTTTCAGGGTGGAGCCTGCAGCTTTGGCTTCCGTCAGCCCCGCCCTATGCGGGTCCTTCAGTGCTCGCTGCCGGCGCCTCTGAGAGAAAGGTGCCCTCGATTTTCGCCTGCTGCCAAACAGTCTATGCTCTCCCACACTGAGCCCCGTATTGGGGTTCAGTTCAGTTGGAAGTGGAGTTGGAGGTGGCGTTCAGAGCAGTCTGGAGCCTGTCTCCTTCCCGGCAGGGCAATCCCGCGGCACAGCCGACTGTCCCTTCTCTGCGCACGGTGTGCGCGCCGCCGGGACCTCCTTTCTCCGCTACCCCGGGGTTCTGACTTACAGCCCAGCTCCCTATGGCTGAGCCTGAGTCCCCGGGGTCTGGCCCAGAACTGGGGTTCAGAGCAGTTGGGGGCCCAGCACAGTCGGAGTTTTATCTCCTTTCCGCTAGGGAACGCCCGCCAGGCACTCAGCCTCCCTCCTCTCCGGCTCCGTCCTCTCCGCCCGCGCCGCGTGTCTCCGTACCTCAGGCTTTTCCAGCTCCTCCGTGCTTCCTTCTGGTTTTCTCCTTGCTTCTTGTAGGATTTCCAGTCAGTCGACTTTCCTGTAGTTCTGGGTAATGTCCATTTTATATTTTAGTTGTATTTTATTAAAATTGTTGTGTGCGGCTGCGGCTAGTTGCCTACCCGAGCAGCCATCTTGGATTCCTCGGCCTCTGAGTTTTCAATCCTTCCCTCTGCAAGGGCTGCCAGATCCAGCGATAGAAACACAGGCAGCCCATGTGTCTATCTCATCTCATCTCATTTCAATCCTCGTAAACAGTTCTATACCGAGTACTAATGTTCATCCCGTTATACAGGTAAGCAACAGGCCCCGGACCTGTGGCCGAGAAGAGAGCCGGGGCAGGGGCATCTGCCGCTTGGTCTGGGGCCCGCCCTCTGCCCTGCACTCCACACGCTGAGGGGCGGGGGTGTGCGGCGTGCGGGAAGCCCCACCACTAGCCCGGAGTGAGGCCTGGGGTCTGCAGGGCTACGGGCCTGGCCGGCAGGAGGCCAGGCCGGAGGAGGGCATGAGGCGGGCTCGCCCACAGCCGGAGGAGTTGTTTATGGGGTGGGAGGCTCGTAAAAAGTAACGGCTGGGTTGAGTGTGCCGCCCGAGGGCTGCTCTGGCCGCGCAGTCCGGACAGGCTCCCCGCAGTATATGGGGGACCTGCTTACTCTCCCACCCACCGGGCCGGCAGCAGGCAGGGCGAGGGGACCTGCACACCGGGACCTCCCCTCCAGCCTGGCCGGCCCACCTGAGGAGCAGCCCTGGGGCAGGGCCCGGCCACACCAGCTCACCCACTGAAAACAGAACGTTTCCGGCCACATCCACCCACACGGGCCCCAGCACCCACAGCTGGTGATGGAGAGCCTGGCACAGGGCAGGGGTGTCCCTGGCCCTGTAGGAGCCATGTGGGGGCGCCCACTCGCCAGGCATACTGGCAGGATCCTAAGTCACGTGTGGCTGGGGCAGTTTGGGAAACCCCCATGGTTCTCTGTCTACATGCTGGTTCATTCAAGTCTGGCAGCGGATGGAGCAGAACTGGCTGTGTCATCAGACACGGGTCCCCCAAGCTGGATACTGCCCCTCAGGGCGGCCCTGCTAGGTTTTCCTTCCTGCGAGGGGATGACAGCTCACCGGAAGTATTCCCCAGGGTAGCTGTGGACATGCAGGCAGCCAGGAGTACAAAGACCCTGTGAGCTGAGGAGAGTGGGGTGGCCATGGGGGCATCTGCTGGCTAAGGTGGGGAGGCCAGCGTGGTGGCCCGTCTGCCTGCAGGCCAAGGGCAAGTGGGAGCAGGAGCAGCGGAGGGAAGACCAAGCCCAGAGGAAGGTCACGGACCGGGCTGAAGGAGGTGGGGGAGGGGCCCAGAGACTGGGCCGAGAGGGCAGCATCCTGGGACCCACTGGCTCTCTGCTCTGACCCACCCCCGGGGTCCGAAACCCCCCGAGTGCCCTTTGCCAAGGAGCCCCCCCAGCCAGCCCACGATGGCGTGTGCTGTGACAGTGGCTCAGCCCCAAGGCCAGGTGCGTGGTGTGAGCAGTGGCGTCACCACCCCGTGGCCTGCGGCTCTGCCTCTCTGTTCGGAGCCCTCCCCCAGCTTGGCTTCCAAGGTCACTGTCTTCAGTCCATTACTTTCAACCCAGGTCTGGCCATGGATTAGCTGCCATCTCCCCCACCCCTCCCACAGCACCAACCACCAGGCGCCACGGAGTCCCAGGCCACGCTCAGCTGGCCACCTAAGAGGCCGCCTGCGCTCAGGGCTTCTCCGCCCCCTCGTCACAGCCCCCAGGCAGAACCGGTTCCCTCTGGCCTGAACAGGCTGCTGACTAACCCTGCAGCACTGCCGCTCAGGACTATGCTGACCACCCAGTGCACGGCACGCCACGCCACGCCACGCCACGCCACGCCACGCCAGGCAGAGTGCATGGACATGACAGAGTTTAGGAGAAAAAAGCAGCCTGTGAGAGGGAGGCAGTGTGAAGGTGCTGGCTCCTTGGTGGCTTGTTCCCTGTGGGACCAGACAGGCCCGTCTTAGGACCACAATGAGGGCAGTGGAGCCTGGGACTGGCCTGGCTGGCCACCCGGCTGAGCCCGGAGAGGGACTGCATTGCTTGCTGTGTCAGGGGCTGAGCAGGAGGCGAGTGTGGGCTGTAATGGGCCAGGACTGGCGCCTGGACGCCCTGGGCAGAGGGAAACGAGCCACCGATGCCGAGAGCTCCGGGTCCCCTCCCTCCCGGTCCCCTCCCGCCCGGTCCCCTCCCGCCCGGCCCCCTCCTTCCCGGTCCCCTCCCGCCCGGCCCCCTCCTTCCCGGTCCCCTCCCTCCCGGCCCCCTCCCGCCCGGTCCCCTCCCTCCTGGCCCCCTCCCGCCCGGCCCCCTCCCGCCCGGCCCCCTCCCTCCCGGTCCTCTCCCTCCCGGCCCCCTCCCTCCCGGCCCCCTCCCACCCGGCCCCCTCTCTCCCGGCCCCCTCCCTCCGGGTCCCCTCCCGCCCGGTCCCTCCCGCCCAGCACCCGGACAGAGGCAGGGCCTGGGCCCTCTGTGGAGCCTGAGTTCCGGAGAAGCTGCTGACGTGAGTCACTGCCCGCAGGCAGCCGCTTGCCTGACCGCTTCAAGCGTTTCCCAGAAAAGATCTCTCACCCCTCGGGGAGGGCTTGCTGGTCCCAACTCCCACCCCAGGAGCCCCAAAGAGGCAGGAGGGACAGAGGCCACTGGGCCAGTGGAGATGGAGAACAGCCGAGCACCTAACGCTCCCGCCCCAGCCTGGCCAGAGCCGCGTGCTCTGGGCCCGGGTGTGTGCTGGCGCCGGGGACGGGGCCCCTCTGAAGGGCGAGCCCTGTGGCCGGCTGCTCCGCCAGGGGCCGTGGCTGACCCTGCCTGACCACTCATGCATCCAGCCGCCGCTAATCAAAACCAGCCCGCGTGCTGCTCCTCTTGCTCAGGGGAGGCTCTGAGGAGCTGACGGGCATGAGGAAGAGTCAGATGACGAGGAATCTGAATTGCCAAACAGCTCTGGACCCATCAGCCCTCCCAGGAGCCATGGGGACCAGAAGCCGCTTAGGTGCAAAGCAAGCTGGGGCTCAGCACCCGGCCGCCCTGATTTTGAGTGCAGGCCATCCTTCCTGTGGTGGAGACACAATCACGACAGTTGCAGGAATGGTCACGACAGAGGCTCAGGAGAGAGGCACCGAGTCCAGCCACCCGGCCCCCTCTCCACGCCCGGGATCAGTGAGCAGTCAGCCCACACCCCGTGCCCTTGACCTGTCTCTTCGCACCTTCCATGCAGCCTGTGGGAACCTCAGAAAGGCTACCACTAGTCCTGCCTGGGGTATCCAGGACGTCTGCTGTTTGGTAGTTGGATTCATCGCTCACATTTACTTGTGACAATTAGGAGAGTCACACAAAGGTCCTAACGAGGGAAGGGACTGCTTTAGTCCCCGTGCTGGTCAATGCATGCTGGGGCTGAGCCCCCACAGCTGTATCCACAATTAGCGGCCCAGGCCCTGAGGCGCCCCGGTTCCCCTAGGAGCGTGTCTCCCCCCCCCTCCCCCGCAGCATCGTTCCCCACCTCTGCTTCCCAGCTTCCAGGACTGCCTCCGTCCAGCAGCCTCGGAGGGCCGAGCCCCGCCCAGCTCCCCTCATTCCGGCTCCTGGCTCTGTGGCTCTCTGTGCTCCACCATCCCACCCTCCGTTCTGTAGTCATGCCAGCCTGGGCCGTGCCTGCCTCAGGGCCTTTGCACACGCCCGGCCTGGCTCGCTCCCCCGTTCTTCCTGTGGCCATGGGTGCCAGCCTGGGTTCCAGCTCACGGTGGCTTCCTCAGAGGCCGTTACTGCCTGCCTGCTTCTGTCCATTTCTCCACCCTGTTTCTTTCCTTACCACCCTCATCGCATCCCGGCTGGTGACCTGGCTGGAGTCCTGACTACCAGGTTCCTCCCTAACGTGATAGTCTTTGGCCTCCTCAGCTGTCGTCAAGCCACACTATCTCCACCTTGCCACCTCGGCTCAGGGTCCTCCGCACAGGGGCCCGCAGCAGCCACCGAATCACGCATCCTCAAGCCTCTCTGGCTGACGCCGGGTCCCTGTGACAGCCCTCGCACATGGTGCTTGGCGTTACACCTCACCGGGGCCTGCCATGGGACAGCCATTCTTCACGGGCCAGCCGCACAGCCTCGCTGAGGACGCTCAGGCCCCCGGCCTCGGGACGTTACGGCCTCTCAGAGCTATCGCCCTATGAACCCTCCTCGATGAGAGCAGGCGCTCCTCCCTCCACCCCTCACCCTCTCCTCCATAAATCTGTTTCTTATAAACTCCATTTGGGCCCAGGGTCCTCCTCTGGGGCGGCTTGACCTCAGAGCCGCACCGCTGGGAGGTCTTACGAGGGGCAAACCGAGCCGCCCGCGCGGGGAGAGCTGGAGCGGGCGGCGGGGGCAGCAGCCAAGAACCCGGAGGCGGCCGCTCTGCCCCGCGGGGGACTGGCCCCGCTGGGGACTGTCGGTCCGTGCTGGCCTTGAGGAAACGCCTACACAAACACCGAGGGTCCTAAGGAGCCGGGGAAGCGGCGCTGATTAATAACCCGGGGTGTGCACTTTCTAGCTGCTTTTGTTTTATTTTCTTTCTGAAGAACCGCTTTCCAATAAAAATCCTGCCCAGGGCCCGATGTCACGTCTGAGCCTCTGTCAGCTTCAGCGACGCTGGGACTTGACACCAAGACCTCAGTCCATCCCCAGAGACCCTGCGAGACCAGCACACATCCCCGTGCTGTGGGGGAGGAGGCGGAGGCTCTGAGCTCCCGGGAGGCCCATTGGACTCCGCCAGGCCCATCATGGGCTGTCCTGTCCTGTCCTGTCCTGTCCTCCTTGCACACCCACTCCCTAGGCCGCTCAGAACGGCCAGGCCCAGGAGGCCGGCTCCTGCCCCCGCCCCCACCCCTCCCGCAGCCCGCTCGCTGCCGCCCAGCCTGCAGAGGCCCAGACGGTGCTTCATCTCCAGCACACAGGCCTCTGCCTCTGCAGATGCTGCTCCCTCGGTCTGCAAGCCCCTCTGTTCCGAGCACGCAGGTTCTGTCTCTGGCCAGCCTGTCCCGCCTCACAGCCCTGCTGCTTTGGGCACAAACTCTGGCCACCGCCAAGGTCCTTCACCTTCTGGGACCAGCAGGGACCAGGCTCTGTCCCAGCCTGGGCTGTCCCCAGGCTACCTCTGCGGTCCGGCTGGCCAGGAGTCTTCCGGGTCCCTTTGTCTGGCCCCAGCCGGCTGGCCATCCACCTGGCCTCCAGGGGACAGCAGGCTCCTGACCAGGAAGGCTGCCCGGGGCTGGTGACGTGGTGAAACACAGCCCCCAGTCCTGGATGTTGCCAGACTCACAGAGACTGAGAGAAGGTCCCTAGCCAGTTCGGGCCCCCAGTTCTCCTTGGGAGAGGGGACCAGGAGAATGGGGCCGTGCTCTTTCTGGCCGCAGCCAGTCCCCAAGCCCAAAGGGAAAACAGTTTCTCTGGTCACATGTACCCGTGTGTGACCCCACCTTGTCTCCAAATAAAAGCACCAGGAACACCCACACCTGGTGAGTGGCAGCGACAGGCGCGGGAGGAGCACGCAGAACCAGCACCAGAGCACAGCAACGAACTGTGCCTGAGCCCGCGCCGGGCCCGTCCCGCTGCCTGCTGCCGGGGCGGGGTGTGGGCAGGGGGGCGTGGGCGGCGCGGGACTCACCGTTGGAGCGGTGGATGCAGGTGTGCTGGTTGTCGCTGAGGAAGAAGCCACTGTGGCACTGACACTCGTAGCTGCCCAGGGCGTTGACACAGATCTGCTGGCAGCCGCCATTGTTGTCCTGACACTCGTCCACGTCTGCGGGAGAGGAAGAGAGGGAGAGGAGCTGGAGGGGAGGGTGCAACAGCTCCCCAGACTGCACTCCCCGAGCTACATACGGGAGGACCCTACCCCAAGGCGTTATCCACCCCACAGCCGTACTCCACAGACACCCATGGTCGGCAAACTGCGGCTCTCAAGCCACATGCAGCTCTTTGGCCCGTTGAGTGTGGCTCTTTCACAAAATACCACGGCCTGGGCGAGTCTATTTTGAAGAAGTGGTGTTAGAAGAAGCTTAAGTTTAAAAAATTTGGCTCTCAAAAGAAATTCCAATTCTTGTACTGTTGATATTTGGCTCTGCTGACTAATGAGTTTGCCGACCACTGCACTATGCCATATCCCATGGAGTGACTCCAGAGGGGACAGCTACCCTGGCTGTCGCTCAGCTGACCCTGACTCTCCTGTGTGCCGGCATCTTTCCTGTACTAACTCCTCTGAGCCTCCCGGTAACCCTGTCAGTCAGATCCAGCTGTGACCCCATCTAAGAGGTCAGGGAACTGAGGTACAGAGAGGCAAAGCCACCGTCTAAGGCTCCACGGAGGCAGGATTCAAACCTGGTGGTCTGACTCCCAAATCTGGGCTCTCGCCGATACCACTGCTGCCCCTCCCCCCAAGACAGTGCAGCCCACACGTCCACCCCCGCCCCAGCCTGGCCAGCTGAACTTCGGGTTCACAGCAGACACACACGGCCTTGCAGCTAGGAAGGGGCTGGCGGACAGGGCAGCCTGCTGTCCCCTGTCCCCTCCCTCCTCCCCTCCCCCATGCTGCTTTCCCCGATGCCCGGGCTCTCGGCCTCACAAATTGATTTCAAAAGCCCAGGGAACGGGAAGGTTTTGAAAAAGCCCTGACCCCTGGCTGCCGGGAGCGGGCGGAGGCTGCCAGGCGGTCTGTTCTGGCCAGGCGGCTGGCACAGAGGGTGCCGCCGGCTGGAGTCTTTATGGCGTTCTGGCCTCACACAGCACAGCATGTTTCAATTACCGAGGCCGTAACTCCCCCCCTGTCAGTTTGTTTAATGAAAGAAGGGCTGCTTAAACCTTAATGTGCCATGTCTGTATTGTCATTTTAATAGGCAAATATATGAAACCACAACGGCAACATGAGCTACCGGCTGTGTCTAGCCAATACCCCAGCCCCCAGCACGTGTGTGTGTGTGTGTGTGTGTGTGCGCACGCGTGTACGTGCGCGCGAGCACACACACACACACACACACACACACACTCGCTCATGCACACCCCTTGGGCACGGAGCCTGACACATGGTTCTGCAAACACAGGCATCTGTTCCTCCCGGAGGCAGGTGAGAGGGCCGCAGAGTGGCTGCACCGAACTGTCAGCTGGGCCCCTCGGGCACCGGGACACCGCCGAGAGCCGCTCCCGTGGAGGCTGACCGCGAGGCAGCGTGCGGAGGGGCAGAGCTCTGGACGCATAAGCCACGCTGTGGCAGCTCCAGGGCAAAGGGGGCTCGTGCTGAGAGGAGCCGACGGTGGGAGCGGGGAAGGCAGGAGGTGTTACTCTGAAACCCTTTTCTGCTCAGTGAGGTCTTCCTGGTGGCTCCCCAAAGGCCCAGGCCCGTGTGGCCTTTGCTGGGACACCTCCCCCCACCACCCTGGTGGTGTTTGCTTCTGGCAGTCTGCCCCTGCCATGAACGTTCTAACCAGGCACCGTGTCCCGGTCATCCTGTGGAAAACAGCATGGAGCTAGCATTCCCCGAGGCCGGTACGGGTCAGGAATGGCCTCACCAACATCAGCTCACCGGACCCTCGCAGCAACCCGGGTGACAGGCCGTGCTGCCGGCGCCCCTGCACAGAGGGCCCTGGGGCTCTGGGGCTGGACTCACAGCCGCTCAGAGGGAGGGCGGGCTCAGACCCTGTGCAGCCTCTGAGCACAGGCCCCCGGCAGAGGCCTGACCGAGTCTCCTTTCTATTCCGCACCCACAGGGAGAGGGCTCACTGCCACACACGGCCAGGGCCCTGGCGCACAGCCCGGCCCCGGCTCCTGCTGGGGACTCGGAGGGCTCGGGCCAGGCTCTCCACAGCTTGCCCACCGTGCACAGAGCAAGCCTGTCTCAGCCTGAGCCATGGCCTTGGGCGGGCCCGGGGTGGAGGGCGTGGGGGGAGGAGGCGCTCTCCTCTGAGCCTTGCTGGCGGCTAAAGGTCCCTTATCTTTACTTCGGCCGCAGCTGAGCGCTCCCAGAAGGCAGAGCGCCTTGGCACAGGGGCGTCCACACAGCAGAGAGGCCCATGGGCTCTCAGAAACCCTTTAGCTGGCAACAGAGCTGAAGGACGCGGTGAGGAGCTAGCCTCCCCCGAAGACCCCTGCTCTGTGAGGGGCCTGCGTGGGGCTCTGCCTGGACCAGCCGGGTCAGCCTGCCCACAGCCTCCCTGGGTAAAAGTGCTCCCTTCCTGAACCCACAAAGCAGCACTGACGGCAGTGGTGGTGGTGGTGGTGGTGGGCGGGGGATGCAGACAAAGGTGCTGGGAAGGCGGAGAGCTGAACTGTGGCTGGCTCCTGACTCGGGGCCTCGGCTGGTGGAGCTGGGAGACACCGTCAGACACAGATCATTCTGGTTTGGTCTGCGGTGAAAGGAGACGGCCTACGCTCCTGCGGGCTGGGCACCGTGAGCACGCGTTCATTCCACCCAGCCAGGGAGGGCGGGAGGTGTGAGGGAGGGAGGGAGGGAAGGAGGGAGGGAGGTGAGGGCACCCAGGAGGACAAAAGAGGGACCTGGCTCCAGCTCTGCTCCCACCCAGGCCTGAGGACCAGCTGTCTGCGAAGCCCCTCCCCCTGACCCTCCCGTATCCCAGCAGCCACAAGGCTAGTGATGTCTCCTCACGCAGTACCTCTGTCTCACCTCCACCCTGGCACTGCCCTGGCTGGGGCCAAGCTCTCCCTCCCGATCCCACGGTGGTGACTCTGGGGCCAGGGCTCCCACCACCTCCCTCGTGGCTGTGTGAGCACAGCCTGATGCGGGGGTGGGCACGCAGCCCTCAGCTGGGACTCCCCCCGCTCTGCTCAGTGTGCCCACCCCTCATGGAAACTGGCTGCCCTGACCCCACTGGCCACTGCAGGGCTGTGTCAGGGCTGCTGGCTCCCAGCAAGCAGGTCTGCAGAGCCGGCCCGACGGGCTGCAGGCTGCTGTGCTTCCGGAAGGCCTCTGGCTGGCTGTGGTTTGCCGGGAGGCTTGCGTTCTGGCCCAAGGTGTCAGTGTCTGTTTTTATTAATAGCTGGCTGTTGGTCCCTCTTTGGGCCAAGAACCCAGGACTGAGTTATTTATAAGAACTGAAAATTACTCTGCATCCAGCGCCGGCCGCTTTGTTTAGCGCGAACCTTTCACGATTGGAAACAGAGACGCCGTGTTCTGCCTGGACCCCACCCATGTTTTCCTGGTCACTAAGAGTCTACTGTGTGTCCGGCTCTGGCCTGGCTCCGGCAGCCCAGCTCCCACGGAGGGCCAGGGGCAGAGGCGGAGGCACCGGGCCATCCCAGGACCCCAACTCAACCTCCATCCCCGAGGGCTGCCTCCGGGACCCTGGGGCGGAGGCCAGGCCCTGCCCGGCTCTTCTCCGAGGGAGGCTCAGGCAGAGAGCCTCTTGGCTATTGGGCGGTTCTTGCAAAATTGCATTTGATGACTTGAGTGTAAACAAATGAGAATCAGATGGGTTAGATTTGGGGTAAAATGCACGTGGGTCTTAGGGCTTTGGGGCCTGGGCTCTGCAGCCCCAGGACACTCCCTGAGCTGTCAGAGGGGCTGGCACAGGCGCGAGTGAGGTATGGCTGGGTCTCCCGGGACCTGTCTACTTCCTGGTCTGGCCCTCAGCGCGTCCTTCCCTGGGCTCCTGACTCCCCGCAGGTCGCTGTGTGCAGAGGACACAGGGTCCCGCTGCAGCCCGATCTGACGCAGCCCCTCGGGCTGGGCCTGCGTCCACGCTCAGGACGGGGATGAGGCACATGAATGGTGGGCCGGCTCTCCAGAAACAGTGAGGCCCACTCACACCCACACCCAAGGAGCCACCTGGGAGCCAGCGCTCTGTGTAAGTCTGCCGGCCCCAGGGTCTGTCACCCCACCCCTCATCCAGGCCACCTTTAGACTCAGCTGCTGCCGCAGGTCCCCAGCGATGGCCGAGCGGCATCGAACACCTCTAAAGACCGGGAGGTGGCTGCCGCGCTCCCCGACAGCGACCCGCACGATCCTCCCTGTGACAGCTGCCTCCCCCGGTCACAGAGCTGGGCCAGGCCTCAGTGAGTGCTTGCTGTGTGACCCTGAGCAGCTCACTTACCCTTGCCAGGCTTTGGTCTCCTTCTCTAGAGAACAGGGATAGCGGTAACCTGAAATTGTGTTTTTCCAAAATGTTTTCATTAGTTTTAGAGAGAGAAGAAGGGAGAGGGAGAGAGATAGAAACATTGATGAGAGAGACACTGATCAGCTGCCTCCTGCATGCCCCCCACTGGCAACTGAACCCACAACCTGGACATGTGCCCGTCTGGGAAGTGATCTGGTGATCTCTTGGTTCATGGGCCGATGCTCAACCGCTGAGCCGCACTGGCTGGGCTGAAGCTGTTTTGAGAAGAAAACAGTGGCGGAAGCACTTGGCACAGTGCCCGGCACGCACATACCACGGTAAGTGTTAGTCCTAGCCAGGCCGCCGCGGTGCCCCAGGCAGTCCAGGTGCGTACACTCTGGGGGCAGGGTGACAACGAGCAGCATCCACTCAGTGTCACGCAGCCTGCGGTCTGCACCGTCATCTAATTCCAGAACATTCCATCACTCTCAAAGGAAGCCCTGAACCCAGTGTCAGCCCCAGTTCTCCCCTCCACCAGCCCCAGGCAACCAAGTCTATTTCCTACCTACTTGCCTATTTTGGACATTTCATATAAAATACGGAGCCATACAGTATGGGGCCTTTTCTGTCTGATTTCTCTCAGGTGGCACCATGTTTTCCAGGTCCATCCGTGCTGGAGCATATGACAGCGCGTCATCCCTTTTCATGCCTGAATGCCATCCCCAGGCTATCGGCGCACCCGCTGGGGCCATGTGTCACTCTCCTGGGATATGCGTAGGAGTGGCCCTGTTGGGTCACAGGGTAATTCCAGGTTTAACTCTGGGGGCTGTCCAACTGTCCCATAGTGGCTGATACCACTTACTGTCCCAGCAGCAGAAGAGGCGTTCCAATTTCTCCACATCCTCCCTGACACTCATATTTTCCTCCGTTTGTGTTTTAATGAGATTGTGACCATCCCCGTGGCTGTGAAGTGGTATCTCATATGGTTCTGATTTGCATTTCTCTAACGAACGATACTGAGCATCTTCCTGTGCTCGCTGTCCACTCATGGGTGTTCTCTGGAGAAATGCCTCTGCACATCCTTTGCCCGCGTTAGGACTGGGGTCCTCGCCCTGTCCCTGTGGAGCTGTGGGATCCCCATACAGCCCAGGCCTGTGGCCGGCCGGACACTTCCTCCCGCTCTGCGGCTCTGAGTCCGTTACAGCGGCCTCAGACAGCACTCTGCCGAGGAGCTCAGGACGCCTGTGGGGCCCAGGCTGGCGAGGCCCCAGGAGATACTGCTGTGCCATGGCTTTACCCACCTCCAATGATGCCCAAACCTCTAGGCTGCCTGCCGAGCTGTCCACACTCAGCGGCAGTGGCTGCCTGGCACCGCCCGGGGATGTTCAACCGGCAGGTCAGACCTAACGGGGCCCACACAGAACAAAGCAATCTGGTCCCCTCCGCCCTCAGCCAATGGCAGCACGGCCCGCACTCGCTTCAGCCAAAACGCTTGGTGGCCATCCATGGTACTGCCCCCCACACCCCCTCCCTCAGCACCGGCCCGGCACTCCACCTGCGGAAGGAAAGCCCGGTTCCCTGGCAGTGCTTCCGGAAGCAGGCGAAGAGGCAGGGGCTTGGAGACAGCAGGTGACCTCCCAATGACACCTCACTGACCTCTGTCCCACACTTCCAGCCAGTCCAGCCCCTTCTTGCATCTCCCCAGTGGGGGCGCTCTCCTCCGCAGCCTCAGGAGCGCGCTGGGCCGGGCAGCCCGCCCTCTCCCCAAAGGGACAGTGAGCCAGGATGGGAACCGGCTTCCATGCCCGCCCTGGGGCTGGCAGCACAGCTGGAGTGAGACCTGGGGCATCTGAGGGAGGCGCTGACACAGATTTCTTTTGATGGGGACAGGAGGAGGACTGGAGGGAGGGGAGGGGGAAAAGCAAACAAACACATCTTGGAACCAAAGCAAGCAGCTCTAAGGAAGGAAGGGAAGTGCTCTGACAGCGTTCTTAATGAGCAGCCTCGGAAATAAACCAGGCCCAGCTGCCTGCAATTACTTCCAGAGCCCGCTGGCGGGGCGGGCAGGGCGACCCACGGCCTGGGACAGCTCCACGGAGCCCCAAGGGCCGGGAGCTGCCTCCGGCCGGCCCCTCACTCCTGACTCCAGCCAGGCCGTGACTCTCTAGCATTCATTTTCCGACCTGGGGGAGGAGGCCCTGGAATTCGGAACCTTTGAGCATTATTCTTCCCCGTTTAATCCAGCGTCTTCTCCCACCTTCTGTGCGGCTGAATGTAACAACTGGGCTAAGGTGGCCAGGCGTCCTGCTTTTGGCGGGGCAGTCCCAATTTTTAACAATTTGTTCCGCGTCTCGCGGCGTTTTAAAACAGTCCCGATTTTAAAATCAGAGCTTTTTGGAAAGTTTGTAGGCAGCCATCTTATGAGGGTGTGAGGGTGAATTTGCATATCACCTCTTCATTATATAGGATTAGAATTTACAAGTAATTTTGAAAAACACTAAAAAACAAGGACTGGAGAGAGGAGGACTGATCCTCTCTCCAGTCCTCCGTTTTGTCCTCCGGGGACAGGACAAGCCGGAGGCCTGGGGATGGCGGCTGCCAGGCAGGGGAGCACGGGGCCTGCGGTGCAGGGACAGGCTTCACGCTCAGACAGAGAAGGCCAGGCTGGAGTGACGGAGAGCCAGGCCCAGGCCAGCTGCCGGGATGAGGAGCCCCCCTCAGGCTTACTCAGAGGACTCCACCAGTACCTGCCCTGCGCCCGTGAGGGAGCCAGGAAGGGCACACCGGCCTGGGGGTCCCTCTCCCACCTTTAAGGTCGCACCGAGGAGGTGGCTGAAGACCCCAGACCAAGGCTACCCACTTCCCACAGCGAGGCCTGGCTGTGGGCCCAGGCGCCTCCGCTGCCGGCTTCTTTCCTGCTGCACGTGGCCGGGATGCGGTGGGTGGCGGCAGGAGGGGGCTGGGAGGGCAATGCCTGGGCTGGCTGATGGCCACGACAAGCAGCCGGGCCAGGCCCGCGGTGCTGGGAGGGGGGTCACCGCTGCCCTTGTCCAGGCAGCAGACCCAGTGCGTCCAGGGTGACCCCACACGCCACCGGGCGCGGGCTGCTCCCAAACAAGCAGCGTGTGGCAGCGGGCGTGCCGCCCGGAGGCTCAGACGCCTGTTTGTCCACTGTGCCCTGTGGCACCGGCTCAGCTCTGCTCTGGTGGCAGGATATTTTGAAGGAGCCTTCACAAGACACTTATTTTTGTTTATTTCTCGAGTTCTGACCAAGTCCTTGGCACCCGGACTAAAAACAAGAGGAAGCAGCGCTGCTGGCCCGGCCTGCCCTTTGCAGCGGGCGCTTCTCTGCTGTTTTCGGACAGAGCGCCCTCCTCCCGGCGCCGCCGCGCCCAGGCCTGTCTGTCCGAGGCGGGACAGCCCCCGGGGGGTGACCGGCCTCTCAGCCCAGTCCTCCCGGGGGAAGGCAGGCTCCTGGGAGGTGGCCCCTGACCTGGCCCCAAAGGAGAGCAGGAGAGAGGGAGGCCTCCAGCGCTCCTGCTGCCACCGTGCCCCGTGCTCCCACCCAGACCACCTCCCTGACCCCGCCCCCTCCCGGGGCATCTCGGAGGAAAAGTGAGAGCGGAGAGCTGGCCCAGAGGGGAGCGGGGAGCCAGGCTCCTGTGTCAGCCTGAGTCCGCACTGTCCCTTCCCCTAGAGTGGAGGCTAGAGGAGCTGGGTGCGGAGAGGAAGACTCTGAGCCTCAGGGCCACGGGCGCTGCTAGGACACGTCCCCGCTGACGCCCTGCCCCCGGCAAGCTGGAGCTCCCGCTGGCTGTGCTCCTCTGGCTGTGCTCCTCAGTCAGGGTCTGCCCCTTCCTGGCCCCCCGACCCCCTCTGTCACACAAAAGGGCCTGCGCTGGGCCCGGGGACAGAGAGCCCTACCCCCCAGGAGATCCTGGGTAAGCAGGGGAGCCCAACCCCCAGATGGCCAGTGACAAGCGGGGCGCTCAGGGCTGAGTCAGACGGAGGCTCAGGGGGAGGGTGTGCGCCCCAGGGAGGCTTCCGAAGGGGCTGAGTCTGAGGGGATCCTGAGGGGCCGGCAGGGCCAGCCAGAGTCTGACGGAGAACACGGGGAGGGCAATGCAGGCAGAAGGAAGACCAGGGCGAGGCCGCTCCAGAGCAGGGAAGGGCGGCCCTCTGGGGAAAGGAAAGATGCTCAGTATGGAGGAGGGTCCAGTTCGGAGAGGAGGAGGGGGCACACAGGGCTGCACCTCCGGGGACTCGGGGGACCTGACCAAGAGCTCGGGCACTCGAGCGAGGACGTGCCTGCTGCCAAGTGGAATCACAAGCCGCTAGAGGCACCCTGGGACCTCACAGGGGGGCCGGCGCCATGGAGAGCCGGGCCCCATCCCCTCCTTCCAGCCGGAGCCGGAGCGGCACCCCTCCCAGGGCTTCCCGTGAAACAGAGGCTCTGCTTCTGCAAACAAACCCCCGGATCAGAAAACCACTGGTGGAATCCCATCCCTTTACTTCACATGTGTCAGGGAAACTGAGGCACCGGGAGGCGGGAATGTCCCAAGATCCCAGCAAGTCTAAACCCTTGGCCCACTGCCCTTCACCTGGCACCCGCCTGGCACCCACCTGGCCCTGCTGCCTCCTGACCAGCTCCCTCCGGAGCGGGCTGTGTGCAGGCCTGAGACACACCTGAGCCCCCTCCCTCCCCCTCCCTCCCTCTCCCTCTCCCCCGCTCCGTCAGCTCCCTGCTTCTGAGTGACTGAGAGCAGGAAGCATGTTTATAAAGATGGACACGCACCAGTGTTTCTCTTTCTCAGGCCAAAGAATTTCCGCCTGTGACAGCTGCTGGAAGCTGGAGGAGTGGGCCGAGGCCATTGGTCCTGCAGACCCAGCGTGCTCAGGTCACCTGAGGGGGCGCCAAGACGGGGGCGGGGGGGGGGGGCAGGCGTAAATGCAGAGAGCGGGAGAGACCACTGGGCGGACCTTAAAAAGCGCTGGTGTTTACGGATGCCCACCGGCCGGCCGAAGCTGTCTGGTTTTACATCACAGCGGCCGGCACCCCCGCCCCCGCCCCCGAAGAACCGCTCGGAGCTGCTGGATCTGAAGACAAATAAATGGGCCGGGAGCAGCACATTGCCTCCAGCTGTCCTCCCAGAGGGGAGGCGCCTTCAAAGGGCCGGGCGGCGGGACGCCCTTTCATCCCGCAGCCGCCTTGCCGGGAGGGCCCGCCTGCTGCTCCGGGGACGTGCGAGCGTCCGGTGCCTGCCTCCCACATGTGCAGCGGGCTCCCGGGCGGGCAGAGTGTCCCACATCCCCCCCTCTCCGCTCTCCCACCTCCTCCCCTCTCCTCCCTCCGTCTCCCACCTCCTCCCCTCTCCCCTGTCCGTCTCCCACCTCCTCCCCTCTCTTCTCCCCATCTCCCATATCCTCCCCTCTCCTCTCTCCGCTTGGCTGCCGCTGAGCCACCTGCTCATCCACCTCCACCTCTGATCCTGGCACAGAGAGATCATGCCCATTCTGCAGAGAACAACACTGAGGAAGAGGTGATGCGTCCAAGGTCACAGAATGGGTGTGGGGCTGAGCTGGGTGGGACCGGAAGCCCTGATGCCAGGTGACCCTCGTGTCGAGGGACGAGCACAGAAACCAGTGCCCGAGGACGGGAACTTTCTGACCGGGGGGGGGGGGGGGGAGGGGAGGGGGAGCAGGGGCTTGTGGAGGGGCTCAGGGTGGAACCCGCGTCCCCAGCTGAGGGGCTTCACACCGCTAGGGCCCAGGCTCCTCTCTGCACCTCTGCCAGCTCAGAAAACGCATCCGTTTCCTTTAAATACTAGGAATGAGTGATAACGAGCTACGTCACATCTCCTGAGACCTTGTTACATGCCAGGCCCACAGTCTGAGCTGTACAGAACCCCTCTCATCAGTCTGCCGCATCCCTGTCAAATCAGCACTCCTCTCAGCCCCTCCCTCCAGGCCACACAGTGAGATGGTCCCGGATGCGAAGCTGGGCAGGCTGATGCCCTCTGCTTCTCCAGGGCCGGATGCCACCCATCTGCTCACCGCGGCCCCGGCAGGTGCTCCCGCATCCTTTCTAAGTGAATGGGGCTCCGACCTTGGCTTCCATGCCCCCCAGGAGCTCCTGAGGCTGTACCATGGGGGCTGCCTGCCGGGCATGGGGGTGAATTAATTAAATGTGTGACTACGAATAGCAGGCTAATTTTTAAGCTGATAGTTTGTATAAGCCCTTGAATGATGCTATAAATATCCACATGGCTTTGGCAGAGAAAAGGTCCCCCCCCCCCCCCCCACATTCCAACCGGCCTTCCCACCCCCGCCCCCAGCTGACTACTCACAAACTTCTAAACTGGACACCATTCCCGTCTGGGTGGCTGTTGATCATCTCAAACTGAACTTGGCCAAACAGACTAGCGTCTGCCCTCTTCGCACTCCAGAACCTCTCCTGGCCCGGCCTCCAATCTCACCCGCAGCAGCGCGGCCACGCAGACACTCGGCAGAAAGCTGGCCGGCGGTCCTGATCCTCTTTCTCCCTCGCCTCCCACGTAAACAGCGTGTTAGCTCTGTTTTCAAAACATATTCTCAATCCGCCACTTCTCCCCACCTCCACCCTGTCACCCTGGCTGAGCCGCCATCTCTGACCACTGCAATGGTTGCTCTCTCATTCCCTGTAACACCTTCTCTACTTAACAGTCACAGCAAATCCCTTTTAATGAAAATGTCAACAAGATGGTGTCAGTCCCCGTTTAAATGTCCATGGCCACACAGCTAATTTAGAATGAGCCTCAGCACCCTTCTAGGCACACAGGACCTGCCCGACCCAGCACTGCCCACTCCGGCTGCGTCTCCAGGCCCTGTCCCTGACCCTGACCCCTCACCCTCCAGGCACACTGACCTGTTCCCAAACTCACCTCGCTCGCCCCTGCTTGGGACTCTGCACCTGTCCTCCCCCTTCTGTCGGGAGGGAAGACCCTCCCCAGACTTAGACGGTGGCTTCTCCCTCCTCACTGAGGTCCCTGCACACGGCCGTCCCTGACTGTGCGGCGCAGTGGAGGTGACCTCTGAGGCTGGGCTGGCAGGACTTCCGGGCCTGGTCTCCCTCTCCTGGGCCAGCGGCCGTGCTGCGAGGAGGCCCACGCCGGCCCACGCAAAAGGCCACGGGAGAGGCTGCCTCTGCTCGGCGCACAGCCAACATTAGCCCCGATGGGACGTCAGCAGAGAAGCTTCCAGATGCTTCCCGCCTCCACGTGCTCTCAGCGGAGTCCCAGGCCCGGGAGCACTGACAAGGCGGCCCTGCTGAGCCCCGGCGCCCACCGGGACAAAAGGGTGCTGTGTGGCTCCGCGGGCGGGGATTATGCAGGAACAGTCTCAGGGTACAGCCCTGCCCAGCCCCCTCTCCTACCCTCTCTACCACAGGGTTCTGTGTTCTTATGGCCACTGGAGGGGACCTCACTGAACGTGAACTGACTTTCCACGGAAGCCCCTGAGTGTGGGCGGGGCTGCCTTCGCTCACCACGCGCTGCCTCCAGCCCGTGAAACAGCGAGGGGCGCGGCAGGTGCTCAGAGCGGCTTTCTGCCACAAACGAGCGGGTGGACCCAGGGGGGCTCTGGTGTCACTGCTCACACGGCTGCTGCTGCCATCAGAGCCGAGAGCATCTCTGTCCTTTCCACAGCCTGGGAGACCTGGGACAGAGGCCCCTCCAGTTCACCTCCTCTTTCCGTGTGCCCAGCATGGAGGCTTGCTGAGCTTCAGGGCCCAGGTCACAAGGTATTTTTACAAGTTCATTCGTTCATTCGTTCATTCATTCATTCATTCATTCTCTGAGCGAGTGGAGCCTTCTTGCTCCTCAGCATGCCTCCCACCCACCTGGCTTGGCAGATACTGGGGTTTCTGCACAGCTAACACCCAACAGCGGGCGGTCCCTCCCCGAGCTGGCCAGCCTCCCAGAGCTGATGCTGTTCTGGGTGCCATGGGGCAGGGGGTGGGCAGTGGCTTACGGCCTTGACCTGGCAAATGCACGGACGTGGGCTCGGTCCCAGCCCCACCACTGCTGGCTGTGGGCTCTCGGAGCTTTTGCTCCCCTCATCTGTAGGGAGGGTTCTCGTGGCCTTTGCCTGTGGATGCTGGGGGACACCCCGCAGAGACCCCCCCAGCGCCCCATCTCGCCTCAGGGACGCGGTCTGCCTAGACAGGCCAGGCCCAGCGTAGGCGCTGTCACTGAGCGGGAAAGGGGGTCTGCTAATGGAGCACGTTCCCCCTGAGCCCGGCTGCACATGGCTCCTCTTCACAGGAAAACCTTGTGAGCCGCCGAGAAACGTGCTTCTCAGTAAGTCAGGGAGGCCGGGGGCCGACGGAAACATCTGGCCGGTGAACTAACGGCTCCGAGAAAAGCAGCCCGCCTGGCGGGGCGGGAGACGCGATCGCTGCTGGTTCTAATTTAGGATGAAAAAAGCCGAGTCTCTTGGCCTCAGTGTTGCTCTTATGTCCAGTTGCGCGGAGTTTGGAATAATATTTTTCAAGCAGAACTACTGCTATTTCGGTAATTGCGATGCTAAAAGCAGCCATTTGGGGTGGAGCGAGGATCTCACCGCGGTCTGAGTCCCGCTGGTGTCACTTTCTGTTACGTTTGAGAAACTCCTCAATAAAGATGTCAAACAGAGAGAGGGTTTTGTTCCCCAGGGGACAGACTTGGCCACCCTCCAGGGCACGGTCCCAGGCAAGCCATCTCCACGAGAAAATAACCCCTCCGCTCCAAGGGAAGAAGAGGCTCAACTGTGAAAGCTCTGGCAAGAAAACAGCCCGGCCGCCGGCCTCGCTTCTCCTAATTAACTCGGAATGCTTCGCAGCCTCCAGCCAGGGTTCACCGGCCTCGGCCCAGGAATCCGGTGCTGGTCGGGAGGAATGTTACACCCAGACGAGGCTCTTGACCCAGACTTCTGGGGACAGAACAGGAGATGCAGAGCCGCCCAGCTGGCCCGGTGGGGGAGGGCTTGTGAAGGGGCCCGGGGCACTGACCAGAGACGGTCAGGCTGCACAAGGCAGCCAGAACTTCCCAACATGCGGCCTCTCGCGGCCCCCAACACCCACCGGGGTCCCCCCTCCGCCCGTCCTGTGGCTCCCGCTCTCCCCGTGGAGTCAGAAGTCCCCAGAGGGTCATGTGCACCTGGAACCCCTACCTGCCCTTCCAGACCACAGTCTGGGTCCCCGAGACCCTACAACTCCCTGTCCGAATGGCCCTGCCTGTCCCGCTGAGGGACAGGTGACACGTAGGACCACGCAGTAGCTAAAGGGAGGGGTGGGCTGGGGCCAGGAGCCAGAGTTTGGCTCAGACGGTGAGTGCCAGGCCCCCGTGGGTGGGAGAAAGCCAGGGGCGAGGAGGGGGGTGGGAGCAGGGCCGGCACACCTCCGCTTTCTGGCACAAACTCCAAGGAGACCTGAACTCTCCATTCCAGTCCAGCCTCCCCAGGCACGAGGTAGGAATACTTGTCAAGGGTGAACAGACTGAACACGTTCTGGTTCCGAAGCCTCGTAATGACTTTTACGTATTTAGCCGCACGGGACACGGGCCTCCATTGTGCTCCTGCCAAACCCCGTAAGCGCGGGGCTGGGGGCTGGCCAAGCAGGAAGCACGCTGGAACACCGGGTTTATGTTATAGCCTCGGTGTTCTCAGGCTGGCAACCCTCCCCTGATGGTGACGATGATGAATGCTGTGGGGACAGAGCAGGGGCAGGCGGCTGAGGGCTGTGGCTGCTGGCCTGCACCCTCGGCACCGACAGGACACCACCCAGCGCTGGGGTGGCCCTCCCCGTCGCACACAGCCACAGCCACCCCCAAGGTCACTCAGTGCCTCAGACACAGGCACTCCCGACCCTCGGAGGGTGTGACTAACCGGTCCTAAACCATGAGCTTGCGTGGCGACACCCTCACGCTGCAAGCCCACTCCGGACTCACTGTTTGTTCCTGCCACTCTTTACCGAGCCTCACGGCCCCGACGCTGACCCCATACTTCACTGCGCTTCACGGACCGGGCGCTGAGGCTCCGAGAGGGCCTGTGGCCAGCGCGGTTCGGGGCTGCTGGTACCAAGATCCGACACCTCGAGAGTGGGGCTGTGTCTTGAGAAGGAAAAAGCCCGAAGGGTCCGCTGGGAAGGGCCTGCCCTCGGCTGAAAGCAGAGGGGAGAGAGCCTTCTACACTGCCCTGTGTGCAAGCGGGCCTGCCTCAGCCAGGAGCCCAAGCGCGGCCCCGCGCTCTGCACAGGCGAGGGCGCTGCGGCCAGAGGCCCGGGCGCAGGCAAGGCCTGGGCTGCGGGTGGCGGGCTCCAGCCCCACCGGGTCTGAGCGGCAAGAGATGGCCCACCTCGTTCACCTCCCCGAGGGCCGGTGGTCAGACCCCGCTTCGCCAGCGTGCCAGGTGCGCTCTGCTAGGGCTCCACAGCCACGATCGCATTCCATCCGCGCAGGACCCTGACCCCAGGGACTCCGAATCCCACTTCACAGGGGAAACTGAGGCACGGGGGAACGTGACTGGCCAAAGGTCACATGGCTGAGAGCCTGGCAGGGCCGGACTGGAGCCCAGAACTGACAGCTCCCGAACACCGTCCTGACCACCGGAGGGGTGGGGGGCTGGTGTCCCACCCACTGTGCACAGCCCTGCCGGCTCCGCCTTCGCAGGCTCATCAGCTACAGAAACGTGCTCTTTCCGTCCCCTGAGAAAGGGCAGGCTGGTAGAGCGAAGGCTCATGCACTGGGGGGCTCAGTAGATAGCATTTGGACGGTGATTAACTCGGCATCTGGCACAGTAAATGCGGTGCAGCCCGCTCTTTACAATCTAATCAAAGGCTCTGCACTTCCGCAGCCCACCTCCCCTGGCTCCTGCCACCCACCCTGAGCCTGGCCTCAGAGCCACCCGCCGCTTGCCACACGGGCTGTGCCCTTGGCCCCGCAAGCTGCTCCCGTCTCTGGAGACCCTGCTCCATGCAGCCTCCTCTGTAAAGCCACGCCCTCCCCAAGGGGTCAGCCCTCCCTCCAGTTGGGGCGGGGACCAGGCCCTCAGGGGAAGGGCAGTTGGGGGGGACCCTTACTACCCCACCAGCACCCTTGCAGGGGTAGAATCCCCAGGGTCCTCCGGGCTTCAGCCCCTGCCGTCCAGACGCCCGTTTCCGAGCTCACCGGGTGCAATCACCTGTCACAGACCTCTTTCCCATAACAGGCCCGTCCGAGAGCCAACGGGCACTGAACAGAAACAGGCGGGCATCTCAGGCGGACACACCGCGAAGAGGAAAGGTCCAGAGCACGTGGGACTGCACGGCCCCTGTGCCACCCACCAGCACGCCAGCTGGCACGGGGGCAGGGGTGCCGAGTGCTTCAGGAAGCGCTGCAGCGAAAGCCATAAAGAACCCAATGCCCCTCGGACCCCGCAGTTCCACCTCTGGGAAGAACTGCTGAGGCCACAATTAGGAAAACGAGACGGGAAGGTTTGTGCCCAGAATCACCTGGCTAAAGCTCGATTCTCGTGGCTAAAAGCAAACAAACAAGATAAGCACAGCCTAAACGTCCAACCACAAAGGCTGGCTGGTCACCGAGAGTACGGCTGCCAAGCGGGGGTCCGGACCACTGGTGGCCCCTGAGGTCCGAAAGGTTGGCGAGCGCGGACCCAGAGCAACGCCTGTCTGTTGACTATTTGCACCTTCTGAGTGCCGGCCACCGCACCCTCACCGCGGCGAAGCAGGCAGCAGGCCTGCCCCGTTCACAGCGGGGACTCTCGGGCTCAGAGGCCGGGATGACGGGAACAGCCGCTGATGGCACGCACGCCTCTCAGCTGCCCAGCGTGATCTGCTCCTGCTCACCGCAGCTGCAGGTGGCGCTCTCCCACCCTCCCTCCGCCTACGAGGGACTGAGCAGGGACACCAGTCACTACTCGCAGCCACACTCCTGCCAAGTCCATGGCCCTAACCCCGGCTCCCGCCCTCCGGCCCAGGGTCACTCAGCAGCCAGGTGCTTAGGGGACAGTGTGACCTGCAAGCGAAGGAACGCCGGAGGCTGCTGGAAGCTGGAGAGGAGCCCGAACAGATTCTCCCTGGAAGCCCTGGGAGGAACAACCCACTGAACCTTCTCCTCAGCAACCTCCGGCTTAACAGACGAGGAGGCGGCTGGGAAAATGGCAGTAACAGGGCGGCCAGGCCAACATACCTGCGTGAGGTCATGTGATGTTCAAGGGAGAATTAAGGGACAAAGACCATGCTGACCACCGATTACTACAGTGAAATCACACCTGGGAGCAGGGAAGAGCCTGAGGGGAAATACACCAGCGTAACTGAGATTCACCCTAATTTTTTTTGTTCTTGTTCTCCATGTTTCCCATTTTATCCAGCAAGCTGCCATTACTCTGATAAACGTTATAAACTGGCTTACAATGTCCACTTGAACCAGGAGACTCTGGAGTAGGGGTGTCGAACTCAATCAGAGAAGGGGCCAAAATCTAAAATCCAGCCTAAATCGCGGGCCGAATGGTTTACTGAACAGTCATAAACTGACAATGTCATAAACTGACAGCGGAGTGCAGTGATGACAGCGCGGTGCGGGCCACATTGCAAGGCCTGGCGGGCTGGATTTGGCCCGCGGGCCTTGTGTTTGACACATGTGCTCTGGAGCTACAGCAGAACCCTTGTTATGGGGGCAACTGTACTCCCCCAGACCTCCAGTACCTCTTCTGGTGAAGCCCTGACCTCCAGCACCTCAGCATGTGACTGCGTTTAAGACACGGCCTTCTCAGGGAGGATTAAACTGGAAATCGGTTGGGATGGGCCCTGCCCCAGTTAAGACTGGAGTCTTCTAGGAAGAGGAGATTCGAACACACAGAGAAAGACATCAAGTACATGGATGCACGAATGACCATGTGAACACCCAGCAGGCAGGTGGCCGTCTGCAAGCTGAGCTGAGAGGCCTCAGAGAAAAGCAAAAGAGCCAAACCTCGACTTTGGACGTGCAGCCTCCGGAACGGCGAGGAAAGAAATTCCCGCCGTGTAAGCTCCCCAATGTGTGCCGCGTTATCACGGCAGCTCCGGGAAATTCAATATAAAGGACCGAAGGAGAGCCAGCCCTCCCCCGGCGCCCCACACGGCAGGTGTGCCCGGCGGGCAGGGCATGGCCCGGCACTCACCCAGGCAGTTGTGTCCGTCATGTGCCAGCGTGAAGCCGTCGAAGCAGGTGCACCGGTAGTTCCCCGGGATGTTGATGCACTCGTGGACGCAGCCCCCATTGTAGGCGTCGATCTCACACTCGTCGATGTCTGCAAAATGAGGGCATGAGAGGGTCAGAGGAAGAGCCTGGGTCTCCCCCCCGCCCCCCTCCACTGCCGAAGGCACCTGAGCATGACTGGCTAGGGCAGTGGTTCTCAACCTTCCTAATGCCGAGACCCTTTAATACAGCTCCTCATGCTGTGGTGACCACCAACCATAACGTTATTTTCGTTGCTACTTCATAGCTGTAATGTTGCTACTATTATGAATCATAACGTAAATATTTGTGTTTTCCGATGGTCTTAGGCAACCCACAGGTTGAGAGCCACTGCTGTAGAGCCTAAACCCATCGGAAAACACAGATATTTACGTTACGATTCATAACAGTAGCAAAATGGCAGTTATGAAGTGGCAACGAAAATAATGTTATGGTTGGGGGTCACCACCACATGAGGAACTGGATTAAAGGGTCGCGGCACTAGAAAGGTTGAGAACCACGGAGCTAGGGGATGACTCAACAGTAATTCACCAGAACTCTTGCGGGGGGCTGGGACCCAGAGATCACTAAGGGGAAGATCCTGGCTCTGAACCGAGGCTGGCCACACCTTGCAGAGCTGGGCCGTGTGCCAGACCTTCCGGCTCCCACCACACGGCAGCTGGCAAGTCACCCCCAGCTCCACCTCCTTCAAAAGCCTCAACACTAACAGCCTGTGGGGACCCTGTGTGGACCCTGTGTCACCTCCAAACGGGATCTCTTCGCCCCTTTGAAGGCCTCCCGCAGATGGAGCGCTCATGACTCATGCAGCAGGGGCATCAGATGAAAGGAACTTTGCATCCCGCCAGAACGTGTAACCTTGGGCGGAGTGACCGCAAGCCCGCACACTCCCTCCAAATAGTTTCCTTTCCCGTCAGCATCGGAATTCCGAATTCCTACCGCCCCAGTCCTTGTTCTAACAAAGGCTCTGTCTCAGAAACAAAGGCCAATAGCCTTTGGAAGGGTCGCCCTTTTTGCTATTTTGTCCTTTTTTTTTTTTTTTTTTTTAACATTTCCCGTCAGGGTCCAAGGGGCTATCAGTTCTGGCGCTCCAGAGAGATTGGGGAGACTCGGAGAGTGACAGGAGTGCCCAGTCACCATACAGCGAGCGGACAACGCCATAAGGCACGGTCTCCTTCAGGCCCACGCCGACTCGGTGGCGCAGGAGCTCTCACCACTATTCCAACTGCGCAGGGCAGCGGGGAAACGGAGGCACGGGAGGCTAACACCCCGCCAAAGGTCACCCCCTTTCAAAGCAGCACCCGCGGGGTTCCAACCAGGGTGGCCCGGCCGGGAGCCCAGGCGGCCAAAATGGCCGCGTCTCAACCGCCACGGGGAACCTGGAAACCAGAGGAGCGGGGATGGGGAAGGAGGAAGTGCCCTCACAGCAGAATCGGAAATGCGACATAGCGGGACGGAAGTGCCCCTCTAAGCAGGACCGGAAGTGCCCCTCTAAGCAGGACCGGAAGTGCCCCTCTAAGCAGGACCGAAAGTGCCCCTCTAAGCAGGACCGGAACTGCCCCTGCTAAGCAGGACCGGAAGTGCCCCTCTAAGAAGGGCCGGAAGTACCCAGCTAAGCAGGACCGGAAGTGCCCAGCTAAGCAGGACCGGAAGTGCCTCGGGAGAGGCTACCGCCTGGGAAGAACCGGTCCGTCTCCTATGCAGTTGAAGAGGGGTCTTTGCGGTGGGTTCAGCTATGGAAGCTGGGGTGGGGCCAGCCTGGGGAAGAGGGGGGACTAAGTAAATGCAAGCCTCGCCGCTCCTTCACATGCCTGAAGAGCTGGCGCAGGGGGACACCAGGCTCCACGCCGTCCACACTGGTCCACCCAGTAAGGGTAGGCCAGGGGGTCAATTCGCGTTCACAGGGAGGCAGGCCCTTCTGGACGGTAGAGGCTGTCTCAGGCGGGAGTGAGCTCTCTGATGGTGACCAGGACCTATCACCAGCACCCCTGCCAGCCAGGAGCACCTGCGGGGCTCACCAGTGAAAACAGCCTGAAAGTCCTGCCTCCGGGCCTGGGCTGTGGGCCCGCTCCCGTGCCCGCCCGCACAGCCGCCGGGGGTGCGGGTGAGGGGTGGGGGTGAGGGGGTGCGGGTGAGGGGGTGAGGGTGGGGTGGGAGGGCGGACAGGCTAGCCTGGGCTTTCCTAACCTGTCTGCATCCGCTGGGAAGCAGACTCAGTTCCGCAAGTCATTTGAATTGTTCTTAATCATATGTTTAATGCACTTAGACATTTTAAGTAACATTAAAGGAGGACCTAAGGTTTTATGTTGGAAAAGACTGGGTTTATAAAGACCGAGATATTAATTATCCCCCGGTCTCTGCAGCCTTGACCTTCACCGGGTGGGTTTCACCCAGGTCCACCGACCACTTCTCCCCGTGGACTCCCACAGACACTCCACAGGCAGTGCGGCCGCCTTGACCCCGTCAGCTGGCACTTTCTGGGATACCCATCCAGGGACTGTCCTTCCGCCTCTGCGGACATCCAATCAACTGCCAAAGCATGGCTTTCCTGCACCATCAACATGGCTACCGCCTGCCCACGGTCACCCATTTCCACTGCCACCTGATCAGAACCAGCAGCCTCCAAACGACTCCCTCCTTTCCTTCATTCCAGAAGGTGACTCTGCAGAGGGCTGGTCCCGGCTCTGAGAGTGGGATTTCCTGGTGGCTTTCCTGAGGCACAGGGCTTAGGTTGGATGCGTCAGGCTGAGGGAAAGGACTTGTATTTCGCGCTCGGGTTGAAGAATTCGTGTTCCTCCTTCCCTCCCTCCGTCGTTGTATCTCAGAAGGAAGTGTGCAGGCATCGACCCCTGGAACATGCCAGCCCGTTCAGCAGCTCTGGAGCAGGCATCTTAGCTCCATGCTACGGTTCAGTCTGAAGTGCACCGGGGTTAGGCAATCGCTTCAGGTCACCAGTCAGTCAGTGGAAGGACAAAGGTCAGAACAAAGGCCTTCTGTCTACAAAGCCCGCGTCCTTCCTAATGAGTCAGAGTGCCCACGGAATGCCAGGCTTTGGCAAAGTCCTTTGTTTGATCCTTGGCACATGTACACTGTGTACCAAGAAAATATTATCCAGTCATC
This sequence comes from Pipistrellus hanaki, assembly GCF_964339955.1. Lineage (NCBI taxonomy): Eukaryota > Metazoa > Chordata > Mammalia > Chiroptera > Vespertilionidae > Pipistrellus > Pipistrellus hanaki. The sequence continues at coordinate 187,690,182 of NC_140505.1, forward strand.
CAAACACCCACTCGTCCACACAAACACACCTCTCCATCTCTTACCCAAATGGCCAGCCCTGTCCACCTATCCATTATCCATCCATATAATCACTGTATTGGCTACCCATTCAAGTAGCCACCCAGCCATCCTTCCATTTGTCTATTCGTGCGGAATTTATCCATCTAAATATCCAGTCAGCTGACCATCCTCCTATTCATCCAGTCAGCTATTATTCACCCATTTGTTTGTCCAGGAGAGGAGGAAGTAATAGAGTAACAGAGGGGGGCAGAGCCAAGCTCTCTGGGTGTTAGTTCTTTTTAAAAAAATCCTCTCCTGAGGATACTTTTCCATTGACTTTAGGGAGAGTGGAGACGGGGGGAGGGAGAGAAAGAAGCATCATGTGAGAGAGACACATGGAATGGTTGCCTCCCACATTGCTTGGGGTTGGAGCCTGCAACCGAGGTACAGGCCTTTGACTGGGAATTGAACCCGGCACCCGGCATCAGTCTGTGGGCCAATGCTCTAACCACTGAGCAACCAGCTAGGGCTGGATGTTTCTTCTTAACGAACTGTTGTGGGTTGAACTGTGTCACCCCGAAAAACGATGTGCTGATGTCCTGACCTCTGCTATCAGTGAGTGCGACCTGGTTTGGGAATAGAATCTTTGTGGGTGTAATTAAGAGGAGATTATACTGGAGTCCGGTGGCCCTAATCCAATGACTGGTGTCCTTGTAAGAGGAGGGAAACTTGGGTACAGAGACAGAGAGGATGTTGGGACAGAGGAGAACATCATAGGGAAGCCGAGGCAGGGGCGGGAGTGGGGAAGCTGCTGGGAAGCAGGTGTGAGCGCTGCCCCGTTGACGACGCAGAGACCGGGACACAGCGTGGCCGAGCCGTCCCCAGCCCGGAGCCGGCGGCCGTGCTCCAGGCGGGTGCTGTGCTGTCAGAGCCGTGTCCTCGGGGTGGAGGGAGGCAAACCTTTAAAAACACTCCAGGCTCCGGAGGCACTGAGGGGGAGGCGACGTCAGTCCTTGTCCTCGAGGGCGAGGGCTGGTGGCAGGGAGGGTCCTACAGCGGGAAGGCGGGAGGACAAGCCATCTGAATCTGACTGCTGAGGGCGGAGTCCAGGCTCCCTGCCCTCTCTCCGGCTGGGATTTTTTATTAAATGAAAATGCAGTTCCCAACAGAAAACCCTCCCGGCCTCGGGCAGAGCAGAGGAACGCAGAGGGGAGCTCGCGTGGGAATTCAGGCCACAGGGCCCCCGTCTCCTGTGCTGGACCCGCAGCCGCACCAGCTCGCAGCCGCGTCCCGGGCCGGCCTCTCAGGGAGGCGCGTTCGGATTTTTCCATTTAATTCAGAATCACCTCTCACTGCCCCCATAGGATAGCTGCTACTCGGTGGGCCGAGGTTCCAGAAAGATTCCACCGCAGTGAGTCAGAGCACCCTCTCCTTTTCCTTTAATGCTATTCCAGGGAATCCGCCTGGGGATCAGGACTGACTGCAGAGCTTCTCGGAAGAAGGGCTTTTTAAAGATTGAATTCTACGTGGTGTCCCACCTTGAGTGAGCTTCAGGCGTGTGGTCAGGGACTCACAGGCGTTACAGGGCGAAAAGGAGGCTAGGGCCCGCCCTCCCCTCTCCGGCCAGGACCCAAACGTCCTCTCCTTTCCCCTCGGAACGGGCGTTCCCTCCCATCGCTCGCCGACGGTGGACCGAGCGCTCTGCTCTGACAAAGGCGCCCTCGCCGCCGGGCAGCCGTCTCGGCCTTTGTCCGGGGCCGGGAGAACCGGGCTCCGCGGTCAGGCCCTCGGTCAGGCCCTCGGAGAGGCTGGCGGAGGGCGGAAGCGGGGTCCTCGGCGAATGAGGCTAATCGGGTTGCGGCGGATGGTGCTTGCGGGAAGGGAGTCCGCGGAGCCGCCAGCAGGAAGGATTAGGCCTCCCCCTCGGCCCCGGGTTAAGCTCCGGCTGTAATGACTGAGTAATGAGCCCGCTCTCTGCGGAGCCCGGGCCTCCATCGATCAGGCTCCTTCTGCCCAGACGGTGTCAGAGTGGGCCCAGCAGTTAATTGTGGGAAAGGTCAAAGGTCACGCAGAACCAACACACATCCGTACACTTCTCCGTTCCCCACTTCACACGGTGGCCGTGGCTCAGCCAGGGGGCGGGAGGGCCTCCCTCTCCAGCCTGTGATCCAAGATGACCACGGGGCGGGGCTGCCTACGGGCCTCCCCAGGGGCCCTAGCGCTTGGGGCCGCTACACGTCTGCTCACGCTGTCCCCTCGACCCGGGCTCCTCCCCTTCACAGACACCCACGCTTTCACAGGCCGAGCCCAGCACCGCCTCCGCCCTGACGCTGGTGCTGATGCTCTGGCAGATGTGACTCCGCTCCCCCCCCCCCCCCGCCCCCCAGGTCCCCTAACCGCCCCCAGCAGACTCTGCTACCGCCCTCACTTGCTGTGTGCGTGTCGGAGGCTGTGAGCTCCTTGGCAGGAGCCGTGTGCTGCGCAGCCTGAGCCTCGGAAGCAGCAGAGTGCTCCCCACACGGCCTCGTCCGCACGGGACCGGGGGGGCACCCCCAGCCAACTGACCCCACGCTGAGGCGGCCTTCACCCCCACCCCCACCCCCACCCCAGAGAAGAGGCCCTAGCATCTCTCTTACAACAGGGAAACCGAGGCTCAGAGATGTCACCTGCCCCGCCCAGGTCACACGGTAACACCAGGGCAGCCAGGAAGCAAGCCCAGCCCCCGGCTTCAAAGTCAATGCCGTCCGGGCACCAAGGACCGCCCTGGGAGTCTGTCCGAGTGAAGTCTGTGGAGACAGAAAGGAGCCCGGCGGAGTCCTGGGCTGGGGGTGGGGTCTGGAGAGGGATGCTAAGGGGGTGCAGGGTGCTCTTGGGGGGTCAGGAAAAGGCTCTAAAATGGATAAATGCTCAGCTGTCGGTTCCTAAAAGGCCCTGACTTGGACTGGGGGGAGTGGACGGTATGTGAGCGAGCTCAGTAAGGCTGTTTACATTTCACAGAGTTCCTGCTGTTGGTTTCTCGTCTGCGGTGCCGGCTGGGTCCCTGGGGCTCTGGCCGGGCGCAGGGAAACCGCACAGAAGCTCCCTCTGAGCTGACCTCAGATGCCACCTGCCCAGCGTGAACGCGTGCTGGGCCCTGTGGTCCCCAGGCACCAGGCGGGACTTGCCTGCCAAAGCCAGAGGGCCCTTCTCCCCCAACAGAGCTGGGCCTTCTTGGGGGCTGCTCCCGGGCTCCGGCGTCAGGCCTGCTGGACCCGAGGCAGCCGACCACGGGGGAGCTGGCGGGCGGAGTGCTTGGATGGCAGCGGGGAGGGGCGGCCTGCTCTGCCCCTTCAGTGACAGCCTGGGCATTCTCCCCTTCCCTCAGCACTCCGAACTGCAGGCCAAGCTCTGTGAACCCAGCAGGAGAGCCATCAGACATGAAGTTTCCGCCACCTGGGAGAGGTGAGCAGGACCCTCTGATGCCCCCGGGTTTATAAAGGGGCACCCGAACCCAGGCTGGGAACAGAGGCGCCATCTTACCAGCAGGTCAGGGGCCGACAGCATCCTGAACCCATGCCTCCTGGCTCGGGCTGCTTCCCCTCACCGCGCAGGTTGTGCGGTTTGACTTCATTCTGCAAACCCCGGCGCTCTTGCCAACAACAACAGGAGCAGCAACGACAATGGCACCATCGTCTCACCGCACGTGGCTCAGCCCTCACCGCAGCCCGGGCGGCAGGGCCCGGCTTATCTCTGAGGAAGGAGCTGAGGCTCGGGAGCCGAGCTGCCTGGCCCCCCATCACCCAGCCGGCAAGCGGCACAGCCAGCGAGGGAGCCCAGGCCGCTGGCTGCAGGCCCCTCCGCCTGACCCTGACAGCCGGCAGGAGAACTCCCATCTCAGTGACCCCGGGGCCAGCTCAGGGTGCTCGCAAGGCCTCCCTGCCTTCTTCCCTCCGGTGCCAACACCTTCCCGGCTGGCCCCTCGCCCTCAGCCAGATGCTGCCAGAGGCGCTGCCAGCGAGAGGGAGAGACTGACCCTGGCACAGACAGACACCTCTCACGCAAGGACAGCCTCGCCCATCAGTGCCCGGCCAGGCCTCAGCCCACCTGCCACCCCCAGAGACAGCCAGCCTTGGGTGCCACCAGGCAAGGAGCACCCTGAAGAAGCAGCTGCCCGGCACAGGGGTCCAAAGGGGCCCGGGGGTCCTGGCCCCAGCCCTGGACTTGGCCATCAGCACACTGAGGCCCAGAGGTCCACAGCCCTGCCCATGGTCACACAGAGCTGGCACCAGTCTCCATAGAACCACACCAGCTCTCTGCCTGAGCCAAGGCCCGCGGTGCCGGGAAGAGGGGCACAGGGGCGGGACCGGGGCGTGGCCAGCCCGGGGCCGTTAGAACCAGGCCGGAGTCCAGGCTGGCCGCTGTGCTTCAGCTGCCTCCGCCCACGGCCGCAGCCCTGGCCCATCTGGAGGAGCCCGAGCAGCCCCTCCGAGACCCCTGACCTTGCCCGCGCACAGCCCTCGGCTCGCTGTGTCTCACGGCCTTGGGGGAAGGCCGTCACCATTCCAGTAGCATTCAAAGGCCCGCAGCCGCCGTTTATTTTCTTAGAAATAATGGTTTTTTCTGGTTAGCATTCCTCAGATGAAAAAACAAATACAGCCACTGTAATGAGAGCGGCCAAGAGGAGGCAGAGGGCCTGGCGGGAGGGGCAGCCGGGGCCTGTGCCCGGGCGCGCGGTGGGGGGGGTGGGGCAGAGACCCCTCCAACCCCTAGAGAAATGGGGATTTAGAGAAAAAAGGAGCTTAACACGAAGACACTGCCTCCTCCACCTCCGCTCTAACGTGCGCCGGGGGCTGGAGCCTCTGCGGCCCGATGGCAGGGCCTGGGCCTCCGGAAGCGGAAGCCGCTGGGACATACTGAGTCTGCGAAGCACAAAGCGCCTCTGCGTCCTGCTGCAGCGCCCCTGGGTGGCCAGAGCGGGAAGGGACGGCGGCCTGCTGTGGCCGCTCACTCTGCTTTATTAGCTTAGTCTGCAAGGAGCCCTCCTCACGCCCCCCGCACGGGTACGCTCTCTCCTTCACCCCCCAGAGTCTGCTTTGTGTCCCCCCACTGCCCTCTCCACACCGTCAGGGGCCCGTCTCTCCCACCAGCCAGGGAGGCCAGAGGCATGTCTTGGCCCCAGCACCAGCCTGGCTCAGAGTGGTGCTCAGTGCACAGTCTGGGCACTCAGCGGAATCCGGGCCGGTGGACACATTTCACAGACCGGCAAGCGGAGGCTTAAGGATGTGAACTTGCCTCCAAGCTTAAAGGACCGTAGTGTGAGCTTTATATATATATTTTTATTCTAAAAACGGATATGAGCTTTATATATATATATTTTCCTTCCAAAAACAGATGCAGGCTCCAAGAAGCCTAATCTCTGCGCGGAGCCGGGCCCTCTGCAGCCAACGCCACCTCACTGCCAGCTGACAGCAGCTTGGACTGTTCATCCATCGGCTTCCTCCTGCTGCCGGCCGGGCCCGGCTTTCATCCCGGGCCAGGAGGTACGCGTTTGCACCCATAATTGCATGTTTTAAGACGCAAAGAATTCCCCTCGCCCCAGCCTACCTCCTGTGGCCTCTCCTGGCCTCCCCCAACGCGGGATTTTACCTGGAGTTTCAGTGAAGTGTACAGTGTCGAGGATGAACACGATTTAATAAGGTCATAGACTTTATTCCCTAAGAGGGTTTTTTTTTTTCTTCTTTTCCCTGATGTGAGACTAAACGGGTCACTGGGAGTGTTACTAGGAGTTTTGTTAAAACACTTACCAGCACGCCCTGCAATCTCCCAGCCTCAGTGACGGACAGGGAGGCCCTGGGGACAGGCCCGTCAGGAAGTGACCACATTCATTACACACGTGCTAATTTTGTGATCTCCGATGCCATTTCCCCCCCTTTTCACAGAAAAGGGAAATAATAATACATTTGATATACTGTGGCCAAAACAAAGATTGATTTCCCCCAAGAGTTTTAATTATAGCGTTCTGGAGGCGGCCCGGGTTGGAACTCGCAAGAGGAATACACCGCTGGAGCAAAGGGTCTAAAAGTTAAGTGCACACCCCGGGGCGGGGGGGGTACGCCGTGAGGAAGAGGTGAGCGCAAGAGGGACACAGCGGTGACCCAGAGGGTCCTCGCTATTTAAACAACAGGCCGTGCAAGGAGCGAATTTGCTCCTCATTCGGGGCCTGGTCCTGATCATAAATGAGAGCTCTTAATTAAGATCAGCAAGACCCAATCCAGGCTACAATTTGGTCCTTTCCTTCGCAAATGTCTATGAAAACAAAGCAATTCAGATGAAACGAGCTGAGCATTTAAAGGGGATGAAATGCCGTCTCCTAACCCCGGCCGGCCCTCTTCCCCCCACCTTTCCCCTCGGTACAGACAGCACAAACAGGCCTAACTGACTCAGAGCAGTGCAGGTCTGAGGCCTCTGCATAGGGATCTGGTGAGCTGGGGATGCGCAGCTAAATGAAGGATTGGGGCAACAGAACAATGCAAAGGCCCTGGGACAGGAGGGAGCTGGCAAGTTTGAATAGAAAGATGGCAGTGATGCTGGGATGTGGTTAGGGAGAGAAGGACGGAGCATGACAGCAGCTTCAAGTGGTCAGCTGAGTGCTGGCCAAGCTGAGGGATGCCCCCTCCTAGTTACACGATGGCGATGTGTTCTGAGACCATGGCATTCACAGGGCCCGGCTCCAATGGAGGCAGCAAGGGGGTGGTGGTGGGCACAGGAAAGGGTTCCCTCCGCAGCCCCCTCCACGACTCCGGAGCTGGGATCTGTCCACATAGGCTGGCGGGCGTGGCCCTCCTGCTGGGATCCCACGATTGCCCAGGGTTGGATCCAGGTTCTGCTAGAGACTGACCTCCCCAGCCTCACTCTGCTGCAGGTTTGCACCAGATGTCCTCACCAGGCCCTTCCTCTCCAGGCCTGTTCCTCGCCTGTGAGAACTTCAGAGGAGGGAGGCGCTGGCTCTGGGCCAGGTTTAAGTTAAGTCACATAGGTCACTGCAACGAAGTGTAACAGGAGCTCTGAAGGAGGGTGCCACAGTGACAGACAGCTCACCTGTCTGGGGCAGCTCGGAAGGCTTCCTGGAAGAGGTGACCATTGCGATCCAGCCTCCCAGCCTTCTGCTCAACAGAAGCCTTTCGTGTGCTATGCCAGGCCTGTGCTGGATTCTAGGATTGGAGGGGAACAGGCCACAAATCCTGCCCTTGAGGGGCCCACATTCCAGGAGGACACACAGGGAAACATAAATGTAGAGTGACAGGGCCTAAGTGGAGGTGTGTATGGGTCCGGGGAGGTGTGAATGGGTCTGGGAGGTGTGAATGGGTCAGGGAAGGCGTGTATGGGACTGGGAGGTGTGAATGGGTCTGGGAGGAGTGAATGGGTCTGGGAGATGTGAACAGGTTTGGGAGGTGTGTATGGGTTTGGGAGGTGTGTATGAGCCTGTGGAGGTGTGAATGGGTCTGGGAGGTGTGAATGGGTCTGGGAGGTGTGAATGGGTCAGGGAGGTGTGAATGGGTCAGGGAGGTGTGTATGGGGCTGGGAGGTGTGAATGGGTCTGGGAGGTGTGAATAGGTTTGGGAGGTGTGAATGGGTCAGGGAGGTGTGTATGGCCTGGGAGGTGTGAATGGGTCTGGGAGGTGTGAATGGGTCAGGGAGGTGTGAATGGGTCAGGGAGGTGTGTATGGGGCTGGGAGGTGTGAATGGGTCTGGGAGGTGTGTATGGGCCTGGGGAGGTGTGAATAGGTTTGGGGAGGTGTGAATAGGTCTGGGGGGTGTGCCTGGGTCTGGGGAGGTGTGAATAGGTCTGGGAGGTGTGCATGGGTCTGGGAGGTGTGAATGGGTCAGGGAGGTGTGAATGGGTCAGGGAGGTGTGTATGAGCCTGGGAGGTGTGAATGGGTTTGGGGAGGTGTGAATGGGTCAGGGAGGTGTGATGGGTCAGGGAGGTGTGAATGGGTCTGGGAGGTGTGTATGGGCCTGGGGAGGTGTGAATGGGTTTGGGGTGGTGTGAATAGGTCTGGGAGGTGTGCCTGGGTCTGAGAAGGTGTGAATAGGTCTGGGAGGTGTGAATACGTCTGGGAGGTTTGCATGGGTCTGGGGAGGTGTGAATAGGTCTGGGAGGTGTGCATGGGTCTGGGGAGGTGTGAATAGGTCTGGGAGGTGTGCATGGGTCTGGTGTGGTCATCTGTAAAACACAGGGACTGCCCTGGATCTGTTCATGTTCCTTCCAACTCTGCACATGCACGCATTTACCTCGAGTACTGCAAACACTGTCAGGATGCACACCATCAGGAAGACGGAGTCACCCTCAGCCTTGCTCACAGCCGTTCCCACCAGTCCGAGGCCCCTCAGCCTGAATAAGCAAGCCTCCTGCCAGCTGACTGCACGGGCCCCACACTGCTCCCGGACACAGTGCCTGCACTCAGAAGGGCTCAGCCATCCCCGCACCTCATGGGCCGCACGGCATGGCGCGATGGCCTCAAAGGCGTGCTCAGAAACCGTCCGAGTGCAGGGCGCGCTGCCTGGGGGGCTGGGTGTGCAAAAGGGATGGCCACAACCAGCAGAAGTTGCAAGATGACACAGTAAAGGGTTTAAGAGGCGCAGTCAGCCCCCCACAGGGCTTCCCAGACCCTGGGTCCATTTCCCGTGAAGGACTGGGGAGACGTGGGCACTGTGGCAGCCGCGTGCTCTGGCATGGCTGCAGAGAATCCGTCCCCAGTGCTTAACACAGTAAGTAGCGCCGTCTATCAGATCTCAAGACAGGGTCCTCATTTCCCCCATCTCCTACGCCAGTCTCTGCCAACCCACACCAACTCAGGACCCGCAGACAGAAAGCCCGGGAGGCAAACAGCTTCCGGAAGTGGGAGTGCCGCCGGGAAGGTGCGGCGATGGACTGGTGATGTCTGCGCAGGGCAGGGCAGTGCTGCAGGGAAGGTGCGGCGATGGACTGGTGATGTCTGCGCAGGGCAGGGCAGTGCATTTCTGGCCCTGAGGAGGTTTGGTGGAACAGGGGAAAGCCTTCTGTCACTGTCATCTTAGTGTGTGTTCTCAGTAGACGGTCATCTGGAGTGGCACGTGTGTCCGTATGTCTCCATGGTGATATGAATACATGCATATGGTTTATCCGAATCACCAATGAACCAGAACCTCAAATTTCCCAGCCATTTTAGAATCTGGGAATTGCTGGAAAAAGACAAAGCCACACCCAGTTTCATATGCTGAACAACCTTATGATCATCAGCTTGATCATGGTCTCATCACCATCATCATCACCACCGTCATCGTTACCATCATCAGCATTCTCATCCTCATCTTCAAAGTCACTATCATCACATCATTAACAACTTCATCATCCTCTTTATCATCATCTTCATCCTCATCTTCATCCCCCTCACTGTCATCATCACTATAATCATCATCTTCATCCTCCTCATTATCATCATCTTCATTTTTTTCACTGTCATCATCAACGTCACTGTCATCATCTTCATCCTCACTGTCATCATCATCATCATCTTTATCCCTTCTTCATCCTCCTCACTGTCATCTTCCTCACTATCATCAACATCATCATCATCAAAATCTTCATCCTCCTCTTTATCATTATCTTCATCACCTTCATCCTTCTCACTGTCATCAGCAAAATCACTATCATCATCATCATCTTCATCCTCCTCCTCATTAACATCCTCATCCTCAGCATCCTCTTCCTCCCCCACATCTTCTTCATTGTCATCATCACCATCCTCCTCCTCACCATCAACATGACGGTCATTATCACTGTCATCCTCATGAACATATCCATCCCATCAGCACCATCATCAGCACCTCGGTAACATGCTGAAATGTTTACAGAGTGTATCCAATGAGCCAGCTCATGCTCACATCCTTTATACACATTCAATCCTTACCCTATCTCCATGAAGCCGGCGCTTTTATCACCTCTATTTGACAGACTGACAGAGGGTAATGGCTTGTCTCTGCTTTAACCACCACCTGCGGTGGGGGTATTTTGGGCCCATCTAGCCAAAGGAGAAACTGAGGCTCAGGAGGGAAATGACTACCTAACCCTTCCCATCGGAGTGGGCGGCAGCCCCGGGCCAGGCCCCCCTGCTGCTCGCTCTCACTAGGCAGAGAGCCTTCGTCCCGCGGGCCCTCGCATCGCTCCAGGCACCTTGCGGTGCTCACTAAGTGAGGCCAGAGAGCCAGCTCAGAGGAATGTGCTCTGCACTCTGGCCAGCGCCAGGCCCACCCCAGAGCTGGAACCTGGGGGCAAACCCAGGATGCTCAGCGGCTGAGGCGCTCACAGGAAGCCCGAGTTCCCCTGCAGGTGGCGGCCCACACCGAGCCCAGGGCCGCACAGCTTAAGGGAAAGAGCGCACAGCTTATGGGGGAGCAAGACACGTCGTCACAACCCAGAGCCAGAAGTGCTGTGATGGAGGCTAGCCCGGGGAGTGGGGGAGGCGCTATAGCAGCTGTGTGTGCGTGTGCGTGTGTGTAGTGGAGTGTGTGCGTGTGTGTGTGTGTGTGGAGTGAGTGTGTGTGTGTGTGTGTAGTGGAGTGTGTGCGTGTGTGTGTGTGTGTGTGTGTGTGTGTGGAGTGGAGTGAGTGTGTGTGTGTGTGTGTGTGTGTGTGTGTAGTGGAGTGTGTGCATGTGTGTGTGTGTGTGTGTGTGTAGTGGAGTGTGTGCATGTGTGTGTGTGTGTGTGTGTGTAGTGGAGTGTGTGCGTGTGTGTGTGTGTGTGTGTGTGTGTGTGGAGTGTGTGTGTGTGTGTGTAGTGGAGTGAGTGTGTGTGTGTGTGTGTGTGTGTGTGACGGAGGCATCAGCGAGAGCTTCCTGGAGGAGACAAATCTAAAGCATGATGAGAAATGAGCCAGAACACAAAGGTGGGAAAGGAGCTCCCAGGCGAGGGAAAGCCCGGTGTGTGTCTGTGTGGCCAGGATGTGTGTTCCTTCAGGAGGTGAAGGGCCAAGTGGCACACAGCCTCCTCCCCTCTCATCCACACACACAGGATGTCGGCTCATTGAGCCAACACGTGTGACCCCGCCCGGGCTCCAGCGCTGGGACGTGTCAGGGAGACAGGTCGGCGGCCGAGCGTGGCCTCCTGGCAGGGCTGGAGGAAGGGACCTGAGACCCGGGCCGGAGGAGGACACGCTGAGGGAGTGGCTGGAACCGCAGAGATGGAGTCACCCGCAGCTCTCCTTGGCCAGAGCGCGGGGCCGGAAGCGGGGAGCAGAGGGTCAGAAAACAGGCCACTTGGAACCACCGAGCTAACCAGCCCCCGGGCACTGCCGGCAGCCGGCCAGGCGTGCGTCTGGCTGATGTCCTACCCGGTCCGCCTCGGCCTGGCCTCCGGCCAGAGGGCTGTGGGCAGGCGCCAGCTCCCCCAGGCTCCCGGGCCCCAGGGAGGCCAGGACGCTGCCAAACAGGCACGGCCAGGCCATGTCACCGGCCAGCCGCGGCCTTGGGGGATGCCCAGAACGAGAAGGATAAACAGCCAGTGTCCCCAGAAGGCACAGCCGCTTTGGCAAAACTCCTGTGAAGCGTGTCCAGAAGCGCATGTGTCGCTTTGCTAACAAATCTCACGGGGAAAAGGGGGGGCAGGGTCCGGCGAGGAGCCGCGGGCCGGAATTCAGAGACGGGGGTGAGCACCGGCCATGCCGCCGAGAGCACGGGGCCTCAGTTTCCTCATCCACAAAGTGGGTCAGGCGGGGGAGCCTGGGGGCAGAGCTGCTCATCTTGGGGTGCACGTTGGCCACGTGCTGTTTGTGGCCCCGGAGGCTGGCCCTCCCCAGGCCCACAGTCAGACAAACCACCACACCCTCCCGGACAAAGCTCCCCAGTTCCATCGGCCTGGAGAGAGGAGGCCGCTCTTGTCTCTCAGCCTGGCAGGGCGGTGTCCGGTGCCAGACGGTCAAACCAGCACCCAGGGCAGGGAAGGAAGGCCGGACAGACAGACAGCACATCTCTCAGGCCCTGCCTGGCTCTCGTCACTGAGCCAGCCCCACGCTGTGGCCAGCTACTAGCAGGTCCTTCAGAAGCCGGGCCACATGGGGCGACTCAGAGGCTTGGGTTGTCTCCTCCGGCCTTCACCCCACACACGTCCCGCCGAGGAAGATGGGCAATCGATCATGCAATACTTCATCTCAATTTCTTCAAAACT
>NC_140505.1:187707364-187742864 GCF_964339955.1 Pipistrellus hanaki
ACACACTCACACACACACTCACACACACACACACACTCACACACACACACACACACACACACACACACACACACACGGTCCCGGAGGGCTAGGACGGCCGTTCCCAGGAGAAGAAACCCGTGCTCAGAGCAGAAGCGCACCCTGAACGCTAACTGACACCTACTGGGTGCTGAGCGCCGGCAGGCGCCGAGCTGGCCGCGCAGGAGAGAGCGGTGACGATGGGCTGGAAATGTACGTTCCAGACAAATGAACCTTTTCCTGCTCCCGAGGGCAGTGTCCTGAGCGCTGTCCCAGGACCATCACCGGAGCCAGGCGTGGGGGGCACCCTCCCTGGGGGGCACCCTCCCTGGGGGACACCCTCCGTGGGGGGAACCTTCCCTGGGGGACACCCTCCCTGGGGGGAACCTTCCCTGGGGGGCACCCTCCCTGGGGGACACCCTCCCTGGGGGACACCCTCCCTGGGGGGAACCTTCCCTGGGGGACACCCTCCCTGGGGGGAACCTTCCCTGGGGGACACCCTCCCTGGGGGGAACCTTCCCTGGGGGGCACCCTCCCTGGGGGACACCCTCCCTGGGGGACACCCTCCCTGGGGGGAACCTTCCCTGGGGGACACCCTCCCTGGGGGACACCCTCCCTGGGGGACACCCTCCGTGGGGGGAACCTTCCCTGGGGGACACCCTCCCTGGGGGACACCCTCCCTGGGGGGCACCCTCCCTGGGGGACACCCTCCGTGGGGGGAACCTTCCCTGGGGGACACCCTCCCTGGGGGGAACCTTCCCTGGGGGACACCCTCCCTGGGGGGAACCTTCCCTGGGGGGCACCCTCCCTGGGGGACACCCTCCCTGGGGGACACCCTCCCTGGGGGGAACCTTCCCTGGGGGACACCCTCCCTGGGGGGAACCTTCCCTGGGGGGCACCCTCCCTGGGGGACACCCTCCCTGGGGGGAACCTTCCCTGGGGGACACCCTCCCTGGGGGGCACCCTCCCTGGGGGACACCCTCCCTGGGGGACACCCTCCCTGGGGGGCACCCTCCCTGGGGGGACACCCTCCCTGGGGGACACCCTCCCTGGGGGGAACCTTCCCTGGGGGGCACCCTCCCTGGGGGACACCCTCCCTGGGGGGCACCCTCCCTGGGGGGACACCCTCCCTGGGGGACACCCTCCCTGGGGGGAACCCTCCCTGGGGGGCACCCTCCCTGGGGGACACCCTCCCTGGGGGGCACCCTCCCTGGGGGACACCCTCCCTGGGGGGACACCCTCCCTGGGGGACACCCTCCCTGGGGGGAACCTTCCCTGGGGGACACCCTCCCTGGGGGGCACCCTCCCTGGGGGGCACCCTCCCTGGGGGGGCACCCTCACTGCGGGGGGCACTCTCCCTGGGGGGCACTCTCCCTGGGGGGCACCCTCCCTGGGGGGACACCCTCCCTGGGGGACACCCTCCCTGGGGGGAACCTTCCCTGGGGGGAACCTTCCCTGGGGGGCACCCTCCCTGGGGGGAACCTTCCCTGGGGGACACCCTCCCTGGGGGGAACCTTCCCTGGGAGGAACCTTCCCTGGGGGACACCCTCCCTGGGGGACACCCTCCCTGGGGGGAACCTTCCCTGGGAGGAACCTTCCCTGGGGGGCACCCTCCCTGGGGGGAACCTTCCCTGGGAGGAACCTTCACTGGGGGGCACCCTCCCTGGGGGGCACCCTCACTGCGGGGGGCACCCTCCCTGGGGGTCCTGGCCGCCCATCGGGCTGCCCGTGTTTGATGCCCGGAGACCGGAGGGAGGCCGCGCGGCACAGACGGGCGGGGCGGGGCGGAGGCTCCGGGCAGCGGGACCCCGGGAGCCCTGGGTCTGCCGGCCGCACCTGACCTCCGTGCCCGAACCTAAGCCCCCGCCCGGCGGCGGGAATCAATGGCCTCAGCACAGGACTCAGGAGAAAGTTCAGCAAACCGGCCCATCTCCGTGGCAACCACCATGAGAGCCCCCTTTCTCCTCCTCCGCACTCACAGCTCAAAGACAGGACCTCCTCTTTCTGTCCACCCGCCGGCCTGCTCCGCCCCGCTCCCGAATTCCCCCAGCTTCCTCCCTGCCCCCAGCACCCCCCCACCCCACCACACACACTACACACAGCACACACAGCACACAGCACACACATAGCACACACACCACACACACCACACCCACTACACACAGCACACACAGCACACACACCACACCACACACACCACACCCACTACACACAGCACACACACCGTACACACCACACACACACACACACTACACACAGCACACACACCACACACCACACCCACTACACACAGCACACACACCATACACACCACACCACACACACCACACACACCACACACACTACACATAGCACACACAGCACACACACCACACCACACACAGCACACACAGCACACACACCATACACACCACACCACACACACCATACACTACACACAGCACACACACCATACACACCACACCACACACACCACACACACTACACACAGCACACACACCACACCCACTACACACAGCACACACACCATACACACCACACCACACACAGCACACACACTACACACAGCACACATAGCACACACACCACACACACAGCACACACACCATACACACCACACACACACACCACACACTACACACAGCACACACACCATACACACCACACCCCACACACACTACACACAGCACACACACTATACACATCACACCACACACATCACACACACACCACACACTACACACACCACACACATAGCACACACCATACCACACACACCACACACACTACACACAGCACACACATAGCACACACACCACACACACTACACACAGCACACACATCACACACATCACACACATCACACACCACACACACAGCACACATACAAAAACCACACACACCACACACACACCACACCACACACACACACACACACACACACACAAAACAGATATGCAGGCACATGCTCTCGCACACACATTCACACACTTTTTACAGCCTCAGACAGACAAGCTCTCACACGCATTAGAGCTCACAGCCCCCACCCTCACACACACACACACACACACACACACACACACACACCGCTGTGCACGCCCCTCCACAGCGCCCACGGGCGGTGCCCACCGCCGGAGTGGAGTCCGTGCCCAGCCCCGCTCCCGTCTGACTCAGGCTCAGCGCTGTGGCCCCGGCCGGGCCCGGCGGCTGAGCGGAGGCCCCCGGAGGCCAGGAAGGCCACCGCTTTCCGCCCGGACAGCACCCTCGGCCGCGTGCTGGGACCAGGGGTGCTGGGGCGGGGGGTCCGGGACTGAGCCTGCTTTCTGCTCCGGAAGCCCTCCCACCCCCTCCAGGCCAGAGGCTCCCAGCCAGGGGCACAGGCCCCGGAGGCGATGTGACGTGCGGGGCCGTGTGAGAATGAGTTATCGGCAGTGATTTCTGTGCGTCTCTATGGTCCTGGGCCTCACGTACAGCGTGTAAATATATCGTGACATTTATGCATTTCAGTCCTCGGCTATGTTCAAACGTTATTTGCTGATTTTTCACATCTTCACATTATTATTACTTTAACAATTTCTTAGTGATTCTCGCTCAGGACGTCATGTCCTTTCGTTCTTTCTCTCTTCCCTGGAGCCTGCTCTCCGGAAGCCTGTTCGGACCGGGCGGTGCCTCAGGCTCCCCGGGCGGAGGCGTCACTCTGAATGACGGGACTCCATGTCACGGGGGGGGGGGGGGGGGGGGGGGGATCGGGACTCAGAGGTGCTCGGGGCTCAGCAGGACGGGGCTGGGCCCGCTGCTCCGTTCATTTCCCTCGGCAGCGGCCCCGCTCTCAGCTTTGTGTGTCCTCTTCCTGGTGTGGCGCTGGTTTCTGGGTGTGAAGCTCCCCTGGAACCATGCTGTCTGTGCATTAGGTAACAGGGCAAGAGTTTGCGGGGTCCCTTTGGGGGTAATGCCCTCTAATGTGCCTGTCCATCAGGGACCCCCACCAGAGCCCAGTACCCCCAAACTTGATGGTAGCAGGGAAATGGAGGGCTGAGGCAGGGCGGCCTGTTAGAATGTGGACCCCAAAGCCCAGGGGCAGCTCTCACACCAAATCCCAGTCCCCAGCCTCCCTCTAAGGAGCACAGATAAGCTGGGGAGCAGGGGAGGAGGAGGGGGAGGGGGAACGGACTTGTAAGCCCCCCACAAATGCACTGAAAGGCAGAGAAAGAGATGGCGCCCGCCTAGTGTGTCTCAGTGGTTAAGCATCAAAATCAATAAAAAAAAAATCTATCTCTATCTCTATCTCTATCTCTATCTCTATCTCTATCTATCTCTATCTCTATCTCTATCTCTATCTCTATCTCTATCCCTATCTCTATCATCTATCTATCTATCTATCTATCAATCATCTATCATCTATCTATCTACCTATCTATTGTCTATCTGTCTATAAAAGAGATGGTCACGCCTGCTCTGGGGGCGGTCAGGGAGACATGACCTAGAGTTTGGCAGGAAATATGAGGAGGTGATTTCCCGGATGGGAAGAATGTGCCAAAGTCCCCGAGAGAGGTGGAGACGGAGGAGCAGGAAGGCACTGCACTGTGAGGTGGCCGGACGGGGGCTGTCACAGAGGCGGGGGCGGCGCTGGCGGGCCGGCCGGCGGGCACCACGCCTGGACTCCAGCCGGAGGGGCGGCAGCTTTGGGGCCGAGCCGAGCGAGCCCAGGGGGAATGGGGCCGGTTTGGGAGGGACCCCTCCCTGGCCGGCCGCCTTCCCACCCCCTCACAGGGCTCTCCGTGTCCCCCCCTGTCGGCCCATCCTCACCACACCGCGGGCAGGCACCCTGGCGGGCCCTGCCCAGACCCTCCTCTGCCAGGGACACGCCCTCTTCCCCAGGCCCCTCTCTGCCCACAGCCTCGCCCCTTCAGTGAGCGGTGCAGGGCCTCCCTGGGGCACGCACCGATCCCAGGTGTCCCCACCAGGGCCCAGCTCACCCGTTCACACCGTCTCCTCAGACTGGGGTGCTGGAGGCCCCTCACAGCCAGGGCCCACGGGGCCCCAGCTCCCCAGGAGGCCCCGGAAGTGATGGCGAAGGAATGAATGAGGAAGGAAGGAATGAACAGGACAGGTTTCACTTCACTGGGAATCAGGGAGGGATGGCATTCTTTGGCCATTTGACAGGGCCTGGGGGGGGGGGGGGAGAAGCCAGCTGCCCACCCTTGGCCATCACCGAGGCACCGCTGCGGAAGCTGGGCGGCTGGCTGAGGCAGGACCGCAGTCCTCTGGTCCCTCTGGCTCCCCCTGCTGGCACTGCACTGCCCTGCGGAGGAGAGGAGCACAGAGGAGAAGGGAGGGGAAGGGAGAGGAGGATAGGAGAGGAGAGGGGAGGGGAGGGGAGGGGAGGGGAAGAGAGGTGAGGAGAAGGGAGGGGAAGAGAGGTGAGGAGAAGGGAGGGGAGGGGAGGGGAGGGGAGGAGAGGTGAGGAGAAGGGAGGGGAGGTGAGGAGAAGGGAGGGGAGGGGAGGGGAGGGGAGAGGAGGAGAGGTGAGCTCCTAGTCAAGCACACAGCCTTGGCACCGGCTCCCCGACCTCCGTGCAGAAGCATCTGACGTACATACCGCCCCCAGGGCACTCCTTGTGGCTGACGGCCGCGGGGGGAGTTCTCTGAGGACATGCTCCCAGACCCGTCAGCCTTCCTCATTAAACACAAACGCCCCCCACGAGGCCTCTGTGTGGCACCTCTTCAGACTGGAGGGGAATCTCACCCCCCTCGGCGACCCGGGCCCCCCAGGCCGGCGTCTGCTCAGCCCCCACCGTGGGCACCGCTTCTGCTCTGAAACCTGGAGCGTACTGGTGAGGACACGTGCCTTCCTTTAGGCTAAGATGCCGGGCGGCACAGATCAAACTGCCTGGCCACCTAGCCTGTGGCACAGAGAGGTCAAGTGGCTTGCACAAGGTCACACAGCAGCACCAGAAGTGGATGAGTGAGTGAGTGAATGAGGGATGTTGCCCCTGGTCACCCAGCCAACGAGAGGCAGGATGAGAAGGCGCCGTGGGCTCCTGATTCCCTGTCCAGGGTTTTCTGTGCTCTTCCTCTGTCCGGCGGCCTTAGGTGCTTGGTGGGGGGGAGGGCGCGCGGGGGTGGGGGAGGAGTGAGGGCTCGGCGGGTCAGGACTGGAATCCCTGCTCTGTGCTTGCTGTGTAGCTTTGGGCAAACTGCTGCACGTCTCTGTGACTGAGTGTCACTGGTACAGGGAGCTGGGAGTGCCGACCCCCCAGGGTGGGCGTGAGACCTCATCAGTTCACACTGACATGGTGCTTTTATATATATAAATATATAAAATTCAGGCCCGGTGCATGAATTCGTGCATGGGTGGGGTCCGGCCAGACTGGCCAGGGGGAGGGGACATGGGTGGGTGGCTGCCCTGCCTGCTGGTCGACCTCCTGGTCGAGGGGACAATTTGCATATTAGCCTTTTATGATATAGGATATACACTCAGTGGCCAGATTATTATGTGTTCAGAGATCACCATCATTGAGCCACTCAGTGTGTGTGTGTGTGTGTGTGTGTGTGTGTGTGTGTGTATGTATATGTATGTGTGTATAATATATATGTATGTATGTATTGATATATATATGCCAGCCCTTCTCCGGTCCCAACCCTCGTGTAGCTCCACTTCAAGAATGTCCCCAAGACAGAGGAGGAGGAGGAGCCGTGTGGATGATAAAGGTCCCACGGCCCACGCTGAGCTGCACACAGACGCGGCTCCTCAAGCACAGTGAGCCATTGTGGCCCTCCCGGCGCCACCCTCACCTCCTGGGAATGCTGGGGGAGAGAGGAGCCGGCCCGCACGAGCCTGACCCGGGGCTTGGCTCCCGGGCCCGGCCCCCCCGGTCAGCCACGCTCTGTGACAGCCCGACCCACCGGCCAGGGCACCGTGGCAGAGCCGCACCCTTTACAGACCCACTCACCCGCCGTCTGCTCGGACCCTCAGCGTCCACGGCAGAGATCGGTGTCTCATGTGCTCCATTCCGCAGATGGGGAAACTGAGCCCACGAAAGGTTCAGTGCCAACCCCCGGCCTGGGCCGTGCTGGCCCCACGGGAACTCAGAGAGAGAAAGAGCCGGTGGGGTGTGCTGGTGCCAGAGAGGAGGGGTCAGTCTTCTGGAGCAGTGTCCTCAGCGAGGACCCGGCCTGTGCTGTGTGCGTTCCTACAACGTCTCCGAGGGGGCACGCCCACTGTCCGCGGGCTTCCTCCGGGGTGGGATCTGGAGGTTCCCAGCCAGAATTCTGAGGGTTTTTTTCTGTGGACCCCTAGCCATGGAACTGTCCTTGCAATGGACATTCACTGCTTTTGCAATAAAATAAAATAAATCCGTGAAAATAAAGTGAATCTGTAGAGGCTCCTGGCGCACAGTAGGTGGTCACTAATATGTGTGGAGGCAGGGTTCGACCATAGGGGGTGTCCGTGGCTGCTGTGCCCCTGCCTCAGGCTGGGCGCTCCCACCCAGGGGAACGGCCACGTGACCCTGTGTGCCCGCCCCCATGGCCTGGGTGCTGCTGGCACGGATGCTCCAGGAGGCCGGGGACCGGCAGCCTCATTTCCTCGGAGGCACTGCTCTAGCGCCAGAGCTCTGTTTGGTTGGCTCACATCTTTGTTTGTGGGGAGATTAAGAAAAAATAAAATAAAAATAAAACATTGAACACAACCCAGCGCTCCTCCCAGTCCCCTGCAGGGGAGCAGTGGGGCTTCAGGCGGGCGGCCCGGCGCCGGCCGCAAAGCAAACACAGGACAGACGGACAGACGGTGGGACAGACGCGGACTTTGTGCGCGGCCGCCTCCTCCGCGTGGCTCCCCGCGGCCTGGGGGACCCCCCATCGCCGCCCTGCGGCTGGACGGTGATCAGTGAAATGCGCTCTGTCTGCGGCAAAGGCTTCGCGCCCCTGGAGTGACAGAAGGGGCAGGTCCCGGCTCGGAGGGAAGGGGGAGCATCAGGGTTCCCAGGGCTCCTTAAAAAAAAGAAAGAAAGAGGAGGGAGCAGGGAGGCTGGCTCGCTCAGAGCCGTGGGGAGGGGGCGCTGTCCGCTGAGTCCGCGGGGCTGGAGGCCTTTCCTCCCGCGGCCAGGCCATGGCCATGGCTGTCCAAACTGCTGCTGAGCTTTCCAGCTGCTCTGCCGGCGATTTGCCCAACGCAATGGCTCTTTAGGCTGCAAACAAGAAAACAGCGCTTCTCCGACTCAGACGGCGGCCTCGGCGGGTTCAGACGGCGCCCATTGTCCGGGCTTACACCCTTCCCAGAGCGAGGCCCCCACTTCCCCTCCCCAGGCCCCCCCACTTCCCCCCTCCCCAGGCGCCCCCCTTCCCCTCCTCCCCAGGCCCCCCCTTCCCCTCCCCTCCCCAGGCCCCCCCACTTCCCCCCCTCCCCAGGCCCCCCTCTTCCCCTCCCCTCTCAAGGCCCCCCCACTTCCCTCCCCTCCCCAGGCCCCCCAACTTCCCCCCCTCCCCAGGCCCCCCCTCTTCCCCCCTCCCCAGGCCCCCCCACTTCCCCCCTCCCCAGGCCCCCCACTTCCCCCCCTCCCCAGGCCCCCCCCTCCCCCGCTCCCCAGGCGCAGGCTCCGGCCGCTCTCAGGCTGCATTTGTCCTCTGACATTCCGGTGTTCTGGGCCTCCGTCCAGAGGACTTCTCCTAAACGATATTTACAGGAGGGGCTGCTGTCTGCCCCCTTTGAACAGCCCCCACCCAACAGTGATAGCCATTATCTATTTTATTTTATTATTCATTATTTTTATTTTAGTAACAGCCATTGTTAGGACCATCGCCTCTGTCTGCTGAGCGCCTACTGTGTGCCAGACCTCGGGTTCAGCCCTTTCCTCCACTCATCTCATTCCATTCCTCACGTGCCCACGGACACGTGGATCCCACTCTGAGGACCGCTTTACAGGTGGGGACACGGAGGCCCGGGGGAAGGACTGTGACCACATCCATGCTGGACAGCCGCACCCAAGACCCCGGGGGCCGCCTGCCTCCTGGAGAGCGGACAGCGGCTCCAGAGCCCTCTCCCACTGGGGAGGGAGCCCCCTGTGCCCAGCTGGGCGAGGGCAGCCCCTGGCGCTGTGTCTCTGGGTGCCCCCGCCCCCCAGACACCCACAGGTAAGACCGGTTCGCTCTTTGTCGTTGGTGAGTCGGTGTGAGAAAGGC
The DNA here is from genome assembly GCF_964339955.1 of Pipistrellus hanaki. Classification (NCBI taxonomy): domain Eukaryota; kingdom Metazoa; phylum Chordata; class Mammalia; order Chiroptera; family Vespertilionidae; genus Pipistrellus; species Pipistrellus hanaki. The sequence continues at coordinate 187,716,563 of NC_140505.1, forward strand.
CCGTCTGCTTCCTCCCTCACTTTCCCCGCGGGCAAGCCGGGCCCGCGCGGGGAGCGGGTGTGCCGAGGATCTCTTGGCGGCAAATTGGCAAAGGCAGAACCAAGACAGATGCTTACCTTTGTACTGCGTTCTGTAAGCCCCGCCCATCCTGTCCTGTTCCTTGTATTTTTTAAAACACACGGAACAAAACAACCATCATTCTTGGCACTGGGACACCAGTTCTCACACAGTCAGTCAGCGGATAAATTGGTATAACCTGTGGAAGGCAGTTTGGCAACATTGCTCAAAACTTTAAAAAAAAATTTATATATATATATATATATATATATATATATATATATATATATATAAAAATTGATTTTTTTTTTTTTTTTTTTACAGAGAGGAAGGGAGAGAGAAACATCGATGAGAGAGAAAGATCTATCAGCTGCCTCCTGCACCCCCCCCCCCCAACTGGGGATGTGCCCACAATCAAGGTACATGCCCTTGACCGGAATCAAACCTGGGACCCCTCAGTCCACAGGTCGACGCTCTATCCACTGAGCCACACCGGTCAGGGCTTGCTCAAAACTTTTAATACAAAGATCTGTTCACCAACCGATTCCATTGCCAACAATTGTTCCTGCAAATATAGTCAAACACGTATGCAAAGATGTATGTGCAAGGATGTTCATCACCGTACTGCTGCTTAGGCCTAAAACTGAAAGTAAAAATAAAAACAGCCAGAGACTCTAGACGCCTTAACTGGGGACTGGGTAGGCATAGTTTGCTCTCCCTACTCACGGACTGTTCTGCATCCTCTAAGAGGAATGGGGTAGACGGATTTACATTCCCACCGACAGTGGTTAAGAACACGATTTCTCTGTAAACGTGGGGATTTTCAGATGTTTAAAATCTTGGCCAACTGGACAGGTAACAAAAGAGCCTCTTACTGTTTGTACTTGCGTTTCTTCATGAGGAAGGTTGAACTGTTTCCTACAGCTGTTGTTCATTTTCAATTCTTTTTCTGGGAATTTCCTTCTCATATCCAGCTTTCCTCATTTGTTTTGTTTTGTTGGGTTTAAGTCTTCCCCACGTACATGGACATTTTCTAAATCCAAGCACTCGATCCTATGAAATCCCAGTCCCTCGTTAGCTTTTATCCGGACTTTCTTTATGCTATTTTCCATTAGAAATTTAAAAATTGGTATGTAGTTATATTTTTTGACTTTGATATTTTGGTGCAGAAGATATTTTAAAAAATAGTTGGATCAGTTCTTTCTCCTTTTTGATTTCCTAAACCACTGGAAAGCTGGAAGGTCCCCCTCCCTCCGGAGAACCGGCCAATAGTCGCTGATATTTTGGGCCAGTTTTTCCAGGATTTGATGTGCGTTATCATTTATCTCCAGAACCTGTGGCAGTGGATTTGAACTTGCATTTTCACAAACACGACCTCCCGGCTCCATCCATGCACCGTCCCCTCCGCCGTGCCCGAGCCGGCTCCGCGCTGTGAGTTATTGCTGTGTGTGTGTGGGGGGGGGGGGGAGGGGGGCTGCTTCTCAGCTGCCCATTCATCACGCGTTTTAATACCGGAGCGGGCTCACTTCTCATTTAGAAAAATAATCTCTGGGTTTTACACTCTTTCACTTCCTCACGTGCCTTTTATTATGGCTTCTGGGTCTCCTGCTCAGAACCAGCTCTCCTGTCCCAGGTTATAAATAGCTTCACCTGTGTTTTCTTTCGCCGGCGTTCACGGCTCTGTTTTGGTTTGGATCTGGTCCCTCTGGAACGTGTTTGGGGGGAGGGGTGCCGGGGGGATGCGGTGGACACACGGACGGACACTGCGGCTCCCGGTCCCAGGCCCGTGGACACACGGACGGACACTGCGGCTCCCGGTCCCAGGCCCGTGGACACACGGATGGACACTGCGGCTCCCGGTGCCGCCGGTGGACACACGGACGGACACTGCGGCTCCCGGTGCCCGGCCGGTGGACACATGGACGGACACTGCGGCTCCCAGTCCCAGGCCCATGGAAACACAGATGGACACTGCGGCTCCCGGTCCCAGGCCCGTGGACACACGGACGGACACTGCGGCTCCCGGTCCCAGGCCCGTGGACACACGGATGGACACTGCGGCTCCCGGTGCCGCCGGTGGACACACGGACGGACACTGCGGCTCCCGGTGCCCGGCCGGTGGACACATGGACGGACACTGCGGCTCCCAGTCCCAGGCCCATGGAAACACAGATGGACACTGCGGCTCCCGGTCCCAGGCCGGTGGACACACGGACGGACACTGCGGCTCCCGGTCCCAGGCCCGTGGACACACGGACGGACACTGCGGCTCCCGGTCCCAGGCCCGTGGACACACGGACGGACACTGCGGCTCCCGGTCCCAGGCCGGTGGACACACGGACGGACACTGCGGCTCCCGGTCCCAGGCCCGTGGACACACGGACGGACACTGCGGCTCCCGGTCCCAGGCCCGTGGACACACGGACGGACACTGCGGCTCCCGGTCCCAGGCCCGTGGACACACGGATGGACACTGCGGCTCCCGGTGCCGCCGGTGGACACACGGACGGACACTGCGGCTCCCAGTCCCAGGCCCATGGACACACGGATGGACACTGCGGCTCCCGGTCCCAGGCCGGTGGACACACGGACGGACACTGCGGCTCCCGGTGCCGCCGGTGGACACACGGATGGACACTGCGGCTCCCGGTCCCAGGCCCGTGGACACACGGACGGACACTGCGGCTCCTGGTGCCCGGTCGGTGGACACACGGACGGACACTGCGGCTCCCGGTCCCAGGCCGGTGGACACACGGACGGACACTGCGGCTCCCGGTCCCAGGCCCGTGGACACACGGACGGACACTGCGGCTCCCGGTCCCAGGCCGGTGGACACACGGACGGACACTGCGGCTCCCGGTCCCAGGCCCGTGGACACACGGACGGACACTGCGGCTCCTGGTGTCCGGCCGGTGGACACACGGACGGACACTGCGGCTCCTGGTGCCCGGCCGGTGGACACACGGACGGACACTGCGGCTCCCGGTGCCGCCGGTGGACACACGTCCCCCTCGGAGAGCGAGGCCTCCGCTCTGACTGGCTTCTCCGTAGGGCTTCCCTGGCCAGCATCGTGTGCTCATGTTTCCAGATGGAACTGGGTATCATTTTGTCAAGTTCCCAAGAAATGGAAGAGAAGAAAATCTTGTCCGTCTAGAGGTGGGAGCGCCGAGTGAGCTTCAGAGCTGGCCAGAGGTTTCGTTCGCTCCGGCCAGAGCACAGAACGGCTGAGGGTGAGAAGCCGGCGATGACAGGAGGAGCCCGGGTGTGAGTGGGCTGCACCCTGCTTCCGCCTCTGCCTTTCAAACGACCTTCGCCCGCCCCTCTGAGGTCCATCCCCCTCCTCGTCATCACACCATCGCCCAGTGTTCCCACAACGAACACGGCGCCCTCCCCGAGGCCCCCCGTGTGCTAGGAACACCCCAATCACACTGACTGTGCAGAATGACATCTGTAATTTTTAAAAACTCTTACCAAAACATGGAAGGGGCCGAAACCGGTTTGGCTCAATGGATAGAGCGTTGGCTTGGGGACTAAAAGGTCCCGGGTTCGATTCTGGTCAAGGGCATGTACCTTGGTAGCGGGCACATCCCCAGTGGGGGGTGTGCAAGAGGCAGCTGATCGATGACTCTCTCTCATCGATGTTTCTAACCCTCTCTCTCCCTTCCTCTCTGTACAAAATCAATAAAATATATTAAAAAAACAAAACAAAACAAAAAACAAACAAACAAACCAAACCATGGAAGAGTAGGGTTGTGAGGACGACCTTGACGAGGGTCGCAGCATCCTCTCTGTTTTGTGGCCAGGACACGGGGGACTGGGGTCCGGACCGCACGGCTGGGGGCGGGGGGGAGGCCTCAGACCAGCTCTGTCGGCGGGAGCTGCTGTGCCCGCTCCGGGCCGCGCCCAGACCGTTTGGCTTGGCCGGCGCCCAGGCCTCCGCCATCGCGGTGTCCCTCTGCGGGACGGATCACAAACAACCAGCTGTCACAGGGCCCCGGCGCTGGCCAGCGGCCCTTGGCGGAGACGGAGGCCCCGGGTCCCCGGCAGCAGGGGGAAGGAGGAGGGAGAAGCGGGGAGAAGCGGGGAGAAGCGGGGAGAAGCCGGTCTGAGGGCCGGGAGTCCTTCGGTTCCGGGATCGGCTCCATCTGGAGGAGGGAGCCGCCCCCACTCGGTCAGACGGGCCGGCCCAGCTGCCAGGCACTCGATGCCCGCCGGGCGGCCTCTGGTCGGCGTGGCCGCCGTCCACGGCCCCACACCCGCTGGGCGGCTCCAGCTGGAGAGGCAGTTCCTCTTGTGGCAGCGGCGCCTGGCCTGCACCGGGCGGGTTCGAGCCTCTGCGACCACATCCTGGGGGGGCGTGGTCCTCGGGCCTCGGTGATGCCGTGAGGAACAGCGAGGGTCCACCTGCTCATTCGTTTGTTCATTCATTCATTCATTCATTCATTTGGCTTCTGCTCATGTTCCCCTGATGGACGCTGTCCCATGTCCATGTCAGGACTGAGCACACTGACTGCTCCTCTTTCTGCCCTCGAGCTGCCCTTGGCCTTGAGGAACACAACGGCAAACCCACAGGGGAGCGTGGTGTGCTGCAGGGCATGCCAGACAGCACAGGCTGACGGCCAAAGCGAGTTCTGGAAAGTTCTCAGAGAGAGCTTCTGTTCCCAGCACACTGCCCGTGTGGATACCTTGACGAACGCCCCTGGTTATAATGAACTTGCTCGAGACGATATTTAAAAAAAAAACAACTTGATTTCTGGCTCAGCGGGAGTGGCTCGGTGGTTGAGCATCGGCCTATGAACCAGGAGGTCATGGTTCGATCCCCAGGCGAGCACACGCCAGGGTTGTGGGCTCGATCGCCAGGAGGGGGCGTGCAGCAGGCAGCCGATGGATGATTCTTTCTCATCCTTGATGTTTCCATCTTTCTCTCCCTCTCCCTCCCTCTCTGAAATCAGTAAAAATATATTTAAAAAAAACAAAAAAAAAAAAACAGGAAAAATAGCCTTGAATTTGCATGCTGCTGCCTGGGCATGGAAGCAGGAAGTGAAGGGTCCCCGACAGGAAGGGGAGGCGGGGCCCTCCTTTGCTCCCGTGGCTGCTGACATTGCTCACTGTGACCTGGGGCCGGAGCCCCCGAAGCTGCAGTCCGAGGGCCGTGCCCAGGGTGGGAGGAATGGAACGGAAATCACGTCAGAAGAGGACAGAAAGCAAACCTGCTGGTTCTGACCTTGACATTGGGTCGAGCTGAGAGGGAGAAGGAAGGAGAGAGAGAGAGAGAGAGAGAGAGAGAGAGAGAGAGAGAGAGAGAGAGAGAGAGAGATATCTCCCTGGAGAACCTGGACCCACAAGCTGATCCCCATGGGATTTTCAGTCTGAATTCCCGCTGATGTGCGGCGCCAAGGAACGCTGTGGGGAGTTCCATGTAAGGGTTCCATGTAAGGGCCTGAGCCCGGCAGAGCCCCCAGGGATGGGCAGGAGGGAGCCTGACCCTCCCCCAGGGAATCCAGGGACAGAACCCCACGGGGTCCCAGCGAAGCTCCAAGGACAATCCCCTCCCGGGAAAAGAGTCAACGCCCCCAGGAGGGGAGAACCAGCGAAACCAGCAGGAGGAATAGAGCTGGAGCACCTTTAGGTTGGAGATGATCGCATGCAGACTACAGGCAAACCTAAAAGCAGTCTCTGGGGGCGTGCGTTCTTAAATAAACTAAAGAAAAATCTGAAACGCTGCGCAGGGAACGCGAGTCTGTAAGGGACAGCCAGATTTGAAAAGGGAATCAAATAAAACTTACAGACACGAGACACCTAGCACCGAACACTTGAAACTAGATGGACAGATGGGCCCGAGGATGAGATGCAAGAGAGAATTTATAAGCTGGCTGAGCCTCGGGAACCACCGGAACAGACAGGGTCCGACACAGACCTGTTTCGAGGTCTAGAAGGAGGGGGCAGAGCAGGGAACAGGCCCTGGAGGAAGAGACAAACGGCCGACAACTTTGTAGAAATGCTGTCGATACAAAACGTCAGGTCCACAAAGTGCAGCGAATCCCAAGCTAGGGGAACACACAGACGTTCTACGCAGACACACAGGAAGGAAGGTGTGGAACCCCAAAGACAAAGGGAAGACGGGAGGCTCACCAGAGAATAAAAGACGGCCCCGCCCCCCAGAGATCCGTAGTTAGACGGACAGCAGACTTCTCGCTGCCAGCCGTGGGAGCCGGCGGGCGGTGGGACGCAGGCTCCCGTGTGCCGAGAACAGGCCACTGTGCTCGCAGGCTCGGCACTGTCTTTTCAGCATGAGGACGAAATAAAGTCAGCCGCGAACCCTGCTGTTAGGTTTTACCGGTAAAACCCTCCCGGAGGGAAGTCCTACGTGAAAGCTATTACAGAGGAAAGGCGAGACATGCAAGGGAAAATGGGCAAAGACATTGGCAAATATTTGGAGGGAAATGGCCACAGCCTGGGCTGCATGACTCCACAGTAATAATAACGTCTAATTTACGGCAGGAAGAGAAACCAGGCTAGGGCCAGAGTACCGGCAGCACCGTGTAATTTTGAAGGGGATGGTCAAAATGGAAGTTTCCAAATTCCTTCCGTTACTCGATGAGGTTGAGACGTTGTCAGCTAAGTGCTCAGTATTCACGTAGCTAGGGCAAGCATGAAAAACTGGTCTTAGAATGTATAATTTCCAAACAATTAGAGAAAAAAAAATTAGGATAAGAAAAGGAAAAAAAAAATTAAATGAGTGAAAGGAAGGCAAGAAAGGGGACAGTGGCAGAGGGGAGGGGGGAAAAGTTAGAATAAATAGAATATACAGGATGAGACTATAGAAATCAATCTAGATATACACCGAGTAGCCAGATTATTAAGATCTCTGAATGCATAACAATCTGGCCACTCAGTATATATATATATATATATATATATATATATATATATATATATATATATTATATAATTAGAGGCCCAGTGCATGAATTTATGCATGGGTGGGGTTCAGCTAGCCTGGCCAGGGGGAGGGGACATGGGCTGTTGGCTGGCCTGCCTGCTGGTCGTCCTGGTCGAAGGGACAATTTGCATATTAGCCTTTTATTCTATAGGATATACATGAGTGGCCAGATTATTATGCGTTCAGAGATCATCATCATCTGGCCCCTGGGTGTATAAGCCATTGGCAATACACATAAAAGGGCTAAGCTCTCCAGTTAAAAAAAGATTGTCCGGCTGGATTTTTAGAATATCTAGATTACGCTCTGTTTACAAGACACATACCTCGGACGTTAGGACCAGGGACTGTTGAAAGCCCAAGTATAGAAAAAAATGGACGAGGCAAATACCAGCGGAGGGAAGCTGCTGTAAAAATAGACCTCGAGGGGGGAAAGCCGGGCGGGAGATGAGATGGCCGCCCGATGATGACGGACGGCATTTCAGCTCACCCGGAAACATTCCGCTGGGTTCGTCAGGCCACCGGAAGCCTGAGGGCAGGGTACGGGACACTAGAGAAACGTGTCACGTCAATTTCACTCACGAACACAGATCCAAAAGTGCTTTAGAAATACCAGTGCAACCCAGCCGGTGTGGCTCAGTGGTTGAGCATCAGCCAATGAACCAGGAGGTCAGGGTTCCAGGGCACATGCCTGGGTTATGGGCTTGATCCCCAGTGCAGGAGGCAGCCAGTCAATAATTCTCTCGTCATTGATGTTTCTATCTCTCCCTTCCTCTCTGAAATCAATCAATCAATACACACACACACACACACACACACATATAATATAAAATAAAAGAGTAAACATTACATCAGGGCAGTGCATTCATCAAGGGCCAGGTTGGCTTTTTGTCAGGAAATTAATTGACACAAGTCATCCCATTAACGTGAAAAAAAACATGCCCGTTTCACGAGATGAGAATATCGTTAGGATGCTGAGCAGGAAGCGAAAGGGAGAGTTGGTGAATGTGACTGCGTTAAAAGGAAGGTTTTTAGAAAATCGGAAAAGATAAGAGTGGAAGATGCTTGCAGCACGTCTAGTGATCAAAGGGGTAATGTCCAGAACGTGCCAAGAATCCCTGAGAACCACGAGGAAAGCAGACAGCCCGGTGGGAAAATGGGGTCACGGCGAAGGTCACGGGCCCAGCACGCTCTGCTGTGTGCCTCCGGCGGCTCTGCTCGGCTTCTCCGAGCCTCGGCGTTCTCATCCGGAGCGTGTCTGACGGCTTTGGCTCAGTCCACTTCTACCTCCGCTCCTGGCCCGGCCACACCACGGGCTCCCTGCCTGCTGGCCACCGGGTCCCTGCAGAGCGGAGTGGGACGCCCATGGCCGGGGCGCTGCTGCCCCCTTGTGGCCGCCGCAGGGCGGTGCTGGCCAGGCGTGGATGCTGGCATTCCTCAGAGCCCAGTGGGAGCCCGGTGCTTCCCCCCACCCCCCAGCACAGGGTGACCCTGGGAGGTCCCCCCCTTCTCTGGGCCTCAGTTTCCCCCCTGAAGCGGGGAAAGTGGGGGTTTGGGGAGGGGGAGGGGAGAGAACGGGCGCACTGACGCCAGGTCTGAGTTAGGCGACTGGTGTGGGCATTCCATGTCCGGGAGGCCTCTGCCCGCCAGCCCGGCCGGGCCCCCTCCCTGCGGTGATCTGGCGTGTCCTCCCAGCCCGGGCTCCCTCCCTGCGGTGCCCTGGCGTGTCCTCCCAGCACGGGCCCCCTCCCTGCGGTGACCTGGCGTGTCCTCCCGCCTGTGGCCGTGGGGCCACTCACGGATCCTCCCCGGCCTGACCCAGGGGACAGGACGCCATCGGACGGAGCAGTCGCCTTCACAGGGCTCTGGCTCTGAAAATGGGGGAACCAGCGGCCGCGGTCCTGGCTGGACACGCCCCCCCCCCCACCCCCCGTCGGAGAGAGGAGTCGCCCCCTGCCCCCGGGGCTGGGAGGCCCGATCCGGTGAGAGCCGAGACGCGAAGGGAGGCGGTGCCGGGTCCGGTGCCTGAGCCCTCCCTGGCCGGTGGGCCGCAGCCTGTCCTGGCGGAGGCAGGACTGTCCTGGCTGCTGCCGCCGGAGCTGCCGAGGGCCGGGTCCTGTTTGCCGCCAGTCTCTGCCCCGGGGCGGCTTGGGGGGACCTGGGAGACCGGGGTCTCTGCGCTCGCGGTGAAGGGAGGCAGGCGGGGAGGGTGGGATTTCAGGGCCCCCGTGGGAGGCCAGTGTGTGCTCCGGCGGGCAGGAGGGAAAGGGCGGCCGGGGAGCAGCCAGGGACCCCCAGGTGGCCGCTGACCACGGCTCGCCTCTCATCGGCAGGATGGGCTCACCCGATGAGAGGGCTGTGGGGTGCGGTGGGGTGGGGTGGAGGGGGCGGTCACCAGGGGATCTCTGCTGGCCCTCTGGCCGGGAGGAGAGCACAGCTCTTGCTGGACGTGGGCTATGTCTGAGCCCCGGAGGCAGCCACTGAGCCAGCTGCTCCCTGGGGTGCCGTGAGGGAGGGAGCTGGGGCCGGGCTGTGGGACCCTGCCCCCTCCTGCCCCCCGGAGACCGGCAGGCCTGGGTTCCTCTCCGGCTCCCCCTCCTGCCGGGAGATGCTGGGGGAGCCGCTCTCTGAGCCTCGCCCACAGCCTCCGGCCTCAGCAGGTGGGGGGGGGGGGGGGGCTGAGGTCGCACTCTCCTCCCGAATCAAGCATGAGCACGCCGCATTGAGTGGCCTGGGTAACGAGAGTGAATCCCACCACCTGCCCTCCGGCCGGCCAGCAGCACGCTCTCCTGCCAGCATCGCGTCACCCGGGCAGCAGAGGCGCTGCCCGCGGCATGAGTTAGCAGAGCTGACGATGTGTCGCACGGGACACACTGGGGCTCGGAGAAACCTCAGGTCTGTGGAAAGCACGCGGGGAGGAGATTGATTGCTGGCCCCTGACCCCTGGCTGCCAGGCCTGAGCTCGGGACCAGGGGGGCGCAGGCAGCAGACGCACCTCTCACCTGTGGCCAGCAGGTGGCGCCCGCGCCCGCCGCAGCCCGCAGGCCAGTGGCTACTGTGCTGCCTGGGTGGGTTGTGGGCAGGTGTCTCTTCCTTCTCCAGGGGGTCCGCCCACAGCTCCCTGCGGGGGCTGCGCCTCCAAGGCCCACCTCGGGGCAGCTCAAGTGGAAGGGACTTCCTCGCAGCCCAGCCCAGGGTCTGTCTGGGGACAATGCTCAAATGTGTGTACCTGTGTGTGTGTGCATGTGTACCTGTGTGTGTATCTCTGAGTGTGTACCTGTGTGTGTGTATCTCTGTGTGTGTACCTGTGTGTGTGCATGTGTACATGTGTGTGTATCTCTGAGTGTGTACCTGTGTGTGTGCCTGTGTACCTGTGTGTGTATATCTCTGTGTGTACCTGTGTGTGTGCATGTGTACCTGTGTGTGTGTATCTCTGAGTGTGTACCTGTGTGTGTGTATCTCTGTGTGTGTACCTGTGTGTGTGCATGTGTACATGTGTGTGTATCTCTGAGTGTGTACCTGTGTACCTGTGTGTGTATATCTCTGTGTGTACCTGTGTGTGTGCATGTGTACCTGTGTGTGTGTATCTCTGAGTGTGTACCTGTGTGTGTGTATCTCTCTGTGTGTACCTGTGTGTATGTACCTGTGTGTGTATCTGTGTGTATACCTGTGTGTGTGTGTATGTGTGTGTGTGTAAGTAGTACACAATGTCTGTGCCACAAGTGTGCTGGAAGAAATAGTCTTATCTTGGAAAACCCCGTAGCCATAAGGACTTGGGTCTTGTGGGAGCGGCATGGCCATGGCATACTCAGCCCCGGGCACCTTATGTGCCCGCCAGCTTAGCCAGGTTCGGTGACCCTGAGAGGGGGCGGTGAAGGACTGAGAAAAGATGGACGAGAAAGCTGGGTCTGGGTGGGACGCTGATCCCGGCTGGAGAGACAGCGCCCGCACCCACAAGCCGTGGCTGAATTTTATGGCCGATGCCACGAGGCAAAGGAGGGGCGTGGTCAGATGTTTATAACATTCTCTGGGGCTTCAGTCCTCCTCAACTACACGCACCTGAGCTCTGCCACGCAGGCAGGGCCCGTGTTCAGACCGGAGGTGCACGCTGACACCACAGCTGCTGGCTGTCCCAGTGCTGGAGGCTCTGCCCTCCACGCTGGGCCCTGCACGTGGCCGGGAGGCCTGTGCCCTCTCAGTAGCCCGAGGCTGGAGCCTGTCCAAGCTGCCGCCGCTCTCCACAGGGTCTGACCAGCGAAGACCACCTGGCCATTTGTGGGGCGGGTGGAGGGTGAAAACCAGACACGAGGGGGTGCCTCGGGTCTGACCCCAGTGCCAGCACCGCTCCCAGGGGACAGGCTCCCGGCTCCGTGTCTCGCTCAGGATCGGGCGGGGGCTCCCGGCGGCTCAGGCGGGAGAGTGTTCCGGCTTCCCCAGCGGGCGGGGGGGGCCAGGACCCAGAGGCAGCGGAGCCTCCACGCCCCCGCAGGCGGCAGAGGAGCCGGAGGGGAGCTGGGTGCCCTGACGGGGCTCCGGCCTGTGTGACACTCAGATGCCCGGGACGGGCGGGCAGGTGGGCACGAGGCCGCTGACCACGCCGGGCGGTTCCGCACGCCGCTCGGAGACCAGCCTCACAGTATTTCCCGTTCTCCCTCCCGCTCCCCTCCCCTCCTCCCGCTTGTCAGGGATCTGTGAGAGGAGGAGAGCGCGGGTGATAATCGCCCCCCACGGAACTCACCTGCTACGGAAGGGTGTTAAATAACACGCAGTTTACACGTCTTCCCGGTAGGAAAGGATGGAACCAGAGCTTTCACATTAGCAGGAGATTGTTCTAATTGAATCTGCCTCCCGTGCGGCAGGTGAAGTGAGGGGTGATCGGGCCGCTCAGCGCCCCTGCGAACGGACCACCAGACGATTGGAGGAATCACCGTAAATGCTCATCAGAAGCGGGGGGAGAGGGGCTTCGTGTTTCTGGGAGCCGTGTTTGCGGGACGGGACGGCAGGGCCGGGGGGATGCAGACGCTCAGTCTGTGACAAGATACAGGGTGTGCGCCCAGGGAGGCGCGGGAGGGAGGGGGCTGCTCTCAGCACACGGCCCGGCTCTGGGACGGGGACCTCGCTCCGTCCTGTTCACCGTCCTGAGCCTGTTTCTCACCTGTGAGATGCTGACGGCGAGTGTGGGGAGAGACAAGACAGTGCGCGTGGTGGGCCTACATGAACGCCTGGCACACAGTAGGTGCTCAATCATACCAATGTGTCTCTCTACCACGACTGCGCCTCCCGTCGTTATGGTGTCTGCCTGGTGTACTCGTTGCTTAATTCTGCGTAATAAGTTAGCACACGACTCAGAGGCTTAAAACAACACACACCTGTTACTTCATGGTCCCGTGGGTGAGGGGTCTGGGTCCTCCTGGCTCCCGAGCAAGGTGTTGGCGCAGCGCCTGCAGCCTCACCCGAAGGCTCAGCCGGGGCGGGAGTGCCGCCCCAGCACGCCGGGCTGCGGTGGCCTCAGGGCCTCACCAGCCGGTGTCCGGGGCCTCCCCTGGGCCCGTGCACGTGGGCCTCTCCCCGGCGGCCGAGGCTCCATCCAAGCCAGCAAGCGAGGGAGTCCGCTAGCGAGACAGAGGCCTGGCCTGGCGGGGCCTCATCACAGCAGTGTCCCCTCTGCACGGCCCACGGTGAGAACCAAGCCACAGGCTGCGCTCCCGCCGAGGGGGCCGGGCCTTGGCCAAGCTGCCCTCACCGCGGCCACGCTCGGGCCGAGAGGACCAGCACCTCGGCGGCTGGCGGTGCATGCCGGTGGGTGGCCGGGCCCAGTGCCAAAGAGAGGCGCCCCCTCGGCGGCCTCAGGTGGCGGGGGGCGGAGGTGCTTGGGGCCGGAACAGGGACCAGGGCCAAAGGGAGTTCAGGTGTCGGCATGGGTGGGCCTGTCCTGTGGGCCCTCCTGGCCTATGTGGTCCTGAGCTCAGGGGCACGGGGGGGTGGGGGTGGTGGTGCCAAGCTCCGGGCTCCCGGGGCCGGCACTGGGCAGCCTGGGGACTGGGAGCTGAGCCTGGGAGAGGGGAGGGTGAGGAGCGAGGCGTGAGGAACGCCTAGGAAGGAGGGCGGGAGAAATCGCTATTTATTGAGCACCTACTGTGTGCGTTGGCACCTGACACTCACCGTCTGCTATGAGCCCAGGACAGTCCCACGCGGGAGCACTGTGGTCACTTGTCCGGGAGGAAGTCGCTGGCTGAGGCCGCACAGTGACAGGTGTCAGGCCCCGGGCAGCCTGTCTGTCTGTCTGTCTGTCTGTGTCTCCGAACGTCCCCTCGGCACTTGGGCTCGGCCCTGCCTCCCCGGGGACCCTCCTCAGGGCTAATCCTCTCCCCATTATTCCCTCGGTGAACAGCGCCCTTGTCCTCCCCGGAGACCCTCCCTGAGGGGCTGCCCTCCCCCTGGCCCTTTGTCCGGCCACAGCCTCCCGGGCTCCCAACCTGGGCCTGGCCGCCCCTCCGCCCCCCCCTCCCCATCCCCTCTGAGGGGGCTCCCAACCTGGGCCTGGCCGCCCCCCTGCCCTCCCCCCCAGCCCCTCTGAGGAGGCTCCCAACCTGGGCCTGGCCGCCCCCCGCTCCCTCCCCCGGCCCCTCTGAGGAGGCCCGGTGAGGTCACCCTGCGGAGCACAATGGGCCTGTCTATCTTCCTGCGGGAGAGGGGGATGTGGGGCGGGGAGGCGGGCGGCGGTAATCACAGGTTCCACAATGGGCCCTGGCAGGCAGGGGCCTCCAATTAGAGCTGTGGCTGCAGCTCCGTGAGGGGAGGCTGGGGGAGGGGCGGCGGGCAGGCCGGCCCGGACCCGGGGCCAGGCCAGGTGGGTTGGCTCGGCCATGGCTCCTCCGTGCCGTGGACACTGTCTGTGCACCCGGCAGTGACAGCGCAGGTGAGGCCGGCGGTGATGGAGGAGCCACTGCAGGTGAGACAGACAGACAGGCAGACAGGCAGGCAGACAGGCGGACAGACAGGTGGACAGACAGGCAGACAGGCAGGCGGACAGGCAGACAGGCAGACAGGCAGGCAGACAGGCAGACAGGCAGGCGGACAGACAGGCAGATAGGCGGACAGACAGGCAGGCGGGGAGGCAGGCAGACAGGCAGACAGACAGACAGACAGGCAGGCGAACAGGCAGGTGAACAGGCGGGCAGACAGGCGGGCAGACAGGCAGGCAGACAGGCAGGCAGGCAGGGAGGCAGGCAGACAGACAGGCAGACAGACAGGCAGACAGACAGGCGGGCAGGCGGGCAGACAGGCAGACAGACAGACAGGCAGGCGAACAGGCAGGTGAACAGGCGGGCAGACAGGCGGGCAGACAGGCGGGCAGACAGACAGGCAGGCAGGCAGGCAGGGAGGCAGGCGGACAGACAGGCAGACAGACAGGCAGGCGGGCAGACAGACAGGCAGGCGGACAGACAGGCAGACAGACAGGCAGACAGACAGGCAGGCAGGCAGACAGGCAGGCGGACAGGCAGGCAGGCGGACAGACTGACAGGCAGGCGGACAGACAGACAGACAGGCGGGCAGGCGGGCAGGCAGATGGACAGGCAGACAGACAGACAGGCGGGCAGGCGGGGAGGCAGGCAGGCAGGTGGGCAGGCAGACGGACAGGCAGACAGACACACAGACAGGTGGGCAGGCGGGCCAATGAGCGTCTCTCCCCGCGGTGACGGTCCTTAGGCTCCCGCCTGCTGAGACACCTCCCGGCCCTCCGCCCGGCCCTCCGCCTCCCCATTCCCGCGGAGGCCGGGAAAGGCTGGAGGACACGGCCCGGCCGCCAGCTCTCCCCTGGGGAGTCCGCACTGCGGTCTGCCTGCGCCCGCCCCCGCTCCTGCCAGGCCTTCGTCCCCCACGCCCACCCTCCTCTGCAGCCCCCCCCCCCCCGGCACGCGCCTACGGCCCCCCCAGCCGTCCCACCGGAGGGCGCGGGGAGCCCTGACCTCCGAGCGCTCGCTGTGCTGAACCTGCCACGGACCCGCCGCCTCCCGCCCCCGCGGCCGCCGGCCTGGGACGGACCCGGCAGATGGGACCGGAATCCAGGCTGGGCCGCTGCTCCTGGACGGGGGGCAGCCTTGCCCACGGCGGATCCGTTTCCTCCCCCCAGCCCCCGGCCTCCTCAGGGACACACCAGGCCGGGTGCTGGGGCTCAGATGTTTAGGGGCAGGATGGGCCTGCGGGCGCCGGGCAGGAGGCCGGGGAGGGGCTCCGAGGGGACAGAGCTGCCCCCGGCCGCTCCCCGCGCCCTCGCTGCGGGCGGGCGGGAGGGAGGGAGGGAGGGAGGGAGGGAGGTGGTGGGTACCGGGAAGGAAGGCCAGGAGGGTGCTGGCCCATGGCGGCTGGAGCCTGGGGACTCTCCATGGCCCATTCACGGGGACCAGGGGAGGGGGGCTGCCCGCCCCCGACGGAGCGGTGGCCCCAGGCTGCCGGCTCCGGGCACACGGACCCGGGCACCAGCCCGGAGCCCCTCTCTGACAGGACAGGAGCCCTTTCTCTCCGCCTCCAGCAGGGGCTGCCCCGGGGCTCCGTGTGCCTCCGTGTGCCTGCCGGCCGCGCTTCGGGCTGACCTCCTTTCCTCTTCTGTTCCGCCGCCCTGCCCGTGGCCGTCTGGTCAGGGTGGGGCGGAGGCGGCAGGCGTGCAGTCCACGGCCCCTTCGCCTGGGTCTGCAGTCCCAGCCCCGGTGACGCCGGCGCCGGCACCGACAGCGACAGCTGCTGGCTCACCGCGTGCCAGGCACCGTCCATGCACTCCTCAGCCCTGACCTTTGAACCCTCACGAGGCCCTTCCCGGCGGGGGTGATGGTCAGCGTCACCCCATTTTGCAGGCGAGGGAGCAAGCCCAGAGCAATGCAGCGATTGCCCACGGTCACCCCGCCGGGGGGCCGGGACCTGGCCCCGGGCTGACCGGGCTCCTGCAGCGGCTCAGCCTCTGTTTCTGCCCCAGGAGCCTGCCCCTCAGCTCCCCTGCTCCCCAGGCCTCCGCCCCGGGTGCCAGCTCGCTGAGGGACCCAGCGATGTGGAGATTTGCACACTGCACCCCCCACCCCCGTCCCCCTCAGTATGCAGGGCACCGGGGAAGGCAAACGGGGCTGATCAGGCTCTGGGTGCAGAGGCAGCGGGAACCCCCGGGGACCTGCGCGAACACGCGGCCTGGCACCTGGGCGCCGGCAGCTCCCGACGCCGAATCCCAGCCCGATCCCCCTCAGCCTCTGTTTGCGATGTAAACACCCGCTTCCTGCAGGCTGCCCGGTCCTGCCCGCCTGCCTGGGCGCCTGAGAGTGGTGGGGGGTCCCCGGGGATGGCTGGCGGTTTTGAACAGGAGCTTCAGAGGGGCCATGGGGGGGGCACCGGTGCCCGCTGTCAGGGCGTCAGCTGGGCCTGGGGCCCAGACGCTGGTGACTGAGCGGAGGGGGCACCCAGGCCTCGCAGGGCTGGCTCTCTATGAGAGCTGGGCGCCTGCAGGATGGGGTTCAGGTCCTTGATGAGGGAGGGCTGAGGCCTGGGGGGAGGAGGTCTCACCAGACCTCTGTGCTCCCGCCCTCCCGTCCCCTCCGGCCATGGCTCAAGCAGGGGCCCGTAGTGTCTGCCCTGCTCCAGGCCCTGAAGTCCGCCCGCCTTGGCTCAGGGCTCCTCCCTGGGCCTTGACCCCCCACCCCCCACCTCTTCCCCGCAACGCACCCACCCCGCTCCCGCCCACCGCAGGGCTTTGGAGGGGCCCCCAGAGCTGGACACACCAGGAGGGACCCTGAGTCCTGAGGGCCCCTCAGCCTCCTCCTGCAAAGCCAGGAGCCACCTGCAGAGGCTGCCCCGCCCACAGAGTCTCCGCTCTCTGGGATTGGCCAGACTCACTGTGTGACTCCGCCCCCATCGTGGCTGATTGGTCCAGACTGGACACCTGACTCAAGCGTGGCCCAATGGGATTCTCCCCCGTGAATCTGAATGGGACACTGGGACACTCCATCGCAGGGGCGGGCCACCTGCTGGGCACTGAAGGCCCAGGTGTGGGGTCCTCAGAGCCCCTGGGTTTCTGGATCTTTCCTCCAGCCCACGGCCCTCACAGATAACAGCCACCGCCCCCTTCGCTCCTCGGGGTTCCTGTGGCCGACGCTCTCTTCCCTTGCTGCCTGGCCAGTGGGCCCCCGAGGACTCACCTCCACCAGGTACCCTGCGGCCTGCGGGTCCTGGCACCCCCACCCCCCAGGCAGAGGCCCAGGCAGGGCGGGCCAGCTGCCTTTGTCTCTTTCTTTTCTTTAAAAAATTTTTTTTATTGATGTCTGAGAGGAAGGGAGAGGGAGAGAGAGAGAAACATCAGTGATGGGAGAGAATCATGGCTCAGCCGCCTCCTGCACACCCCCCACTGGGGTTCAAGCCCACAACCCAGGCATGTGCCCTGACCCAGAATCGAACTGTGATCTCCTAGGTTCATAGGTTGATGCTCAACCACTGAGCCACACCAGCCAGGCTGCCTTTGCCTCCTTCCAGGGCACCCCCAGGCCACTGCTTCTCACTCTGGAAGGAGGCAGCAGGCGTAGGGGAAGGGCAGGGGCCGGGGGGCAGGGGGCAGGGGGCAGGGCCGAGGTCTGCCACCTCCTTTCGCTTTCACCAGTCTGAGCAGGAGGCCCCGAGGCAGTTCGGTGCAGGAGGAGGAAGCAGAGGCTCAGAGGCGGTCCTGAGCTCCCTTATCCTCATCTCCCGCCGAAGGTGGCACTGGGGTTCCTGCGGCACTGGTGTCTCAGAGAGTCAGTGCCCCCTGCCTATCCCTCCGCTGCCTCTGGGGACCATCAGATGGGGACAGAGTCCGCCTCCAGGAGCCGAGCACAGCGGACCCGAGGGCCAGTCAGGCACCGGGACGGGGAGAAGCAGCCGTGCTGAGTGGGTCAGCAGGACAGCCCCCGAGACACCGCCTGCCCCTTTAGCCCTCTCGTGCCCACTGGGCTGCGGGCAGCCAGGTGGCCGGGTGGTCCCAGGAGCACCGGAGGAAGCGCTGACGGGGTGCAGGGCAGGCCTGACCCTCCGGAGCTCCGGTGGCCGGGGTGGGTTGATGGCAGCAGCCCTGCCGTGGGAGCTGCCTTCCTACAGACGGTTCATTCCACTGATGCGGACGATTCGCGAGGAGGCCTGCGCCCCGGCCGCAGTTCCTGCTTTGCAGTGAGGACTCCCCCAGCGCCCACCCTTCCTCCTTCCCCCTGGGGCCCCGGGCCTGGGGACGCGGGGAGGGCGGGCGGGTGTGTGCCAGGGAGCTGCTGGCTCCCTCTGGCTGCCGCCAGGCGCTGAGAAACACTGACGGGGTGTGTGTGTGTGTCGGGGGCCTTGGCAGTGGCTCCGGGGAGGCAGCAGCCGGGATGGCAGCAGGTGGAGCATCCCGAAGAGGAGAACAAAGCACAGAGGGTGCTGGGCCCCAGGGGTGACCAGGGGGTGGGGGTGGGGGAGGCCAGGGCTCCGTGGCTGATTTGGGGGGGTGGCCCACAGGGAGGCCGTGGCATGAGGGGGTGCGTGGGCGTAGGCTGGGGAGCCCACCGCGTGGCTGGGTGAGGCCGGGGGCCGCTTAGCCTCTCTGAGCCCCAATTTCCACCCTGTCCCGGGGAACCTTCATGCCTGTGCCACCGTTCACGCTGCATGCCAGAGCTTACAAACGGCCGTGGCACATAGCAGTGGCTCAGTTAATATTTTTGGATCCAACGAGTAAGTAGGGCTGATGGAGGGTGAGGCTGGCGGGTCCTTCTCAGCGCGATGCCCGGCACACGACCCTTCTGAACACCTGACAGCTTTGCTATCGCTGCTGTGGGATCCGCCGCGGGGCAGAGGGCTGAGCCCGTGGAGTCTCCCCCAAAGAGGAGGAGCTGGCAGGCGTGTCCGGAGGACGGGGTGGGGTGGGGCCTGGGACGAGCCTGGAGGTGCCCCGGGACCAGAACTCACAGAGCGAGGGCCTCGGCCTGGAGGCTGACGCAGCCTGACTGCAGGCCCCAGGGCTGGGGCTGGGCAGGCTGCTGTGGGCACCGGAGGCTGGTGAGCTGCCCCGGCCGAGGAGAAGGCTGGGACGCAGGGCGTGGAGGCCAGCGGAGGCGGCCTCTCTCCGGAGCTGGACAGGGAGGCGAGGTGGCCCGCGCGGAGGGCGGGGTGGGGGGGGGTCTCACTCCTCAGGTCAGAGACACCACAGTGTGGCTGCAGGCGGAGGGAGCTGGTCTGGGCGCCTGGAGACGTGGGGGAGCGGGGTGCTGGCTGGAGGGGTCCCTGAGAGCGGCATGTGCGGAGTCTGGGAGGAGTTCTGCGATGGCCCCAGGGCGCCTCAGAGCCACCCCGGAGGGAGGGAGCCAGGGTGCTGTGCAGCCTGGTGGGAGGGGCGCAGGCAGGGAGCGCCAGCTCAGCAGAAGGAAGGCCCTCTGACAGGGAAGGGCCCAAGGACAGACAGGCCCGGGGCCGCGGAGGGACCGTGTGCAGACGGGCGAGTGGAGGCACGCGGGGCTGGCGGGGGTGGGGAGGGCTCTGTGTGTGGGCCGCCCCGCCCCCGAGGCCTCCGGGATCCTGCCTTTCACCGGAATACCGGTTCCCCGGGGGATTTCGGCATTAGCAGGGTGGGGGTGCTTCCGGGCCCATTGGGCTGGCACGCCTGGTGCGTGGTCTGCGGGGTGTCTGTGGGTGCCGGAATGAAGCTGAGGCCAGCAGTGACCGGTACGGGGACACCGGTGACCAAGGAGGGGCTGGGCTGGGGCTGGAGCCGGGCGGCTGGTCCCTGGGGTCCGCCACGGTTTGTACTGGCAGGAAGTCACAGCCAGCACCGGCAGCCAGTCCTCACCCTGGACGGTGCCCCCGCGGGCAGATGCCTGCCTGGTGCAGAGGTGAGGCACCGGTCCCGCCCTGCCCAGGCCCCAGCCGAGGCCAGCCTGTGCTCGCTCCTCCGGCCCCCAGGGGAGGGCGCTGGGAAGGGGGTCTCTGCAGGAGAGCGGTGGGCTGGGCTGAGGGGGCTCAGGAGCTGTTCCCCTGCTGCTGGGCCCCAGGCCTGCCCCCGTGCTCTTGACCCCACCCCAGGTTCAAGGCTCTTTGCTACGGTGGATGCCGTCTGCTCCCCCTGACCCTCCGGGGCCCCCGGGGATCAGAGCTCCGGGACATCACGGGGACCAGGCTGGGCTGGACGGGGACACTGCAGCCTGTGGGCTCCACCGGGTCCGGCTGCTGCCACCCTTGCCCACCACTCGGTACTGCCGGTGTGAGGGTGGTGAGGTACGAGACTCATTCATGCAAATGCCCAGGTAGCTGTTGTTGTTACTATTACCTGTAGGCCACAGAGCCCTGGGGGTCCCGCCTCCGGGGGTCCCTCTTTCCATCCCTCTGTCCCTACGTCACACCGTCCACTGCCCAGCCCCTCTCTGGGGCTCTGCGCTGGCAGAGGTGCAGCTCTCCTCTCTCCGAGCCTCTCCCCTCCATCCCAGGCTCCCCTTGGGCTCCTGCCTCCCCACCCTCCCCTCCCTCCTCCCTTGTCCCCGGGCAGCCCACAGCAGGGGATGAGGCGCCCTCTCTGCTCCGCGGTGTGGTCACTGCTGGTTCCCAGGCCCCTCAGGCTCTGGACCCGCTGCTAAAGGGCGGGGCCGGTCCAAGTCCCTCCAAGCCGGTCAAGTCCCCCAGAGGGGGGGTGGTATCGATGGAAGTTTGTGGAAGATGAACCAGCTCCGGGCCTGCCCCACGGGGACCCATCCTTCAGAAGAGACCAAGGCGTGGAGCGCGCGAGGGTGCTACCCACGGGCCCACAGGGAGTGCAAGACGGGGCCCCGGGACAGCCCCTCTCACCCGTCCCCCTCTTTGATACCCAGGAGGTTGGAAGAGGCGGACGGACCAGGGAAGGCTGCGGGGCAGGGCTGGGCCTGGCCAGGACCCTGGACAGCTCAGCGGAGCGGGGCAGCCCTGCTCGAATGGTACCTGGATGTGCCTGGGGCCTTAGTGGGGGTGGAAGGAGCTGGCCTGGGACCCGGGCTCAGGGGCCTGGGACCCGGGGTTGGGGACTGGGATGGGGAGGGAGAGGGGGTAGAGGTGAGAAAGGAGGGCTGGAGTCCGAAGACTGGCCTCCCAGTCCCAGCTTTACATGTCTGCCATGTCCTGGCTGGACAGGCCCGGAAACCTCCCGGAGCCTCAGTTTCCCCATCTGTCAAATGCGCCTTCCGGTCTCGCTTCGACAGGGAAGGCTGCTCCCTGCCGAGTCCCACCAGGCTGCTGTGAGGAATAGACCAGCGGCACGGAACCTGGAGAAGTTCTCAGGAACCACCCAGGCTCACGGCCACACGGGAGGGGCCAGGCCTCGGGGCTGGGGCGCTGGCCACCCCCATGACGGCGGCCCCTCCCCATCCACGGAGAGCGGGCGTGGCCTCTGTCCTGCTCCGGGAGACCCGGTCCCGGGCGGGGACACCACTCCTGAGGCCTCCCTTTGTTTTGTCCATCTTCACTGAGGATATTTTCCCTTGGTTTTTGGAGAGAGTAGGAAGGAGGAGGAGGGCAGAGAGAAACATTGATGTGAGAGACACATTGATGGGTTGCCTCCTGCACAGCCCAACCAGGGCTGGGGATCTGCACTCGAGGTACCTGCCCTTGACCGGAATCTAACCCGGGGCCCTTCAGTCCGCAGGCCCACGCTCTACCACTGAGCAGGACCTACTGGGGCCTTAGGCCTACGCTGAGCCGATTGTCCAGGATAAATGCCTCAGCCTCCTGGTCCATCTCCCCGGCAGAGCCTGGGAATGACTAACGCCCTTTGTACAGGTCCCTCTGCCCCTGGCGTTTGGGGGGTGGGGACCTGTTTGAGCGCAGTCTGGCCGGGACCTCAGCGAGGGGCGGAGGAGGGGCTCCTGGGGTCTCTGCACTCGTCACATCACTGGGAGCAAGCGGGGAGGGCGCTGTGACATCACTTCCTCCTCACGGCGAGACAGCGGAGACTCAGAGTGGCCTGAGACAGTCCCAAGGTCCCAGCAAGCTGGTGGCAGAACAGGTACGTTGGAACCCGGAGCCCAGATTGGGGGCCCAGAACGGTGACAGCGTCAACAGCCCCTGCCTCCTGAGAGTGGATGGCAGAGGGCATACGGGTACTGCCCTCCAGCCAGGGTATCCCCCTGGCTTTCCAACCGTCAAGAAGAGATGGACAGATGCCGAAACCGGTTTGGCTCAGTGGATAGAGCATCGGTCTGCTCTATTGGACTGAAAGGTCCCGGGTTCGATTCCGGTCAGGGGCATGTACCTTGGTTGCAGGCACATCCCCAGTGGGGGTGTGCAGGAGGCAGCTGGTCGATGTTTCTAGCTCTCTATCCCTCTCCCTTCCTCTCTGTGGAAAATCAATGAAAAAATGTAAAAAAAGAAGAAGAAGAAGATGAAGAAGAAGAAGGAGGAGGAGGAGGAGGAGGAGGAGGAGGAGGAGGAGGAGGAGGAGGAGGAGAGATGGAGGTGGTTTAGAGTCACACGCTGTGAGCGGCAGAGGCAAGATCTGAACCGGAGGGCAGGACGTGGCCCCAAAGCTGGGGCCGTCATCACGTGCCACACCAGAGCCTGTTCCGTCTCTGACTGACCAGAGGATGGGTGTGGCTTTTTCACCCTGGGCTCTGGGACCCAGAAAGGGCCGGGACAGGCCCGTGTTTGACATCTGGACTGACACTGACCTGCCTTGGACTGTATCGGGAAGCACAGCCCTGGTGGGCGGCAGAGACCTTGGGGTGTCAGGGAGCAGAGGTAAGCATGCCAGGCCAGCCCCAGCCCAGCACCCCCCTGCAGGAGCCCCTGGCCCCTGCCTGTCTGACCCCACCGCCCCGGAAATCCTGTGGCTGCCCCAGCCGGGTGGTGCTGGGCCTGACACAGCCCTGCGCGCTGTGGAGCCCGTGAAGATCTGCCAACGAGAGCCGTTCCTGCAGGCCGGCTCTGAGCCAGGCACGGGGAGCGGCTGAGGGGGTGAGAGCGCCCAGGATCCTCTGTCTGGGAGGTCTCTGCGTCCCAGGCCCTGCCCATGACTCCAGCCCCTGCCCTCCTCACTCTGTTCACACCCCCCAGAATGCCCCCCACCCTTCACGACATTTTGATGATCATACAAATGCTGGGTGCCCTGCCTGGTTTGCTCAGTGGTTAGAGCACATGTGTCAAACACAAGGCCCGCGGGCCAAATCCAGCCCGCCAGGCCTTGCAATGTGGCCCGCACCGCGCTGTCATCACTGCACTCCGCTGTCAGTTTATGACATTGTCAGTTTATGACTGTTCAGTAAACCATTCGGCCCGCGATTTAGGCTGGATTTTAGATTTTGGCCCCTTCTCTGATTGAGTTCGACACCCCTAGGTTAGAGTTCCGCCATTAGACTGGTGTCCTGGGTTCGATTCTGGTCAAGGGCACATCCCTTGGTTGGAGGCGAGACCCAGACCTGGTCAGGGCGCGCAGGAGGCAATCCATCGATGTGTCTCTCTCCCATTGATGTTTCTTCCCCTGCCTCTCTCTCTCTGTGTGTCTCCCCCACTCCGTTCCCCTCTCCCCAAGCATCAATGGGGAAAATATCCTCAGGTGAGAATTAACTAGGACAAAGAAAGCAGAAATGTCAGTAGGCGGTGACAAAAAGTTCCCGAGGCCGAAACCGGTTTGGCTCAGTGGATAGAGCGTTGGCCTATGGACTGGAAGGTCCCAGGTTCGATTCCCGTCAAGGGCATGTACCTTGGTTGCGGGCACATCCCCAGTGGGGGGTGTGCAAGAGGCAGCTGGTCAATGTTTCTCTCTCATCGATGTTTCTGGCTCTCTATCCCTCTCCCTTCCTCTGTAAAAAAAAATCAATAAAATATATCTAGAAGGAAAGAAAGCTCCCCTGAGGCTAGAAATCACCTGTAATCTCATCCTCAGGGCGGCCATGGGGCCCTGCACACTTCCGCCTGCATCCCTTCTTTGTGTCTCATTTCTCAGAGCGCGGAATGTGCTCAGTGTACCCGCTTCCCTGGCTCGTCAGATGGCGATGAGCGGCGGCCATCACTTTCCCGCCACAGTCCCTCCCAGCAGCCCGGCCTGGCCCTGGGCATTCCGGGCACACCGGCGCCCTAAAACCGCCCTCTGGTGGGCACAGCTCCTGTCTGTCCCGGGGCTGTCAGAAAGGGCCGTTTCCTGGGAGTCAGTCCACGCTCCCCTGACCTCTGAGCCTCTGCACAGCCGGTCCCTCCGCTGGGCTGCCCGCTCCCTCTCCTCCTCCCCGGAGCACACACCTCACTCTGCAGTGCCCAGTTGTCCTGACCCCCGCCCCCGGCTGTCCCCTCGGCCTCCTCCCGCCTCTGAGGCAGACCGCCCGCCTCCTCCTCCCTCCCTCGGCCACCCTGGCTGCCTGCGCCGTGTGGGATGGCGCCATGCTGCTATTAGTCTCCGTGAACAAGTGCCACTGTTATTACATTTCCCCAAAAGCAGCATGTCTGCCGTGCGTGCCAGGCTGGCTGCTCTTTTCGGAGCGGGCCTCCCCTGCCCACCCTGCGTTCCGCGTTCCCCGGGCCCCGGCTGAGCTCCGGGCCTGTGGGAGGCAGCGCTGGGCCCGAGGGAGCCCGGCCCGCAAGCAGCAGCCTGGACCAGGCGGGTGCCGGTCCAGCTCAGAGCCCGGGGTCTGGGGCGGGCGGTGCAGGGGAGGGCAGGCCCCTTTGGTGGGGAGCACTGCTCCAAAGGCGTGCTGAGCGCGAGGCAGACAGCAGGCGCCGATAGATACACGTTCCGGGGAAGTACGAGATGGTGCTCCGGGAGCTAAGGAGAGGGCCAGTGGGATTGGAGGTGGCCAGAAAGCTGGCCAAGTGGGGCGAGTGTCCCAAGATCCTGGCTCTTACCCCGGGGACCAGGGCCACGGGTT
The DNA here is from genome assembly GCF_964339955.1 of Pipistrellus hanaki. NCBI lineage: Eukaryota > Metazoa > Chordata > Mammalia > Chiroptera > Vespertilionidae > Pipistrellus > Pipistrellus hanaki. Next base: position 187,741,409 of record NC_140505.1, read on the forward strand.
CTCCACCACCCCAGTGGTCGGCAAACTCATCAGTCCACAGAGCCAAATATCAACAGCACAACGACTGGAATTCCTTTGGAGAGCCAGGTTTTTAAACTTAAACTTCTTCTAACGCCACTTCTTCAACATAGACTCGCCCAGGCCGTGGTGTTTTGTGGAAGAGCCACACTCAAGGGGCCAAAGAATCACATGTGGCTCTGGAGCCGCAGTTTGCTGACCACGGCACTACCCCCAACCACATGTCCTCGGGGCTCCGGAGGCCGTGGCCGCCGTGGCTTTGCCCTGGGCAGCAGCAGGGGCAGCAGCTGGGCTGATAAGGGGAGCCCTGCCCCCCAAACACGCACACTGTGCCTGTGTCTCCGGGACACGCACTGGGTCCACGAAGCCGGGGAGCCCTGCGGCGGGAGCTGGGAGGTCCTGTGAGCTAGGGGGGCTCAGGTTGCTGAGTCTCATCCTTCATCCGCTCCTTCCTTCTTTCCTCCCTCCCTCCCTTCCTCCCTCCCTCCCTCCCTCCCTCCCTTCCCTCATTTATTCACTCTCTCGACAGACACCGGCCTTGTCTGGCTCTGGGACAGGACTCCGCAGAGCATCTTGCTCACTGTCCTCCGGAGCCCGGGCCTGCTGAGTGTGGCACCCCTGGGCCCGGGTGACCGGCCTTGAGCTCCAGGGCCTCTGGCGCCCCTGCTGTCCTGGCACTCCAGCTGGGCGCCTGCTGTGCCTGCTGCCAGGGACGCCCGTCAGGCCTCTCCCTGCCCATGTCCGCCCTCTCCTCCAGCCAGCGCTCTGCGGCCTTCCCGGAGCCCCTGCCCATCCCTCCGGCGGCCTCTGACTGTCTCCCCTTTGGCCTTGCCCTGGCCCTGGCTGGGTGGCAGGGGCTGTATCTGGGTGCCCCTGCACCTCTGGCCGCCCAGCACAGGCAGGCACACAGGGTCGCCGGGATGGCAGAGGTGCCAGGACATGTAGCCTGAGCCGTGGAGCTGACCGTCCCTGCCCCCGGCCCGCGTGTCTCCCGGGGGTGGGGTGGGGGGACTCCTCAATTCCCAGGCGCTCCTCCCCCCTCCTCTCTGCCTGGGACGGGGGTCGCCTGCCCTGGGGCTCTGACCCTCACGCCAGGCAGACGCCCCCCACTCAGGCGCCTTCCCACGTGCCCCCGAGCTTGTGTTCCCACAGTCACCTCAGAACAGGGTGACAGAAGTGAGGCTCAACACAAGGGAGAGGAGGGGGTCCCTCCCGAGGCCCCTGGCCAGCCTCTGGCTTCCTCTCCGGCCTTGGCGCCCAGCCCAGGCCTCTACCCCCACTCCACCCCCACAGCCCTCACCTCTCCCGCCTGCTCTCCCTCCCCCTCTCAGGGCCACCGGAGCCAACTCTAAAAAATAAATAAATAAAACGGACCAGGTCATGCCCGGCTCAAACACCTCCCGTGGCTCCCCATGACCGTGTGTGTCCCTTAAGCGGG
>NC_140505.1:187742964-187803964 GCF_964339955.1 Pipistrellus hanaki
CCGGCTCCTGGCCCAGCGGCCCACCCGCAGTGCACCCCCAGCCGCAGCCAGACCCTCCCTGTAGCCAGCCCTGCGGAGGTCAATGCCAGGGGTCAATGCCAGGGGTCAATGTCAGGGTCGGGCAGGATCTCACTGGGCAGGTCTCTGTCCACTCTCCTAGGAAAAGCCCAGCTGCTCTGACCCAGACTACTGCGTGGGCCCCTCTCCTATGCCAGCCCCCTTCTCCTCTCCTGCACCCCCCCATTCCTGTGCCCCAGCCCCGTCTCACCCCTCACCTGCAGGACAAAGCTGTGCCAGACTCTGTGTGGCCTCAGGCCAGGGAGCCAGCCTCAGTAAGCCTCAGTTTCCCCACCTTCCCCTGTGCTGGCCCAGTGAGCTCCAGTGGGGCCCGTGGGGCCTCCTCGAGGACCACGAAGAGGTCGCCTTTGGGGCGGGGTGGGGGGTCAGAGGTCGCCTTTGGGGCGGGTGGGGGGTCTGAGTGCTCTGGAGGGCAGGCCAGTTCCCCACCCCAGACCCGCCTCCCACTGCGCTGGGCCCACTCCATTTCACCAGGAACTGGCTGAGCCCTTTTATATCCTCCTCTCAGCACTGGCGGCCCGCCCCTTTTACAGACAGGCAGCTGGGCTCAGAGAGGCCAGGACACCTGCCCTGAGCCACACAGCCAGCGAGGAGCAGAACCAGGTCTCCGGCTCCGACCGCTGACCCCCCAGCCCAGGCCCCACGCCTGCGCTCACTCCCAGGTGCCAGCCCTTCGCCAGAGCGCCTGCCTCCACACGGAGACAGCCCTTCAGGGACCGGCCTGTCTGCGGGATCCGGTGCTGATGGGACTGGGGTCCGGACCAGTGGCAGAGGCACCTCGCTGGAGGGTGAGGGAGGACACAGTGCCAGGGTGCCCCCTGCAGGAAGCCTGCAGCTCTGGGCTGCCTCCATTTCCCATCTGCAACCCAGGAATTCCAGCCCCTTCTCTCTCCCACAATATGGTTTGAGCAGGTGCTGGGGGTCTTTGAGGCTGGGGTGCACACATGTGCACGCGTGTGCGTGTGTGCACGCACGGGTGTATGGTGTATGTACAGGATGGTGTGCTGTTTGTGTGTGGTATGTGTGTGTGTCCCCATGTGTGCCTGTGTGTGCCTTCAGGGCGGTTGAAAACCTCCCCACTGAGGAGATCCCCACCCCCCCTCACATCGGCCAGCAGGGCTCCATGTCCATCCTGGACACGCAGAGGACAGCGAGCTCACTCCGGAGACGCCCACAGCCCGGGCGGTGACACGTGGGACCCTAGACCTCCGTCACGCCCACTCTCTGCAGCGGGACACCGGCACCTCCTGGCGCCCGAGGCCCTGTGCCCGCCCAGCCCGCAGCCTTCCCAGCCTCCTCTGCAGCCACGGCCCGAGCACAGCGCCCCTCCGTGGGCTCAGCACCGCCCCCCTCGCACCTGCTGTGTGCCGCTGGCTGCCCTCACTCTGCTCCCGACGCCCCGCCCCACCCCTGCCCTGCGGTCGGCCTTCACCTGGACAAAGCTACTTAGCCTCCCTGAGCCTCCATTTCCTCATCCACAAAATGGGCGTGCTTCCACCCACCTCGGAGGGGCCACGGGAGGATCAACGTGAGGCTGTGTCAGACAGGAAACAGTCCTGCTGGCTGTCCTGCAATCAACGCTGGCCTGGCCCTGACTAGATATTTGATCTGCATCCAGTCCCTTCCGTTCCCCCAGAAGGTCAGGGACAGGCAGAAGAGAGCGTGGACTTGGGAACTGGTCAGACGTGGGTTTAACCGCAGCTTGGCCCCTCCCCAGCCGTGTGGCCGAGGGTAGGTCATGCCCCTCCCAGCCCCTGTGCTCTGGTTCCCTGTGGCTGCTGTAACCAATGATCACAAACATGGTGGCTAAAACCACACGCATGCGCCCTGACCGGTGTTGCTCAGTGGATAGAGCGTCAGCCTGCGGACTGAAGGGTTCCAGGTTTGATCCCAGTCAAGGGCATGTACCTTGGTTGCAGGCACATTCCCAGTAGGGAATGTGCAAGAGACAGCTGATCGATGTTTCTAACTCTTCCTCTCTGTAGAAAATCAATAAAATATATTAAAAACACACACTAAAGCGTTGTCTTCCAGAAACCCCAAAATCCGTCCCACTGGGCTGACTCAGCAGGGCCACCTCCCTCGGGGTCCGGGGAGCATCTGACTTGGGGTCACTCCGACCATCCAGGCACCTTCCCTTCTCTCCGTCCCGTCTGCATTCAGCCGCCCGTGGGTGTGCCAGAGCCCTGCGGCCCAATTAGGACACCTGTGGTCACCTGGGCACCCCGATAATCCGGGATAATCCCCATCTCCAATCCTCCTTCGTCACACCGGCAAGCCCCCTGTGTCCCCTGGCGGTACGGAGCATCGGGCACAGGGAGGCAGCTTCCGGGCGGGCGCGGCCTCACCCCACACGGCGCAGCGGGAGCCGCACGGGGCAGGCGCCCGGGGGCAGGGTGACAGGCAGTGCCCTGGCACCAGGGGCCCTTCAGCAAGTGTGTGCTGTGTCCGGTCTGGGCTGGGCTGGGGAAGGGGAGTGGGGGCAGAGGGGGCGGTGGGAGGAGCGGGGAGACACGGGGGGGGGGGGAGGGGGGTGCAGGCGATCGCACAGACGCCATGGGAACTGTTAGAGCCGCTCCATCCGCGCCTCTGATCCGCTCCTGTTTACTATTCCCTGCCTTCGGAGGCCTGCTCCCCCGCACCCACGCCAATCTCCCCGCGTGGGGGCTGGGCGGCGGGCTGGCCGATGACTCACCCTCTTCTCTCGGTGGAGAGCAGCCTTTTCAAAGCGCCGGCTGGGGAGGGAGCTAAATTTAACGCCGCTTCCAGGGAAGATCACCTGCCACGTCAAACCGCTGCCATTTCATTAGACGTGGGGGGCACGGGGGCCTCTGCCTCCATGGGAGGGCAGCGGGCAGGCGGCAGGCGGCAGGCACAGGGGCCGAGACCCTGGGTGGGCGTGGGGCAGGGCTCACCCTGTCAGCGTCTCCCCTCCTCCACCTTCCTCGGGGAGCCATCTCCCCTCCCCAGCACCCCTAAGCCCCTTCTTCTCCGTCTTCCACGTCTTAGGGCTCCAACCCCAAGCCCCCACCTAAGGAACAGGACTCTGAGAGGTTGGACACTCCCCAGGACACTCATGGGGCTGTGGCCAAGGGGGTGTGGACCGCACCGGCCCCGGGCGGCTGGTCCCTCTCTGGAGGGGTGGTGGGTGGCGGGCAAGCCGCTCACCTCTCAGAGCCTGTCTCCTCACCCCCAACGGGGCTACCTGCAGCAGTCGCTGGCCCCTCGTTTTCCCCGGAAAAGAGGCCCTGAGCTGAGAAGAGGCCCAGAGCATCTCGGTTTCCCAGGGCATTGTGGGCATTATGTTGTGACAGCCTGTGGGGCAGGCCCCAGTCCCCAGTCTCAGCACAAGGTCGCCGGGGAGACCAGGAGCATGGGGGTGCCAGCTGTCACCGGCTCCGGGTGGTGGGGAGACCTGGTGAGTGGGAGACCTGGCTTCACACACACACACACACACCGTGCCTGGGCTCGGGTTCCAGCTCCCAGCTGGTGGCCCGGGTCCCAACTGGGTTCCTCCTTCTGCACCCCGCCGCCTCGGGCTTGGGCTCCCAGAGGCACGGCCAGCACGAGGGAGGGCAGAGGGGCTGTAAGGGGGAGACCCCCACCTGGCACCCCAGCCCCCCTGGTCTGCCCTGGGCACTCCCCCACCCGGACCTCCTGGCCTCGGCTCACGGGGGCAGCGGCAGCATCGATCCTTCCCCGGGGCCGTCCGGTGCGGCTCGGCTGCAGCTGGGCCCGTGGGCCGCCCGGCCGCCGCCTCAGACCCCGCGATTAATACGATGCGAATTGGTGGGTTGGCCCGGCACCCGAGCAGGAGGCCTTGTCTCCACACCACCGCCGCACACCCGCCCAGGCCCGGCGCTAATAACAGCAACAAGGCTAATCGGCATGATTGGGGGCGGCCTCTCAATCCTGCCCCCACGCCCATTACACCTGGAACAACGCGGGGGTGGGGTGGGGGGGCTGCAGGGAGGGGCCCGGAGGGCACGGACCGGCCTGAGGTCACCCCGCTGGTGAGGGGCAGGCGGGGCGAGGAGCAGTGATCTGAGGGCCCTCTTCCTGCCCCGTGCCCCTGCTCAGAAGCTCTGTCTTGGGTGCTGGGTGGGGCTTTGCCCTAAAGACTGGTCTTTTAACCGCTCTCCCCACCCCCACCCCGGGCCAGGCCGCCTCGGCGGGCAGAGTTTGTGCTTGTCACTGGGTGACCCTGGACGAGCGGCCACCCTCTGCGACGGACGCCTGCCTTTTCTCTCAGATCAGCCTGCAGCGTCCTGGGCCCAGGGGCGTGGCTTCTCTCTGCTCCCGGGGCAGCGGCTCAGGACATGTAAGTCTCACCGGCTCAGGCGGGTTTGTGGCCCATGGTCCTCTGAGCCCCGCAGTGCGGCTGGATGGGCTCCTGAACCTCACAGCCGTCCCAGGACTTGCCTCTGTGCCTTTCTGTTTGGCCAAACAGGCCCAGAGAGGCTAAGGGACTTCCCCGGGGCCCCACAGCTGGGAGGCAGGAGAGCGGGGATTTGAACCTGCCCCTGCCCTGGGCCCAACAAGGCCCAGAGAGGAGAGCAGTCCTGGCGCGGCCTCCCCAGGCCTCGGCTCTCCGATGGGCTCCGGCTCCGGCCGGGAAGGCGCTGGCAGGCCTGCCCGCTGGCTTCCGGCGCTCGGCCAGGCGTGGGGAGCAGGTCGTCCGGGCTGACGGCGCAGGCCGCGGCCGGGCCGGAATCCCAGGCGTCTTTGATTCTGCCGAGCGGCCTCTCTGAACGCTGTAAGCTGTTTGGCTTGGCCGCCCGGAGCAGCCTCTGTTATTGCAAAATCTCGTGTTTCCGCCGAGCCAGGGCGAGGGCAGCCTTTGGCGGCGGGTCCGGCATCTGCCTGGATTCCGTGCCGATGAGGCTCCCGGCTGCGGGGAAGCCGGCCTGGCCGGGCACAGGGCGGAGCCCAGCCCCGGCCAGGTAGCCCCGCCTGCCCGGCCGCCTGCCCGCCCGGCCTGCTCGCTGAGGTGAGTCAGAGCCTCCGAGGGCCGCCGGGGCCTGTGGGCGGCTGGGGTGAGGCGGGAGAGGGGGTGCCTGTGGCCATGGCCCCGCTCAGGGCCCCTGGCTGACGGGTCCTTGGGGACCTGAGCCCCTGGGGCATGCACGTCAGGGAGAAGGAGGGAGAGGGTCAGCATCAGCACCGCGGGGAGGAGGGTGCGGGCGACTGCTGTTGCCTCCCTGGGCCCGACGCCCACAAACACCCTGCCCACGCTGCCCCTGGGCACAGTGTCTGAGCAGGCTGGTCCGGGCCATGGACACAGGGGACCAGTCTGGGTGGGAACTCCGCCCTTGGCAGCCATCTTTACTGGACGCCGGCTCAGCCCGCAGCCACGCCGCCCGGCCCCTCTGTCCGCCCGCGCCCACTGGCTCCTGCCTGGACGCGTGCAGTAGCCAGCCTGCCTCCAGACCGGTCCTCTGGCCCCCGGGGCCGTCCTCCCAACGAGAACCCGGGCTCTGCGTGACCCCAAAGCCCACAGCCCCACCTCCTCCTCCGAGCCCTGCTGTGGCTCCCTGCTGCCTCCGGATAAAGCCTGGGTCCGCCTGCCCCCAGCCCGCCCGCCACAGGCCGCTGCGGGCTTGCTCGGTCTCATCTCCCCGAACGTGCCGCCCCTGCTGCCACTATGCCCCTCCATGGCCTCGTCCTGGACCGTCTCACCAGCGAGACCAGGCCGTCTCCCTCCCAGAGCCCGCTCTGAGCTCAGGCCGGTTGCCGTCTCCTCGGGCGCCCCGCCCGTCACAGCCCCGGGCACACGGAGCGGCACCGTCTGAGCTTCCGTCCCCACCAGGAGCTCCGAACTGGCCTGGGTTCCACCGGCGTGGCCCCAGCCCGGAGCCGGCCGCGATGTGAGAAGCTGTGTGTCCGTGGATCTGAGGGGCCCGGGCTCCAGGGGCCAGCCCGGAGGCTGGACGCACTGGACGCCCCTCCCAGTGGCCCCCGGGCCCCGGCCAGGCTGGCTGCGCCTGCGGCTGGCACCATGTTTTATTAATGAGCACACCTGGCACCTGCGTGCACCCTTTATCCTCAGCTCTGGGAGCGGGCACATCCCCAACGTTCACTAATTCCCCCACCCCAGGTCCGCCTCTCCTCCGCACACAAGACTGTGAGGTCCACAGTGCAATTAGGACCCACCTCCCGCCCCAGGCCCTCCCCCGTCCTGGCCCGCCCTCCCCCGCCTTCACCCTCCCTCCCCGTCCTGGCCCTCCCTCCCCGTCCTGGCCCTCCCTCCCCCGCCTTCACCCTCCCTCCCCGTCCTGGCCCTCCCTCCCAGGGGCCACAGGTAGACTGAGGCCTTCAGCTGGGCATGTTGCTTTATTGTTGTTACTGTAAAACCATGCACACGCGTGCTGCCTCACAGCTGGGTTTGTCATGAGAAAAAAGGTGATTTTTGCAGGTGACAGAAGGCAGTGGTGGAGTGGAGCAGAGCGGCGCTGGAGCCTGGTGTGTGCCAGCTGGCGGGACACTGGGCGGGGGTCCCCGGGAATCACAGTTTCAGACAGCTCTCCTCTTCCAGGAAGCCTCCCCGGGTTAGTTTGGTCAGATTTGCCTTTTCCGCCTCCCGCTGGCTTGGGGGCGGAGGCCCTCCTTCTGATAGGCAGTTCCTCTGTGCTGGCCTGTGCTTCCCAGCGACACGGAGAGTCCGTGTGAGGCTCAGGTTCCCATGGCTTTGCATCCTGGGAGAGGAGCAGAGGCAGGGCATCAGGTGGATGGGTACATAATTATGGGTGGATGCATGGAGAAATGTGGAAATGAGTGAAGCGACGGTGGGTAAGTAGATGAAAGGGTGGATGAATAGATGGATAGATACAGATAGGAGGGTGGACGATAGATGGATGGAGTATGGGTGGATGAATGAATGAGTAGGTGGGTGGGTGGATGGATGGATGGATGGATGTGTGAATGGGTGGATGGATGGATGGATAGGTGGATGGATGGATAGGTGGATGGATGGATAGGTGGATGGGTGGATGGGTGAGTAGGCTCATGGAAAGATGAACATGCAGGAGGACAGCTGGTAGATGGAGAGCTTCATGGAGAGATGCCTGAACTGATGGCCTCCTGAACAGGTGAGTAGGGGAGTGGTGGGTGGGTGGGTGATGGATATGTGGCTGATGGGTTAACGGGGAATGATGATGGGTGAGTGTGGAGAGACGGTAACAACGATAGTAATCATTTCCCCACAGCCAGTGCTTACCGGGGCACCAAGCTCTGCTCTAAGCATTGTGTTAATGAACTGTAATGCTCACAACTATGGCTGGGGCGGGGGGTGTGCATCCTGGGTTGGAGGATGGGGATGCCTGGATGTGTGTCTTGGTGGGTAGACAGGTGGGCAGATGGCTGATTAAAAGGATGGGGTGCTGGGGGGCTGGTAGGTGGGAGTGGAGGGTGCAGGGGGCAGAGATCTACCCCGGTGAGGAGCCTGAGCTGATGCGTCCCCAGGGGCGCCAGCCCTCAGCGGCCCCTCTCGCCCATCGCTGAGCCTGATCCCAGCTGCCCTTCCCTCCCCGTCTCTCACCCCAGGACCCCTGCACGCCAGCCACTCGCCTGCCTCAGCCTTCTCTGGATTTCCGCCCTGCAAGAGGGAGGCAGCCGGTCTCACGCTCCCCGCCACCCCCTCCCCCCGGGCGGGGCACATAGTAGGACCAGTTTGCTGAAGGAGGAATTGGGTTCTGCAGACACGTGGGGCGGAGCGCGGGCAGGAGCCGTGCCCGCTGCTCCCCTCCGTGCACGCGGGCTTTTAAAACGCATTTCTGTTCCATTTATCAGAAATCAAGCGCGTGTCAGGCCGGCGTGCCGCCCAAATTGGCTGATGAAAGCGCCCGGAGAACGCGGTGCTCCGCGGCAATTAAAGCGAGGCGGCGGGAGGAGGTGGAAACGTTGTGATCCCTTCGGAGGGTTTCGCGAACGGGGTTTCTGTTCAGGGAGCGCGCTGCTGTGGCGGCATTGTTTCTGGGGCTCTCTCCCCGCGCTCCCCGGGGTCCCTGACATTGTTACATAAAGTGATTTCAATAATGCAAACCACGTGCCCGCCGCCGGTTCTCGCCGGTGGGGGAGCGGCTGCCGGTGCGGCGAGCACGGCCCCGGCCTGCGTGGGGGCCGTTGGGATTCCAGGCTGAGCTGCTCCCGCTACCAGGTGGGGAGGTCGAGGGGCACCAGCGGGTCAGAGAGGGGGTCCTGGGATGGGGTCCCCACCCCCCCGCCTCCGAGGCCCCCTCCCCGGTGTCCTTCCCACCGCGCCCCCCTCCTCTCCAGCTGTGCTGTCCTCCTCGCTGCGCCCGGCCACGCCGAGCACACGCCTGCCCCGGGGCCTTTGCACAGGCGGCCCCTGCCGCCCAGAGAGTCCTGCTGCCTCTGGGTCTCTCCCCACCGGCCTGCCCCTCCCTGCCTCCTCAGGGGACGTGTCTTCTCAGAAGGGGGGCCCCCCTGAAGCCCCCGCACCCCGGACACACCTGCTGCCATTGGCAATGTGACGTGTGCACCTGCTTGTGTGTGAGCGGTGGGTGGATGCCAGGTTCCTGAGGAGGAGGGGGTCGGATGGGGGGGTGAGGGGGAGGCGGGCCCAGGACCACCTGGGTCTGTGGGCTGAGGGGTGGGGGGTGGGGGGAGCATTGGTCCTGAGGGGAACGGGCAGCAGGTTTCCCAGGCACACAGGTGCCCCCCTCCCTCGGTCCCCACTCAAGTGGCCTGGCCCAGGCCCGCCTGGTACTCAGCCCCGCCTGGTACTCAGCCCGAGCTCACTGGCTCCGTGCTGGCCCGGCTCCCTGCAGCCCCCGGGCGGTGTGGGCGGCTACCCGGGGTTACAGCGTGTCCCCCAGTGCGTGTGGGAGGTCCCACCCCCCCATGGGGCTGTTACACGTACATGCAGCTGAGGCCAGACTGGAGGTGCCCCAACCCGACATGGGTGGAGGCGGAGGTCGGAGGACACGTCCACAGGGAAGCCGGGGCAGCACAGGCGCAGGAGCCCCAGAGGCCGCTGGAATCCTCACAGCCTCAGGAGGCACAGCCCCGGCCACCCTGACCCCTGACCCCTGACCCCTGACCCCAGACTGAGGGGACGCCCTTCTGTGGTGTTCAGCACCTGCTTCTAGCTGCCCCAGGGCGGTAATGCCATCCCTGCACCAACGGGCCTGCCCAGCCCCCCGCCCCCGGGCCCCCAGTCCTACCCTGTGCCCCCAGCTGCCCCCCTGACCCCCCGCCCCGCCCCCTGTGCCCCAAACCCCGCCCCCATGCCCTGGCTAGCGCTATCTGTTTTAGAGCGACACTCCTGTTCCTCAGAGGAGTCGGTTCCCGAGTCTCCGACTTCTCGTTTGAAAAATTAGGATAGTAACGCCCACCTCCCACCGCTGTCTGCGCCTCAGCAAACGGGGACGGCCCGGCTCACGGTGAGACCCGCTGGGGCAGTGCTGCCGGTGTAACCGTGTCACTGCACCCGCTGCCAGGGGCCACCCTGTGGGCAGGAGGGGCCTGTGGGACAGGGCAGACTCAGTCAGGCAGACTCGCTGCTGCCTCTCTGCCGGCTCAGACGCCCCCGCCCCCGCCGGAGCCCACCGGGCCCTGAGGACAGAGCCTGTGGCTGCAGGCGCCCAGAGGGCCCGCGGGCATCAGGCCTGGGGCGGGTGAGGGGCGCCTCGCCCTCAGGCAGTCTGGGAGCAGGGGAGGGTCCCCCAGCCTCCTGCTTCCACCCCCATCTGCCCTGTGACCTGGCCGGCGGTCCCCTCTCCGCGTGGAAAACACAGCGCCAGGGCCCGGCTCCCCGGAGAGCCGGAACTGCCACCGTGCCAACGCGCACTGGCGGCCCGGCCTCCCCAGGCAGCCAGCGCGGCTCAGATGCTTGCCGGGCCTGGGCTCCGGGTCCGGCCAGCTCCTGGGACAAGGAAGAAAGGCCGGCCCAGCAGCTAAGACATTGTTCGCCCGCCCGGCTCCCGCGGGGAGGACACAAAGCCGAGCCTCCGCTGCAGACCGCACCGCGGCCGCCGGCCAGCGCACCGCCCCGTGGCTTCCCGGGCTTTCATTCCCTTTCAGTCCCTTTCAGTCCCTTTCAGTCCCTTTCAGTCCCTTTTATTCCCTTTAATTCCCTTTTGTTCCCTTTTATCCCTTTGCTCCGCTGGCCACCTGCCTGTCCCTTTGAGCACCGAGACCGAGGGACAGGCGGAGGCGGGGCTGGCAGATGCTGCCGGTTCTGAGTGCGGCCTGGCTCGCCACCGGGGACTGTCTTCCCGGCTGGAGGACAGACCCTCCCGGCAGCGAGGGCCTCCCTGTGCGGCAGGTCCGGGCCCGGCACACGGGCCTCCCTGTGCGGCAGGTCCGGGCCTCTCTGTGCGGCAGGTCCGGGCCCGGCATACGGGCCTCTCTGTGCGGCAGGTCCGGGCCTCTCTGTGCGGCAGGTCCGGGCCTCTCTGTGCGGCAGGTCCGGGCCCGGCAGCGCGGCCTGGCCCTCGGCGGGCGGTGGGTGCGCAGACGTGTGGCGAGCTGCCTTCTTTCGGGCGTGTCCCTCCAGAGTGGGGACTGTGCCGTGTCATTCACGCCTCGTCCAACGATTCCTGGACGGCGGCATGCGGCTGGCAGGGGCTGGCAGGGGCTGGCAGGCACCACACCGCGGTGCCAAGATAAACGGTGTCACTCTGAGCTCATTCCGGACGGGGCCCCTGGCTGCCGCCTGCGGCAGGACGGAGAGCCAGTGGCGTGTCCTGGCCCCCGGGGGCGCTGGGGAGCCGGGACTTCCTGGCTGTGAGGCAGCTGAAGGCCCTGCCTCAGCCGCTGCCTGTGTGACAGGCAGCCCAGGCCTTCCCAGCCTCGGTTTCCCCAAAGGAGGAGCCGCCTGCTCTCAGCCGGTCCGCAGTGTCTGTAGTTCTCAGAGTCCTGCTCCTGCTGGGCCGCCCCCCAGGACTCCCCCCGATGCCAGCCTGGCCTCCTCACGAGCAGGGACCCCAGCCCTGACCTTGCTGGCGATCAGAGGGTGTGAGCACCCTCACCCCATGTCTGCTGGGACCGGGGGGCCGAAGGAGGGGACCTGGGCAGGCCCAGGCTGTGCACCCCAAGGCGGCAGGACTCCCCACAGGAACTCAATCCCTTGACCAGCACCCCCCGCCCCCGACTCCCCGAGGTCACAGCTGGGCCTACCCCCAGCAAGGGAGGAGGCGGAGGGAGGGGACGGGAGAAACTGGCCACACCCCTGGCTCCCAGACCACGGCTGGGCTCAGTGGGTCAGACGGGAGCCTTAGGTTCCACGGAGTCTGAGACTCACCTGCGCTGTGCCGGGACATACCTGCGGGGCCTGCAGGGGGCAGAGGTAGGGGAGGGGAGGGAAATAGCAGGGGAGGGAGAGGAGAGTCCGGAGGTGGAGGGAGCCAGGGGGTGGGGACGAGGAGGGAGCCAGGGGGCAGAAGGAGGGGGGAGCCAGGGGTGGGGAGAGGGGGAGCCAGGGGGCAGAATGAGGGGGGAGCCAGGGGTGGGGGGAGGGGGGGCCAGGGGGCAGAGGGATGGGGAGCCAGGGGTGGGGGGAGGGGGGGCCAGGGGGCAGAGGGATGGGGAGCCAGGGGGTGGGGCGAGGGGAATGAAGCCGCCCCACTCCCCACCCACGGGCGTCCGGGTGGAAGATCCTAAAAAGGACGTTCTCGGTGGTGAGGGTGCCCAGCAGGGGGGGTGTGGGGAGCAGGGAGGCCTCCTGCCGGGCCCACAGGGTCTGTGCTTCTAGGAACAGACGCTGGCCGGGCCAGAGGAGAGACTCAGGAGTGATGGGGGAGTGGGGTGGGCTGGAGCGGGGCTGTCCCCCCACAAAGGGAACCCCAGCACGGTGTGCGGCGTCCCCGGGCGGCAGCTGTCTCCGCCCAGGGCTGTGGCTTCTGCAGTCCCTGCAGCTGGTCACCGCCCAGGTGCTGTCTGCGCGCACACCGGGGCCAGAGGAGGGCCTGGCGGCTGGTGAGCCAATCCCCCCTGCGCCGGGACAGCGCGCCAGGGCTCCTCGAGGCCAAAGCATCGCTCTCCTCCGCCCCGGGCTCAGTGCTGCAGGGAGCTGAGCCCGGTGTTGGCTCCAAACCACCTGGGGTCCTTCCGGGCACCCCCGGGTCACACAGGAGCCCGGGAGGGGTGCAGCCACAAAGCCTGGGTACGAGAGTAGCTGTGGGTATGGACCGGGCAGTTTAACCCTAACCCTAACCCTTACCCTAACCTAGGGGTGTCGAACTCAATCAAAGAAGGGCCCAAAATCTAAAATCCAGCCTAAATCGCGGGCCGAATGGTTTACTGAACAGTCATAAACTGACAATGTCATAAACTGACAGCGGAGTGCAGTGATGACAGCGCGGTGCGGGCCACATTGCAAGGCCTGGCGGGCTGGATTTGGCCCGCGGGCCTTGTGTTTGACACATGTGCCCTAACCCTAACCCTAACCCTTACCCTAACCCTAACCCTAACCCTGCCTCCTGAAAATGCTGCCCGTGTGTTTGCTGCTATTGTTACTGTATTATTATTATTATTATTATTATTATTATTATTACTACTACTACTACTACTAGAGGCCTGGTGCACAAAATTCGTGCACAGGGGTGTGTGTCCCTCGGCCCAGTTTGCAGTCATCTCCAATCTGGGACCCTCAAGGGATATCTGACTGTCCGTTTAGGCCAACATCTCACAATCCAGGACTGCTGGCTCCCAACTGCTCAACTGCCTGCCTTCTTGATTGCCCCTAACCACTCTGCCTGCCAGCCTGATCACCCCTAACCACTCTCCTGCAAGCCTGGTTGCTCCTATCTGCCCTCCCCTGTAGGCTTGATTGCCCCCAATTGCCCTCCCTTGCAGGCCTGGTCCCTCCCAACTGCCCTCCCCTGCTGACCATCTTGTGTCGGCCATCTTATGTCCACATGAGGACAGCCATCTTTGACCACATGTGGGCAGCCATCTTATGTGTTGGAGTGGCATTCAATTTGCATATTATTCCTTTATTAGATAGGATTATTATTATTATTTATTGATTTCAGAGAGGAAGGGAGAGAGAGAGAGAGAAATGCCAATAATGAGAGAATCATGGATCAGCTGCCTCCTGCACGCCTACACCAGGGATGGAGCCTGCAACCCGGGCCTGTGCCCTGACTGGGAATCGAACTGTGACCTCCTGGTTCATAGGTCAACACCTAACCCACGCTGGCCGGGCTGTGTTATTATTTTTTTTTAATATATTTTTATTGATTTTTTACAGAGAGGAAGGGAGAGGGATAGAGAGCCAGAAACATCGATGAGAGAGAAACATCGACCAGCTGCCTCCTGCCCACCCCCTACCGGGGATGTGCCCGCATCCAAGGTACATGCCTTTGACCAGAATAGAACCTGGGACCCTTCAGTCCGCAGGCCGACACTCTCTCCACTGAGCCACACCGGTTTTGGCTGTGTTATTGTTATTAAAGTGGCCTCTCAGCAGGAAGGGTCGTGGGGGGTAGGCAGAGGGGGCTCCAGGCCGGCGGAGTCCAGTTGCCAGGTGGCCCCAGGACGTCCTTTCCTTTCTCCCCCCGAACAGGCGAGCGGGGCCAGATCACAGGAAGCACGTGGGGCAGTGGTGAGCGCCCCGTCACCAGGTGTGACGCGGCCGCTGGTGCAGGCCGCTGTGCCGCCGGGCTGCCTGGGCCTGGCCGGGCAGAGCTGAGCTCGGCGCTGGCAGGAGGAGGCACGGCCCGGGCTCCTGTCACCGCGGAGGGTGGGGGCGGCGGCTGCGACCTCCCTGCACCCTCCCTGCACCCTCGGGGGCAGCAGCACAGGGAGGCCGGTGGGGAGCTCCGGAGGCTCAGCGCTGAGCCCTGTGCCCCCTCCATCACCTCCCAGGCCCAGGGCAGCTTTATGGAGCGGAAAAACCCATTAGGCTTTTAAAGCAACGCTCAAGGCATAATCACCTCATTGCCGGGTGTTTACTGCTGAGCCGGGCCAGGCTCCCCGCTCCCGCCCGGCTCAGGTGGGGCTGGGCCTGCAGGGCAGCCCGGTGCCCGGACCCTCCCAGCAGCCTACGAGGGAGCCCCCTCCTGACCTCTCTGCCCACACTAGCCCGTCTCTCCGGCTCCTCCATGCCCCCAGAGTCCCCTTTAAAAGTATGAACCTGACCTTGACTTTCTAGATCCCCAACGGCTCCCCAGTGCCCTCCGCCAGCCGCTGGCGGCTCCAAGTCTGAGTGCAAGGCCCCCTGGGGCAGCCTCGGCCGGAATCCCTCCACCACTTCCCAGCAGGCACCTCACCTCCCCCCCAGCCCTCATCTGCAAATGGCATAAAGCACGGCGGAGGGCGGGCTCCGAGAGGATATGAGATAACGGGAGGGGGGAGGGTAAGGGGGTGCAGCATGGCGCCTGGCACAATGCCAGCCATTGCGATTGTGTCTCCTCCCGTGCACCCCACCCCCAACCCCCTCGCAGCTCAGCCTTGCAGTACCCACACCTGGCGGTGCCTCGGTCCAGGCCGGGCTGGCTTACAAGGCCCGGCTCAGGGAGCCTCTTCCAGGAAGCCCTCCCTGATTACCTGGAGTGGCCCCGAGCTTCCACACTGATGCCCCTGCCTCTGTGCAGGGGAACAGCCCTTCCAAGACAGGGCCCCTCTCTGGGTCCCCAGCACCTGGCACGGGCCCAGACACAGAGGGGGGTCATCGGACACAGCATCCGGAAGCTTCTAACAGCTCTGAGCACGTCCAAACCCTCGGTGGCCTTGGCCTGGCACTCAGGGCCCTCGACAGGCTTGGTCCACCGCCTTCTTGCCCCGGGCCTCGGCCCCTGCTGTTCCCTCTGCCTGGAATGGTCCTTCCTGTCCCCTGGGGTGGTCCCGGGTGGGAGGCGGGAGGGTGAGGGGCAGGCAGAGCTCAGAGTCGGCAGCGTGGAGAGGCCAGGACATGGGGCACTCGCATAGCACCGGGGCTGCCATTCCCCCTGCACCCCCCCACCCACCCACCTCGCCTCGGCCTCGTGTGACCACGCCTGGGACGGGGCCTGTGGCCAGGCCCGGCGTGACCTGCCCAGCAGAGGTCGCCTGCTGTGTGCCGGCCTGGCGCGGGAGGGAGTGAGCCGCACTTGCTTGGGGAGCGGGTGACGTCGGGGAGACAGGCACACGCACCGACGAGGGTGAAGGGTGAGGTACAGCTCAGGAGAGGGAGGCAGGGTCCGGCCTGCACACAGTCCTGAGCTGGACACCCCCGCCCCCGGCCCCCCCAAGGAGCCATGCCGCCGGGGCGCCCCACGGAAGCCCGGGGAGCAGCGTGCTGAGAGTAAGTAGGGGTGATCGGGGGAGGAAGGTGGGGTCCCGGGGGAGGGGCAGCACAAAGGCCTGGAGGATGAAGGCTGCTGGGCATGGGGTGGGGCGGGGCACAGGGGAATTCGGGGAGCAGGCTGCGGTGGTGGGTGAGGGAGCAGATGGGACAGGCCCTCACAGAGCGTGGGATTGGAGCCGGGAGAACTTCCAGCAGCAGCCGTCGCTCCCGGTCTGGGTCTCGGCTCGCTGGCCCCGGCGTCCAGCAGGTGGCTTTGGTCAGAGCCGGCCCGGCCCCCGGGAAGGACAGGCCCGGGAGAGGCAGGGCCCGGCGCAGCCTGCCGGCCTCCGGGGGGCCCCGTGGTGAGAGGCGGCAGCTGTGAGAGCTGATTGAAGCCAGAGCAGGGGAGGGAGGAATCTGGGCCCCAGCCCTCCCTCCCAGGACTGGCCGCCGGAGGCCGCGCTCATTAATGCCATCAGCTCCGCTCAGCCTGATTGCAATCAGCTCCGGCCCGGGCCCCTCCGCCGGCCCGGGGTGCTGAGTGGAGCGCTCTCTCATTCATCATCAAGTCACTGATCCGTCTGAAGCCGATGGCCGCTCCGGAGCCGGCCCTCCCGCCGCACATCCATATGGATGAGGGACGGGGGTGCCAGCGTGCACCTGGCCCTCCCAGCCGCCGCCGCTCCCCGGCCTGTTCTCATCCCTCACCTGCCGGCCCCACAGCCCCTGGGCCGGAGCCCTGTGTGTGCTTCCGGGCAGGAGAGCCTCCCTGAGGCCGCCTGGCTCCCTGAGGTCACAGAAGGTCAGATGGCACTGAATCCGGAGCCCGCGACCCTTCTCTCTCCTGCTCCCTGGAAAGCAGGCTGGAGCCCGGCCCACATGGCTCCGGGGCCGAGCACTGACCTAGGAGCCAGGAGGTCACGGTCAGGGCGCCCTGCATGCCGAGGTTGCAGGCTCCATCCCCAGTGGGGAGCGTGCAGGAGGCAGCGACCCATGATTCTCTCTCATCATGGATGTTTCTCTCTCTCTCTCCCTCTCCCCTCCTCTCTGAAATCAGTAAAAATATATTTAAGAAAGAAAGAAAAAGAAAAAGAAAGGAAGGGAAAGAAAGAGAGAAAGAGAGAAGGGAAGAAAGCAGGGAGGGTGGGGCTGGGTGCAGGCGGAAGATGGGGCAGGGGAGGCGGGGCAGGAGGGAGAGGGAGGCAGGATCCGGTCCCGCACAGTCCTGAGCTGGACACCCCCTCCCCCCGGCCCTGCCCCTGCCCCCCCCCCCCAGACACACCTGTCGCTGAGTGGCCTCCCGTCACCCCCCTCCGCACTCGGCGATTTGTAAATGCAGATATGATCGCGTCACTCGGGGCTCGGGGCCCAGCTCCCTGGCACCGCTGCTGGGCCTCCAGCCCCTGCCTGTCCCCCCATTCCCTTCCCCCCCACCCCACGTGCTGCACTGCTCGGGGCTCCCTCCCCCTTCCTCCAGGGGGTCAGGCACACGCAGTCCTGTGAGGCCTGTTACTGAGGCTTCTGCTGACGGGGTTGGAGGCTGACGGCACCCCCACCCCGGGGTCCTGGGACTCGCCACCAGGCAGCTCCCTCCGGGGACCACGTCTCACTCCCGGGATGTTTGGACGGTGCTGACGTCCTGACCCCACGGGGTAATTTCCCGGGCGGAGGCTTGGGCCACAGACGGAGCTGCATGACGGTTACTAGTTATGCCGCCCGGAGCGTAGATGCCCCGGTGCACTGTGGGGCAGGCCTATCGGGGGGCGGAGGGAAGAGGGAGGGATCCTGGGCACCCCCCTTGGTGCGGATGGAGACCTGGGGTGGACACTCCACTCCGACTCTTTCTGCCCTGCACCCACCGGAGGCCACGGCGCTGGGCCACGGCCACGGCCAGGAGCACATGGGCTGCTCCTCCCCTGGGAGGTCAGAGGCCCACCGGGCGGCCAGGAACTGGAAGCCACTGGGGGAGCCTCCGGAGGGACCTCAGAAGGCACAGGAGCCTGTGGGGCGGGACCTCGAGGCTCAGAGTGAGTGGCCAGCGGCCAGCAGGGAGCAGACTTCCTGTCCTGGGGAAAGGGGGGCAGGGGGCGGGTTTGGGGGGCTGCGAGTGGGCCAGGGAGGCTGGTGCAGTGAGTTCCCGCCCGGGGCCTGTCAGCCATCCCGGAGGCCACGCAGGGTCTGGGGTGACTGGGTGCGGGGGTGCCTGCTGGGGACTCCCTCCGGCTGTGGGGAGGCGGGGACGGCAGCCAGGGGCCCCTGTGCTCAGCCTGGGGTCCGGGGAGCCTCACGGGGAGGAAATCCCGGCGGAGGCGGGAGGGGCTGCGGGCGGCGGAGCCGGCGCTGGGAGCGGAGCCGCAAACGTGTGGCGGTGATGAAAGGAGGCGGAAGTGCGTTATTTAACGTTATAAAGGGAGCCAGAGCCGGGAGCAGCACCTGCAGCGGAGCAGCCTTGCTGGGGAGGGGAGGGCGGGAGCACAGTTGCTGTTCCTCCTCTTCTGTGTTTCCTGGAGAGCTGCGTGCGCTCCTGCAGGGCCGGCGCCAGGGGGCTTGTTGGGCTGAAGGGGGCCGGGCGGGGAGGGGCAGGAGCAGCGCCAGGCCCTCCCGCAGAGCCGGACTCCGGCTGAGGAAGAGGATGGTCCTCGTGCTGCTGGGCAGAGAAGCGGGGCGGTCAGGGAGGCCCTCCTGGGGCGGTGCCGAGGCTGAGGAGGAGCGTGAGGAGGACCCGTCCCGGAAGCTGGCGAGGGGTGAGAGCAGCAGGCGCAGCCCGCAGAGGCTGGACGGGACGGGGGGGAGGGGGGCCCCTCGGGGAGAGGACGGAGGGCGTGGAGGAGTGTGGGCGGCGGGCGGCTGGAGAGGGAGGTGACCCTGGGCCGAGGGCCCTCGGACGGCGCCGAGTCCGCGTTGCTCATGGCGACCAGGATGATGCCACCACCACAGCGAGCGGCTCCCGCCTGCCTGTGTGGAGCGCCGGCCTGGATGCTTTCCTTCCTCCTCACACACACCTGCGTCATTGCCCGGGTTCGAGGGGAGGAGGCTGAAGGGGAGGGAGGGGCGTTGGCGCACCCAGAGCTGGAGAGGGGGGGAACCACGGAACCAGGGTTTGCACCCAGGCCGCCCGCTCCTGCCTGCCTCCCCGCCTCCTGCCGGGGGACGGGCCACCCTCTGAGAGCCCTGAGCCCTGGCCTCCGGGGCACCGGCCGCGATGGGGGCAGAGGGGCCCTGCTCCTGCAGGGGCGCGGTCCTGGCCCGCCGCACCCAGCGGGCCCGGGTTTGGAATCACTGGCTTCATAAACGCGTAAGAATACTCAGAGGCAGGGCCCCCGGAGCCGCACAGAGACGGCCTCCTGCTTCTCCACCCCCGGCTCCCGGAGGAGGGCTCCAAGGCATGGGGATCCCAGCCCCTGAGCCGGGGCAGCCAGGTGCGCCCCACCCGCCTGGGGCCGCCCCTCCCCCGAGGGCGGGGAGCAGGCCTCAGGCAGCTCCACGGGGAACAGCCACGGAGGCCGAGCCCCGGGCGGGGATGACCTGCACCCCACGGCCTCTGCGGCATGACCTCTGGCGACTGTCTCTCTGAGCCTCAGTCTCCTCAGCTGTGAAATGGGGGCAGCACAGGAGACGGGCCTCCGGGTGCTATCGAGATGCGCACCTCTGAGTCCTCGGGAGCCGATGCACTGGGGTGACCGGGGGCCACAGGGGACGCTCCCGCCCCCCTCCCCCGCCTCCAGGTCCCGCTCCAGTTTCTAGTGACCCCATCAGCCTCACCCCTCCCCGGGTCCTCGCATGGGCTGTTCCCTCGCCTGGGCGCTGCTCTGGGCTCAGCTCACACATGGCCTCCCCCGCCGGGTGCTCCCCGCCCGCCCCCCCCCACCCCGCACCGTGAGGCTGCTGCCCTCTCGGGGCCCGGGCGGCCGGCACACCTACACACGTCCGCTCTGAGCCGCTGGGCGCCCTGTCATCCGCCCCATCGGAGCCCAGAGCTCGGCACCTGCCTGAGGTCACACAGCCGCCGAGGGCTCCAGCCGGTGTCAGCACAATGGCGATAGGGTGCGGCGGGGACACCGGACCTCGGGGCCCTGAACCCCGAGAGCGGCCGTTAACGGACTGGGGACCCCTGTGCTCCCGCCCCGCGCGGTGCCTGGCTCTGGGCGGCAGGTCCTGGGAAGCGGCTCCCAGCCGGGCGGGGCTCCCGGCTGCAGCGGGAACCGGCTCTGCTGCTGACAAACTGCTGTAACGAGGACACACAGGCCCCTAATTGTCCTCGCGCCTCTCTTCCCTGTGTCCCGTTCTGCAGCCTCCGCAGAGCTAATTGGCAGGCGGGGCAGGCGCCCTGGGGAGTGAGGCCCCTTTAAGGGAGGGACGGAGATCGGAGATCACGCGTGGGAGGGCGCCTGGAGGACAGAGCGGCTTTGACACGGACCTCAAAGCGCTGGCAGGGAGGCGCCTGGCCCGAGGGAGGGAGGCGGAGGGGACTCAGCTTCTCCCTCCCTCCCTGCTCCCCCAGGAGCCCTGCCAGGCGGGGGGCAGCCAGCCGGCCAGGCCAGGAGGAGCGGCCACTGGGACCCGAAGAAGGACACTTGGGGTACAGTGAAGCTTGGTGCCTCTGAGAAGCAGAATTCCTGATTTTGTGGGTTTGTTTTTGTTTTTGTTTTTTTTTAATGTTTTTGTTGATTTTCGAGAGAGGAAGGGAGAGGGAGGGAGAAACATTGATCCGCTGCCCCCTGCACGCCCTCTCCTGGGGATGGAGCCCACAGCCCCAGCATGTGCCCTGCCTGACCAGGAACTGAACCCGTGACCTCTCAGTGCCAGGGACAGGTGCCCAGCCCGCTGAGCCACCCCGGCCGGTGCGGGACTCTGGGCTCTAACAGCATACCGAGACCCTGGAGGACCTCACACTCCACGAGGCCCACCCCAAGTCCATTTCCAGTGGCCGTAGCTCCTGTCTGCCTTCCTGAGAGTCTGCGGGTCCGCGGGGAGAGGGGAGGGCAGGAGGGCTTCCCGGAGGAGGTGGTGTTTGAATAGGGAGTAGTTACCAAGGAGACTGGCACCCTCCAAACAGGGGCACAGCAGGAACCGAGGCGCGAGGCCGGGGGAGGGGGGAGAAGGGAGGGAGAGGGCGGAGGGCGGAGATGGCGGTGCAGAAGAGGGAGGCATGGATGACACAGGAGGGGAGGCGGGAGGGGACAGCACCTGCAATGACCTTGGGGCGCCCGGGGAGCTGTGGGAGTCCCTGGGGTCTGCCTCCCCAGCAGACCACCGACCTCGCGGTGCCGAGCCTGCCTCTGCGCCAGGCGTGGCGTCACCTCCCCTCCCCCACCCCCATGTACAGCCGAGGCCACCGTGGCCAGGAGGCCCGTGCCTGGGTCTGCCGTGTCCAGGCCCACGGGCCTGGCGCCTCCGCACCTCCCGTCTCTGTGCGGCCCCAGCCCAGCCTGGCTGCGCCGTGGAGCCGACGTGCCACCAGCGGTGCCGCCGTGCCCTGCGGGAGGGAAGGTGCCGGGCAGAGGATGCTCCTCCTGTGTGGCCGGCTCTGCCCTCACCTGGGCTCACAAGCCCCCGAGGGAACCGGGGTGGGTGGGGCGGGGCTCAGGCTGGGCCTCTGCCGCCGACCCCCCTCCCCGCAGCCTCAGGGACCCCGAAGCCCAGGTCCGGTTAAGTGCCTCCCGCTGCCCAGGCGATGGGATTAGCGGGCGTGACGGGGACGGCCCGCAGAGAGGGCAGGGGGTGGGGGGGACCATTAGCTCCGCGCGGCGGCCTCTGTGGATGTTCCCGGAGAGGACGTGCCGCTCGCAGTGCCTTAACCGGCGCGCGCAGACCGGCGCGCGGAGACCGGCGCGCGCAGACCGGCGCGCGGAGACCGGCGCGCGCAGACCGGCGCGCGCAGACCGGCGCGCGCAGACCGGCGCGTCTAACTGCGGAGAGGACGCTGAGCTCTGCTCGGGGCCACTCGGGCTGAGAGAGAGGAGGGGCAGTCTGGAGAGGCAGAGGCAGCTGGGCGTCGGAGGGAGGGACCCAGGCAGGGGAGAGGCTGAGGGGGCTGGGCCCTGCGGGGCCCTGGGCGTGGAGGAGACCTGGGGCGGCCCCAAGGAGAAACGTTGGCCCCCGGTAATGAGGAGAAACGTCATCTATTGTTTTGTTGGTGGTTAACCCTCACCCGGTGCCCATTTCCTCCACTGATCCTTAGGGAGCGTGCACTGGAGGGGGCGCAAGAGAGAAACATCGATGAGGGAGAGACGCGTTGATTGGTTGCCTCTCGTGTGCACCCCGACCGGGGCTGGGGATCAAGCCTGCAACCGAGGTACATGCCCTTGACCGGAATCGAACCCGTGACCCTTCCCTCCTCCGGCCACACTGTAACCAGAGCACCCCGGCCAGACATCCTTTCTTCCACTGGCCTCTCCTCCTTCTGTGCGTCTGATCGCAGCGGCCTGGCCAGCGCCTGGCTCACTGTCCCCCTGCGGCCGCTCCCTCAGCGCGGGGCCAGGAGGCTCTGCTCCCCACCCCGTACGTGTAGGGACGGACCTGGGGTTGACCCCGAGGCTGAGTTTCAGCCAACCCGGAGGGAACGTGGAGGCTGCAGCGTGTCCGCTCCGGGCCCAGCCACGCAGCCACGCCCGGCGGACGCCATGGCGGCTCCAGGGACCGCTGCAGAGACTGGTGGCTCCACGGCCCTGCCACCGCCCGACTCCCTCCGTCCCCAGTCATGGTTTCCCTCGTACCGTCCCCGGAAGCGGCGGGAGCCAGGTCTCTGGCCACCAGCTCCCCTGGGTGTCCGGCCGGGACGCTTTCTAAAAATGACCCGTCACTTACTTTGCTGCCAACTCCTCTTAGTCTTCCCGGCCGCGATGCGCGGGGAGAGGGAGCTGACACACGGGCCTTCCGTCTGCGGGCGGCCAGCTGGGTCCTGCGGCCCGTGGCTGTGGCCTGGCCCCGGGGGAGCCGGGAGCCGGGGGGGGGGGGGGGGCTGCTGGAAGGGGGGCTGGGATGGCTGCAGGCCCGGCTGCCTCCGCCTCCGGGTGGGATTCCAGGGGAGATGCCTGCAGGGCAGACGCTGCGTCCCCCGTGAGCGGGAGAGCTGCTGAGGGGCCCGCTGTGAGGAGCAGGCCAGAGGCCTCACTCAGCTCCATCTCCCGCAGTCACCCCTGGAAAAAATTCCCTTTGAAAACCCAGCAAAAACCCAGCTGGCGTGGCTCAGGGGTTGAGCGTCAGCCTGTGAACCAGGAGGTCCCGGTCTCATTCCTGGGCTGTGAGCTCCATCCCCCGTAAGGGGCGTGCAGGAGGCAGCTGATCAATGATTCTCTCTCATCACTGATGTTTCTCTCTCCCTCTCCCGTCCTCTTTGAAACAAAAACAAAAAAATCTATTTAAAAATAAAAAACAGCAGGAGAAGGCTCACGTTTTGTGGCCGTGGTCCCCTGAGGTGGCCTCCATGCCGGTCCACCACGCACAGCGGACACGGTGCCCGGGGGACACTGGCCTTTGCCCAGAGCCTCCCAGTGCCTGGCAGGGTGCCGGGTGCCCTCAGCCATTCACTCTGACCTCACAGTGCAGGCTGGGAAACTGAGGCAGGCCGCCATGGAGGGGGCACCCAGGGCTCAGGCTGACCAGGAGCAGGGCCGGGTGCCTGTGCCCTGGCTCTCGGCGCTGGGCCCTCGGCAGCAGGACGGGACCCGGGTGGGCGGGAGGAAAGGGGTTTTCGCCACGTCGGGGGTGACTGCCAGCCAGGGATTGCTAAACCAGCTTCCCACGGTTCCTCTTCCGTCCCAACCTTCTTGTTCCAAAGCCAGACTCAGCCCTCACCTCTCTGAGCAGCAGAGGCCGGGGGCGTGGCCTGGAGCGTGGCCGGGGACGTGGCCGGGGGCTCCACGGGAGGACGGGACTGGGGGATCCCGGTGAATGCGGCTCCCACAGGCCCCCTGGCGGCCCGGTGTGCTGTGGCCTCACAGACTCACTCCGGCTGTTTGTGGATCAGGAAGAGCAGGTGGCCTCGCCCTGCGGGTGGCACTTCTGGTCACAGGTCACCTCCCAGCTTTTCCCTCCAGCCCTGCATGGCTCCGGGCTCCCGTGGGCTCCGGGCTGGCGCCTCTCCGTGGGTTTTCACTCCACTTTCAGCTCCACGCCTCCTGGAGGACTGGCTGGAGCAGGGCCCACCCACCCATTTTACAGATGGACAAACAGAGGCTCCGGGGGCTCAAGGATGCGCTGAGACACCTTGGAGCCTGTTCTTAAATCCAGCCTTTCTGTCCCGTGGTGCGCCCTGCCTGGGGGTGTGTGTGTGTATGTGGCAGGGGCGGGGGGGGGGGTGACACCGCCCACAGACGCCTCTTGCCCAGGATTCATGTCCTGGTAAGCCCTCTCTGCGCGGGGTTGGAAATCTTGGGCGACAGGAGTATTTAACGAGGAAAAACACCGGTCACTGCCGGCGCTCCCGGCATGTAAATGCCTCGCGGCAGAGGGCACCGGGGCCGTGTCCTTTACTTTCCGGATTAATGTGAACAAGCGTCTGGGGGCGCCCGGCAGCCCCCCCGCCCCTCTCCGCCCTGCGGCGGGGAATTCCGGAGCCGCGGCCGGAGCGCAGCCACCAGGCGTGATTAAAGAGGCACAATTATAACTCGAGTAATGAGATCAGAGGCTCCCGGTTACCACTTAATTTAGAGCCGGGGGAGGGGAGGGGCTCCGGGGAGACTCACAGGCGGGGACCTGCCGCTGGACGGCCCGGGCTGCACCTCACCGTGCCCAGGCCCAGCGGCGGGCGGCAAGGGCAGCAGGGCCAGCCGCTCACAGGGTCCTGCCCCCGCCCCCAGCCCTGGCCCAGCAGTGCCCTGCCCAGGACGCCCGCTGCTCCCTCCTCTGCCTGCTGAGGGCGGTTAGGGAGCCCCCCCCGCAGTGACACATGGGTGCTCCCCCCTCTCTGCTCCATTTCTCTCACGGGAGCCCCTGAGCTGGGAGGAGTGCCATCACCTGGGGGCGGAGTTCCCCTCTCGGCCCTGAACTTGGCCCTGACGTAACCTCTGATACTTACAGCACCAGGACCCTGTGGTCCAGGGAGAATCGGGCACAGCCACCCTCACGGGGGCCCCCGGCTGGAGGGGGGGCGCATGTGAATCAACCAGGGAGCACAGGGAGGCACCGACAGATGTGGAAGACGGGGCGTCTCGTCCCATTCTCTGCCCTGCCCTCCACCCCGTGCCCGTGCCACGCCCCAGGGGAGCAGGTGGAGTCTGTGCCCTCACCTTGGTGCCTCGGGGCTCGGGGGAGAGATGGAGGAGAGATGGGGCGAGTGACGGGAGCTCAGACCGTGAAGGCGCGCAGCAGGCGGCGTGGTCTCTTCTGCCACAGCCAGAGGTGAGCAGGCCCAAAGGATCACCGCCGAGGGCAGCCGCACAGCCCAGCCCAGCCAGAGCCAGCCCGCACCGGCCAAACCCAGGCCCAACGGCAAGAACACCGCTGCGAGCCGCCAAGACCTGGGGCTGTTTGTTACAGAGCGTTGTCGCAGCCAGAGCTGACCAATACAGCAGAGGAGTGCCCGGAGCAGAGGGAGAAACCCCAGGACAGAGGCAACCCGCTGGCCCGGCAGGTTCATCTGGACGAAACGCCTAAAGGATAAGCCCACGGAGCACCAAGGGAGGTGGTTAGAGGGTCTGGGCACCGGCCAGGGAGCAAGGGCCTCTGGGTGCTGGAGGCCAGGGCGCTGGTGCTGGTGGTGGGTTTGTGGGCGTGGCGGGCGCCGGGCTCCCAGGACGGCCTCTACGGTCCTCTCCCTCTCCGCGGTTCCCCTCACTCGGTCTCAGGCCCTGCGGCCCGCCGCAGGCCGGAGATATTAAATGGAAGATTCCGGAGATAAACAATTCATAGGTTTTAGATTGCACACGGCTCTGAGCGATCGCACATGGTGGTGAAGTCCACCGTCCTCCCGGCCCGCCTGCGCCGGCCCTTCCCCAGACACCGGATCCCTTTGTCCAGCCGTCCTCGCCATGGACGCTGCCGCCTCGGTTACCAGCTCGGCTGTGGCGGCCCCGCGGTGCTGGCGGCGGGTCCCCCTGTTCTGCTCAGCGGTGGCCCCAGCACCAGAGCGACACTGGCCACGCGCAGTGCCGGAGACACGCCGGGAAGGGAAGAGATTCACACTGTGTGTCATGATGGTTCTGTTTCATTAGTTACTGGAGGCCTGGTGCCCGAATTCGTGCACGGGTGGGGCCAGCCGGCCTGTCCGATCGGGGCCCATCAGCCCAGGGCCGGCCAGGGGGAGGAGCCACGGGCAGTCAGCCCCGCCCCCTGGTGGAACTCCCGGTCCAACTCCTGGTGGAGGGGACAGTCTGCATATGAGCCTTTTATTGTACGGGATGGCTGTTGCTCTTCCTGGGGCTGCTGGGCCTCAGAGAGCATGCACGTTCCAGGTTAAAGTCTACGCTCACGGGGGGAAGAGGAGGTTTACAGTTGCTCTTACAGAAAATAGAGCAAAATTAATTTTAAAAAATTCAAGCATAGGGTGTGATTCCGTACCCACTGTGCGCCCACCAGGCCCCAGCCCGTCTCCCCCTCCGGTCCTGGGCCGGAGGAGACGGCGTTACACCGACCAGCGAGACCGCGGGGGATGGCCTGTCCCGAGAGGCACCCGAGAGGCACCCGAGAGGCACCCACACCCGCCGTGGCATGCGGCGGGCAGAACGCCCCCTCGCCGCAGGGGACAAAGGTCCCAATGTCCCGCCAGGCCAGCTCCCGCCCTACACAGCCCCTCCGCCGACACAGTCTCCTGCAAACCTGGACACGCGGTCCAGACCATCGGGGACCCCCCTCTGAGTGCGATCCAGACCGTCGTGGCTCCCGCGCCTCCTCCGGCCTTCCCGGAGCCTTCCCCGGACAGAGCGCCATCGCAGGACCGCGCCCCCCTCTCCGGGGCGAGCGGAGGCGTCTCTGCCCCTCACCCCAAGGCCGGCCAGCCCTGCCTCCCAAATGCAACCCGGTCCCCACACAGAGCTTCTCCCGGAGCCAGCAGGACGGGCGGCGGGCGGCGGGGAGCGTGCGGGGCTGGGAGGGCGAGTGACCCGGGGCCGGGCACGGAGGGACAGGGCAGCCATGATAAGCCACGCCCCCCCCCAGTAGAGCTGACGGCCATGCAGGGCCCCGGGGGATGAGGCCAACACAAGCCCCCAACCTGAGCCCCTCCGGCCCAGCCCACGCCTCACCGCCGCGGGTAGCAGGGCCTGGGGCACAGGGAGCCGCCCTTACCTGTGTGAGGCCTGTCCTGCCGCTGTCCGGCCCGCAGAGGGGGCTCCTGATGTCCGGTGTCGCCCCGCCCTGCCCGGGGTCAGCGGCCACCCTCTGTAAGCACGTCGCCAGTTGGGGCGTGTGTGCATGTGCGTGTGCGTGTGTGTGTGTGTGTGTGTGTGTGTGTGTGCATGTGGGGGCGGGGCCTCGGGAGCCAGGGGTCAGCTATTCCTGGCTGCCACCTGCCGCCAGCCCATCCCGGGGCCGGCTGCTGGGAGGGGGCGCCGGGGCCGGGAGCAGCAGGCGGCGCTCTCTCAGCCGCCGCCCCGGGCTGAGGCGATGGGTTATTTTTAGAGCCGGCCCTTCCCCAGACACCGGATCGCGGAGAGAGAGTTCCAGCCGCTCACACCAGCCCGTTCCGGAAGGGAGAGACAGAGGCAGGCAAGGACGCGGCCTGGCTCTCACCGGAGAACAGGGGGGCTGGCCCCGGGGTCAGTCATGTCCCTGCGTCCTCCCACAGCTGAGCATCCTCAGCTCCTGGTGTCATTCCCCGGGCAGTCACGTTCCCTGAAGGAGACACAGGATCCCTCCGTACCTCGCACTTACGGCCCTTTTGCCACCTGCCACATCGCCACCTGCCACATCGCCACCTGCCACGCCCCCACTGCCACGCCGCCACTGCCACGCCCCCACCGCCCTCCGCAGGCCCGCCCTCCGCACCCCCTCTCACTCCAGGAGGAACTAAACATGCACCTTCCCACCTTCCCTAGTCATGCTCCCACCGGGCCCGCACAGATGGAAGAACCGGAGGCCCCACAGCCAGGCCTGCAGCTCGGAGCCCGTGTGGACGCCGGACCCACAGACGGGCACTGTCCCTGCAGCCACGGCGAAGTCTCATGCAGCCACAGGTCTGAGGGCCCAGAGACAGGACGCAGGGAACGGGCGGCGGTCCTGGCGCCGTGGGCAGCGGCCAGGTCCTAGCCATCCAGCCCGGCTGCAGAGGGTCAGGGGGGACTCAGGACCACACTGGTGCTCGTACCCCCAACCCGACCCTCACAGGGAAGCTCTGGGCAGCCTGGCACCGGCATTTGGGAGAACGGCCAGGGCGGAGTTCCCTCCAGGAGTCCCCCCCCCCACTGCCCTGCCCCCTGGGGCCTCACCCGGCCAGCAGGCTGACGCGGCGCCCCCTGGGGCTTAACGAGCTGTTTGTAAATTCCACTTCGAGTGACAGCTTTCCTCGGAATTGATTTCCGTTTTCCTCGTTCCCGGAGGAAAGGAAGCGCCTCTCCTGCTGCTGAGCCCGGTGCTGGCCGGAGCCCTCCGGATCCGGGAGACTCAGGCCCTCCAGCCCCAGTCCTGCCTCGCACTCCCCTGGAGGGGAGTTACCGCTCGCAGCTCCACGGCCTCCGTCAGAGATCGGCCTCCGTCAGAGATCGGCCTCCGTCAGAGATCAGCCTCCGTCAGAGATCGCAGAGAAGCACTTTCGGAGAAGAAATCCCTTCTCTCGCCTGGTGGCCTTCACGCGGGAGAAAGGGACGATCATGAGCGACCTCGGAGCTATTCTGGGGCACTGGGGGGGGCGGGGAGGCAGCAGGAGCTGCCAGCCCCGCGTGTCCATGCCCCGGGTGTGGGTGAGCATCCTCGGCCACAGGAAAGCCCCGAGGAGCCGCAGTTCTCTCTCCACAGGCGGGAAGCTCGGCCCGGAGGGGAGGGGAATGGCCCGGATGCACCAGCCAGACAGGCAGGGCGGGGCCTGGCCCTCCTCCTGGACCCTCCTCTCCGGGCCCCTTCGGCCAGAGTGCCGGGAGGACAGGTGCCCTGGACACTGAGGGAGGTGCCTGCCACCGGCGGAATGGGGCCCCAGGGGATATGGAGCCTGTGCAGGTGACCGGGCCTGGAAAAGGGCCTTTGCAGATGTGACTGTTACAGAGCTCACTGAGGGCGCCTGGATCCTGTGGCCCAAGCTCCAATGACAGCGTCCTATGGCACAGAACAGAAGAGAAGGCCATGCGGCCACAGGGGAGGGACTGCAGGGACGCAGCCACAAGCCAAGGCCTGTGGGCAGCTGACCGGAGCGGGCAGAGGAAGGAGTCACACACACACACACAGACACACACACCCGCACTCCCGGCCTCTGACTGAGAGAATAAATTCCTGTTGTTTTCAAGCCACTAACTTGGCGGTGCTTTGTTCTCTCGGCCCCGGACACAGACCCTCGGCTCTGTGGTAGGTGAGGGGGCTGGTCCTGCGTCCTGCAGGGAGCCCGGGGCTGGGGACCCTCCGAGGCCAGAGGGCTGGGCCTTTGTCCCTCTGCAACTGGCTGGGCTCTGTGCCCAGCCACTCATGCCACTCACCTTCCCCTGACGGCCCTCAGCGCCTCCCCCAGGCTGGGCGCCACACCTCCAGCAGAGCCGCCTGCCAGCGGCCACAGGGTCACCAGCCCCCGGCGCAGGGATCCCAGCAGGGCGGGGGTGGCAGTCACGTGGCTGAGGCCTGGGCGGCAGAGCCAGAGGTCCGTCTGTCTCCAGGTGAGAGGCCCCGGGAGTCCTGGACCCGGTGCTCTGCTGCGGGAGTATGTCCGCCGTGACCGGCCGACCTGAGGCCCCTTGCTGTTGCCGAGTCCAGGCTGAGCAGGTGGCCTGTCCGGGACCCCAGGCGAGGCGGCAGTGGCGTACTCCGTGCCAGGCTGCACCCCGAGGCCCCGGAGGAAACGGGGAGTGCATTGCCGCCACAGCTCCATTCCGAGGACGGGTCCCCGCTGAGCTCGGCCCAGACGCGCTCGGAGCCTCTCGGCTGGGGCAGCGGCCGCCGGCGCCACAGGAAGGCCTCTGCTCAGCCCCCGCGCCCTGGCCTCCCCTGCCTCCCTCAGCACAGGCAGGGGGACCTGACCCGGAGCCAGGACGAGGGGCACGCCTGCTCGAGGGGCATCGGAGCCGCAGGCAGGGGGACAGTTGTGCAGGGATGAGGGCGGGCAGGCCCCTGCCGCCTCTGGTGCCGAAGAAATGGAAGAATCGCAGCAGAAATAAACGCTGAGCCTGCGAGCCTGGTGGCCTGCGCTGGCCTGTGTGCTGAACTTCCCCGGACCTCAGCCCCTCACCGGGAAAGGGGTGGGGGAAAGGGGTGGGTGACCCTGGTGCGGCCCCACGGGGTGCGGTGGTGGGCCAGGGCCGTCCGGGGGCTCATCCCCTCTGTGTCCCTGTCGGTCGCCCACGCACGGGGCCTGGCCGAGCGCAGGAGGTGCGCAGCGGCTCCGCCCGTGGAGACACGTGGGGAGCGAAGGGGACACAGCAGCCTCCGCAGGCCGCAGGGCCGCGGCCGAAACCCGGCACCTGGACCCCAGCGGCGTTGGCAGGCTCCGGGACAGGCCGATCCCCGAGCAGCCGCCGGGAGCCGCGTGAGGGCGAAGGCGGGGCAGGGGGCGGCGCCGGAGGGGGAGCCCGAGGAGGCCTCGCCGAGCCCGCAGAGCGGCCCATGCAGGACGCCGTCCGAGGACCGAGAGGAGAGCCGTCTGTGTGATGTGGTCAAAGGGCCAAAGCGGGTGTGTGTGTGTGAACGTGCGACTTAGGAACGAGAAATCCTAAAACGACTGGAGCAGATTTGAAGAAGAACCAGACGGAACTTGGAGACAGTGAGGGAATGGTCATTGGGAAAGCTGGGGCCACCCCTTCGGCAAACAATGTGGCATTCCTAGTGCCGTGGTCGGCACACTGGTTCCTGAGCCACGTGCAGCTCTTTGGCCCCTGGAGTGTGGCTCTTCCACAAAACACCACGGCCTGGGTGAGTCTGTGTTGAAGAAGGGGTGTTAGAAGTTGAAGTTTAAACAATGTGGCTCTCCAGAGAAGTGTCCATCGTTGTGCTGTTTGGCTCTGTGGACGGACGAGTTTGCCGACCACAGGGCTAGTGTGAGGAGGGGCTGGCGCCAATCCCCTCCGTCCTCGGCTCCGGCTGGGGCACCAGAGGCCGTGCCCGCGTGCTGGGAGCCCGGCTCGTCACAGCACAAAACCAACAAGCAAACACACAGCTTTCTGTAAAGGAAGAGCTTTTCGCGGACAGAGACGCTGGGCTCGGGGGAGCTGCGGTCAGGGGGTGACGCCCGGCCCCAGGTGGGTGCGCAGAGCCTGCCTCCGGGGCCGCCACGCCCTGAGGTCCATCCGTCTGCTCGGAGGTGCGAAGGGCTGCCGCCCTCTGAGGTCCCTCTGCTCGGAGGTGCGAGTGGCCGCCGCGCCCTGAGGTCCCCCTGCTCGGAGGTGCGAGTGGCCGCCGCCCCCTGAGGTCCCCCTGCTCGGAGGTGCGAGGGGCCGCCGGTCTCAGCTCCCGTCCGCTGTCTCCTCCGTCTCCTCCATCTCCCCGGGACGTGACCATGTTCCCGGACGTGGACGGTGTCCAAGCGCGTGGCTGTCTGGCCGGAGCGAGCTGCCAGGAGACTTCGCCGCCTTCTGCCCGCGTGTGCCTTCCCACCCCCGCGCTGGTACCGGGAGGAGGGCCGCCGGCGGCTGCCATGGGGACGGACGGTTCCGGGGACAAGGTCGTCCTGTGGGAACGTGGAGATGGGACCGGGGAGTGAGGCGGGCGCCGTCCTGAGGCCCCCCCCACCGTCCCGTTACTCTCACAGCCCCCCCGCCCCAGCGCCGGGCTCTCCCACTCTCTGGGGCACACTGAGGCCTCCTCCCGCCCCCCCCCCCGTCCCGTTACTCTCACAGCCCCCTCCCCCCCCCCCCCGCCCAGCACAGGGCTCTCCTGCTCTCCGGGGCACACTGAGGCCTCCCCCTGTCCCCATTACTCTCACAGCCCCCCACCCCCCCGAGCGTCAGGCTCTCCCCCTCTCCGGGGGCACACTGAGGCGCGGGGAGGCGAGGTCACTGGCCAGGGGGTGTGCAGCCGCCCGGTGGAGTCCACGAGGGCCAGCCGCCGGCTCCTGCCAGCCCCTCCGGGCGCTGTCTGTGCCCTGGCATGGTCCCTGCGTCCCGGTGTCTCCACTCAGAGACGGGGGAGGAGGGTGCTCCCCGCTCAGAGACGGGGGAGGGGGGTGCCCTAATCACTGCGCTCTCCGCTCAGAGATGGGGGAGGAGGTTCTCTCCACTCAGAGATGGGGGAGGAGGGTGCTCCCGCTCAGAGACGGGGGAGGGGGGGGTGCTCCCTGCTCAGAGACGGGGGAGGGGGGTGCCCTAATCACTGCGCTCTCCGCTCAGAGATGGGGGAGGGGGGTGCTCCCGCTCAGAGACGGGGGAGGGGGGTGCTCCCCGCTCAGAGCTGGGGGGGGAGGGGGTGCTCCCTGCTCAGAGACGGGGGAGGGGGGGTGCCCTCACCACGGTGCTCTCCTCTCAGAGGCGGTGGGAAGGGGGGTCCCCGGACTACGGCTCCCGGTGGGGCTGGCAGACACCGGGGCTCATTCCCAGCACCTGCCCATCCGCCGGGACCAGAGGAGCCTGCGCAGCCGCGCCTCCTCAGACCCGGCCACCGGACTGTCTCCCAGGCACACCGCTGCCCGGACATGAGCAGCTTCCCGTTGTTCCCGGGAGCCGGCCCTCGGGGGGACCACGGCCGCAGGAGGTGTGGCGCCTGCAGCTGGACTCCGGGGCTGAAGGGCTCCGAGGTAATGGTATTCCAGAATGTTCCAGTTGTCCCCCGCCTGGCGCTCGGCTCCGGCCATGTGTGCGGGTGAGAATGCGCAGTCCTGGCTCGGCCGCTCCCTCCCCGCACCCCGCCCCAGCCTGGACCTCCACCTGCCCGGCCCCGCGGAGCCGGGCCTGGCCAGGCAAACCCGGTGCTTTAGCGGCTGGAGGGGTGGAGGCTGTGAGGGCCCAGCCTGGGCACTGGGTCACAGGGGCTGTGAGGGCCCAGCCTGGGCACTGGGTCACAGGGGCTGTGAGGGCCCAGCCTGGGGACTGGGTCACAGGGGCTGTGAGGGCCCAGCCTGGGGACTGGGTCACAGGGGCTGTGAGGGCCCAGCCTGGGCACTGGGTCACAGGGGCTGTGAGGGCCCAGCCTGGGCACTGGGTCACAGGGGCTGTGAGGGCCCAGCCTGGGCACTGGGTCACAGGGGCTGTGAGGGCCCAGCCTGGGGACTGGGTCACAGGGGCTGTGAGGGCCCAGCCTGGGCACTGGGGACGCAGGGGCAGAGAAAGTGCCCGGCCTTGGAGCCAGTCAGCAGGCGGTGCCAGTCTCGGCGTTAACACATCACCTGCGTGAGGGCCGGGCTATTTTTAAAGCCGCCGACGGGATTCATCTGGGCCGGAGTTCTCCAGCCGCAGCTATTCCTGGAGAAGCGTCTGCACAGGGAGGGGCTGGGCTGGGCGAGGCCGCCCGCTGGGCCCCGGGGCCCCTGGGCTGAGCAGATGACCCCGCACCGTCAGAGGTCAGAGCGCCGGTCAGGGAGGCAGGTCCCAGGAGCCGCAGGGACATGTGGCCGAGGCCCTGCCCTCCCGCCTGGGGCAGACGCTCAGAGAGCTCAGAGGGACGGATGCTGCGTGTCCGGTCCGCGCACACGCCCTGAGCTCTGACACGGAGGCAGTAACCACAGCAACAACCACAAGCACGCAGGCTCCGTGGCGCAGAGGTCACCCAAGGACGTTGCCCTGAGCTCCTGAGTGAGGGCACGTGAGAGGGCTGCTGCCCGGCCCTGAGCCACTGACACTGACCACAGCGGCCGCTGCCCTCCCAGGGTGCACTACTCACCCACGTGCCACCGTCCAGAGGCTAAGAGAGAGCGGCCGCACGCATGGCCTCGTTTCCGTTAGCATGATCACATCCATGCACAGGCGGAGCTGCAATGGCAGTCTGGTAGGAGGGGTACCTGCCCCCCTCTGGAGGCCCCCAGGCACCTCTCGCCCACTCCCTGTTCTCCATGCTGCCCCTCCCAGCCCCTCCCCCCCATTCCTCCGTGCACCAGGCGGAGCCCTGACTCCAGGCTCTCTCCCGCGCTGTTCCTCCCCCGGGCTCGCCCCTCGCTCCACCAGCCGCCCCCGCCCTCCTGAGCTCTCTGCCAAGGGCAGGCCCCCCTCCGGAAGCGCCCGGTCCCGGGGGGGGGGGGGGGTCCCTGGCAACACCCGGAAGGATTCCTCCCCTATGGTACGGGCTCCCTCCGAGCAGGGCTCCCGGCGCCCGGCACCAGACCAGCCGGCCGGGAGGCGCGCACAGCCTCACCTTGTCCCGGAGCCAAGCGCTGCCCCCGCCCGCCGCCCTGAGGCCGGACCCCGCACACCCTCCTGGAACCAGCTCACGGCGGCCCATGGCCCACGTGGAACAGCTGCAGCTGCACAGCGCCCGGGGAACCAGGTGCAGACCTTCATGGCCTTGGGCTGCGCGGCGGCTTTTAGCTGTGACACCAGCAGTGCAGCGTCAGAGGGAAGGGAGAGAGCGGACTTCATCCAGGTGTAAAACGTCCTGCTTCAAAGGATGCCGTCAAGAAGTGGAAGAGCCTGGCTGGGCGGCTCAGTGGTTGAGCTCCAGGGGCGGCGGGGTGGGGGTCGGTGGTGTGACTCCTGGTCCGGGTCAATGCCCAGGCTGGGAGCTCTGTCCTCAGCAGGAGGCGGCTGATGGATGTTTCTCTCATTGATGTGTCTCTCTCTCCCTTCCTCTGTCTCTAAAAATCGATGAAAACATATTTTAAAAGAAAAGAGGAAAAGACAACCCACTGAATGGGGAAATGCTTGCAGATCATGTATCTGAGGAGAGGCGTGTCTGAAACACATAACGAACCCTTACAACTCGGTAATAAAAAGACAACCTAATTTTA
This sequence comes from Pipistrellus hanaki, assembly GCF_964339955.1. Lineage (NCBI taxonomy): Eukaryota > Metazoa > Chordata > Mammalia > Chiroptera > Vespertilionidae > Pipistrellus > Pipistrellus hanaki. Next base: position 187,777,215 of record NC_140505.1, read on the forward strand.
AAAATACGCAAAGGATATGAAAAAAACAAAACATTTCTCTGAAGAAGACGCACGGTGAGAAGGTGCCGGCCATCAGCCCCGGGGGGCGGGTGGGGACACGGTGAGCTGTGGCGGCAGAGCACAGTCACCGAAGGCCAGAGGGCAGCAGTGAGAGCAGGGGCTCGGCACTCGGACCCCAGACACTGGCGGGAGGGAACAGGGCAGCCCCTGGAACACAGCTTGGCGGTTCTGAAAAGGGTAAACATGGAGTTAGCATGGGGCGTGGCAATCCCACGCCTAGACATGGACCAGCAGGAAGGGAAACGGGTCCACACAGAGACGTGCACATGCGTGTGTGTGTGTGTGTGTGTGTGTGAATGCTCTCGGCAACATTACTTACGAGGGCCAGGAAGTGACAACAACCCCAACATCCCCCAGCTGATAAGGGGTCAGAGGTGGCCATCGGAGGATGGCATGTTGTCTGGCAACAGAGGGATGGCCTGTGCTGAGGCGCCGTGCACAGCTGCTAACGGGAGGGGCCAGCACCGAGTGTGTGCTTCACGGACAGCTGCTAACGGGAGGGGCCAGTGCCCAGTGTGTGCTTCCATTTCCATGCCAGGTCTGGGGGCAGCAAATCTGTAGAGAGAGGATGCAGATGGGGGCATTAGAAGGTGAGAGCTATAAAGCTTGTGAGGTCTCTTCACTGGTGCCGGAAGTCGATGCCAGCATGTCATAATTGCAAGAGTCTCATCGAAAGGTTGATGGAACTTGGGGACTCAACAAGAGCTGAGACTCAAATGTTATCACCTGTTGGGAATGGCTGAAGGCTTTTCCCCAAACCTGAAAAGGATGCATTAAATGGATTGTTTGCTGCCAGACAGCTCAGGGCATCTTAATCTACATGTTATTGCCTCCTGCTGGCCAAGCACCTGAGCAGCTGAAGGCAGTTCCCCAATCTGACAGTGGACTCTGTAGAGCAGTGTTTCCCAACCTTCTCTCATGATGAGAATCACCTGGTGGAGTTGTTAAAACACAGATTCCTGAATCCCAACTAAGAAGTGCTAAACTAGAATTTTTGGGAACATATAGGTAAAATTGTATACTTAACTAGTGCTCTAAGCTAGTTAAGTGCTAGTTAAGTGCTTAGAGCACTAGTTAAGTATACAATTTTTACCTATATGTTCCCAAAAATTCTAGTTTAGCACTTCTTAGTTGGGATTCAGGAATCTGGAGTTTAATACTTACCTGGCAGGGGAGACACCATGATCAGGAATCTGTGTTTTAACAACTCCACCAGGTGATTCTCATCACGAGAGAAGTTTGGGAAACACTGCAGAGGAAACCCGGGCCTCTGAAGTGTGTATCTCCACCTTGCCTTAGGAAAAATTGCGTTAATAAAAAGCAAGGGGTCCTGATACAAGGAGAACTTGGTTTCTTTTTTAAAATATATTTTATTGATTTACGTAATTCAGAGAGGAAGGGAGAGAGATAGAGAGTTAGAAACATCGATGAGAGAGAGTCATTGATCAACTGCCTCTTGCACACTCCGGGATATGCCCGAAACCAAGGTACATCCCTTGACCGGAATTGAACCCGGGACCCTTCAGTCCCCAAGCCGACGCTCTATCCATTGAGCCAAACCAATCCCAGCAGAACTTGGTTTCTTCAGCCAAGATCCTCTGCCTCCCCCAAATGCCTTCCAAAATTATGTTTCGTCTCTGGACTCGTATTTAATCTACGCACAGCCCCCTCCAGGTTTCATGAACCCTCCTAAGATGCCTAATCAAGACCACCTGCGCTAAATCACCCCAACATCCAGCAATTAGGATGATCAAAATGCTCTCAACTTGAAGATGTTGCACAACTTGTGACAATACCAAAAACCATTGAACTTTTAAGATAGGTGAATTGTTCAGTGTGTGAATTATATCTCAAAGGAGTTACCGAAATCTTCACTTACAGAGACAGCAGTGTTTCTGGAAATAAAACTGGTGGCCCGGGTCTTCCTAAGAGACGCTGTGTGGAGGTGTGACTCTACGTAGAAATGATCCAAATGCCCACTCATGGGTGAGTGAGTAAACAAAGTGTGGTTCTTCAGCACAAGGGGACATGGCAGGCCTTCTCCGTACAGATTTGCAAAACTTGTCTCTGTTCTGTGGGTTGTCTTCTCATTTTCTCGATATTCTTTGAAGCACAGACGTTTTTCATCTTAATGAAGTCCAATTCAGCTCCTTCTCCCTGGACTGCTGGGCTGTTGCTGTCATGTCTGAGAAGCCACTGCTCAGCCCAGGGTCAGGGAGATTTACCGCTACGGTTTCTTCTGAGAGCTTTGCAGCTTCAGCTCCTGCGTGCGGGTCTTTGATGCACTGTGCGTTAATTTCTGTCGTGAGGAGTGAGAGTGAGAGGTCCGGTTTCATTCCTCTGCGGTGGGCAGTCACTTGTCCCGGCACCATCCGTGGAAAAGACGGTTCTCCCCCCACTTAATGGCCGTGGCACGCTTGCCGAGGACCAGCTGAGCGGAGGGTGAAGGTTCCGCTCTGGCTCTCAGTGCCCCCCATTCGTCTCCGCGTCTGCACTGAGCGGACTCCATGCATCTACACTCCTGTAGCCACGGCGAGGTTTGAAATAATGACGTGTGAGCCCTCCGCGTACTTCTGCATTCCCCAAATTGTTCCGGGGGATCGGGTTCCTTCAATGCTCACACACGTTTGGATCAGACGGTCCATTTGCACAAAGAAGCCAGCTGGGTTTCTGATGCGGATTGCATTGAGCCTATAGATCGGTTTGCATCGAATCTTAAATCCATAGATCAATACCTTGTCAACTTCAGAATGTTCATTATCCATGACTGTGAAGTGTGTTTCCATTTATTAAGACCTATCTAAATTCCTTTCAACGATGTTTTATAGTTTTCAGAACATGTTTTGCACTTATTTTGTTACTTCTATTCCTAAGGATTTTTATTCTTTTTGATGCTCTTTCTTGTAAATGAATTCCTTTTCCTAACTTTATTTTCAGATTGTTCGTTGAAAGTGTTTAGAAATACTAGTATAATTTGCCGAAACCGGTTTGGCTCAATAGATAGAGTGTCGGCTTGGGAACTGAAAGGTCCCAGGTTCGATTCTGGTCAAGGGCATGTACCTTGGTTGCGGGCACATCCCCGGTAGGGGGTGTGCAGGAGGCAGCTGATGGATGACTCTCTCTCATTGATGTTTCTAACTCTCTATCTCTCTCCTTTCCTCTCTGTACAAAATCAATAAAATATATATTTTTTTAAAAAGAAAGAAATTCTAGTATAATTTACTTATGTATATTGATCTTACACCTCAAACTCATTTATTAGTTCTAATAACTGATTGAACTGGTAACTTGGTTTAGTGGACAGTAGATTTCTGAGCATTTTCATACAAGATCAAGTCATCTACAGACAGGCTATTTTACTCCTTTCTTTCCACCTAAATGCCTCTTTTCCGGCCCAGGCTGGAACCCGCAGCACAGTATTAGGTAAAGTCATGAACATCCTTGTCTCGGTCTTGATCGCAGGGGGAATCATCCCGTTTCATCCTCCATGTGCTCCTGGCTGTGGCTTTCTATCAGATTGAGGACGTTCACTAGTTTGTTGAATGTTCTCGTCACGAAAAGGAATTGGATTTTCTCAAAGGCTTTTTTGGCAACTACTGAGATGAACATGAGGTTCTCATTTATGATTTTATTGATATGGTGCATTATAATAATTAGCTCCTGGATGTTAAACCAACCTTGCTTTATTGGTAGAAGTCCACTTGGCCATGGTGGATAATCCTTTTTACATGTGACTGATCTGTATTTTATTGAGGGTTTTTGCCTCACATTCACAAGAGATATTGGTCTATAATATTTCTGTGACGCCTTTTTCTTGCTTTATTATCAAGGTAATACTGGCCTTAGGATGACTTTTGAAGTATTCCCTACTCTTAGACATATTTTTGGAAGCACTTATAAAGAATTGCCTTTAATTCTTTTTTAAATGTTTTTGTAGAATTCACCGGTGAAGCCATCTGGACCTGTGGGAAGGCATTTGATTATTAATTCAATATCTATTTATTTAGGTTTTCTATTTCTTCTTGAGTCCGTGTTGATAGTTTGTATCTTCCTGTGAATTTGTGCATTTCATCTGTTGTTTGGTTTATTGGCATGCGATGTGTATACTATTTAAATAGCCCCTGTTAAAATTTTCATGTTCTGCTCTGGCACATAAAAATCGAACTGATTGTATACTGACTTGCTAAACTCTTATCAACTCTAATCTTACCCGATAGCATCTCTTTAAGTCACTACACACAGAATGAGCCGCTCAGTGAATGACACCAACTTCTTCATTTCCAGCTCTGTGACTTCATCCTCTTACTGCCGATTACACTGGGGGGGCCCCGGGCCAGTGCTGAGAAGTGGGGGTAGCAGGCATCTCTGTCCGCTGCCAGTCCCAAATGGAAAACTTCCAACATCCCGCCAATAACTCTGTGTCTTTGACCAGTTTTTACTGGATTAAGGGATTGCTTTGTGTTCCCAGTTTTGAAAGCATTCCCTCTTTTTGTAAATGAATACTGAATGTTACTAAATGCTTCTTCGGCACCTGTTAAAATATTGTGTGGCTGAAACCGGTTTGGCTCAGTGGATAAAGCATTGGCCTGCAGACTGAGGGGTCCCAGGTTCGATTCCGGTCAAGGGCATGTACCTTGGTTGCGGGCACATCCCCAGTAGGGGGTGTGCAAGAGGCAGCTGATCCATGATTCTCTCTCATCGATGTTTCTAACTCTCTATCCCTGCCCTGGCACGCCTAAGCCAAGACCCAGCGCGATGTGATGGTCAGACCGGGCTCCTGCCCAGACCTGGCAGCTCCGAGTGCAGGTCAGAGGGCGCTGCCACCTCCAGGTGGCTGGGCTGCGGTCCAGACACACCTGTTTCGGCAACTCGCTCTGCCTGGCCGGCGGCCAGTCCTCGGTGAAATGGGCTCAGGCACAGGAACCTTGGCTCCTCAGTATTTTCAAAGAACTCAGGCCTGTTCTGTTCGTTTTCTCTTCCTTCTGTTCTCTTTCTTTTATTCTGGAGCTCGTCTTTATTTTTTCCTCCTATTTTCCTGGGGTTTATTCTTTAAAAACAAACAAAAGAGCCCTTTGAGATGAATGCGTGGCTCATTAATTTCCAGCCTCGGTTTTTCCCCAAAGTAAATATTCATGGCCAGCTTCTCCCTGCGCCCGGCTCACCAGAATTCTGATGTGCTCGGCAGAGGTTTTTTCCATTCGATTCAAATTTTCTCATTTGCATGATTTTTTTCTTCTTGCCTGCTGGATGTCTGAGGTGGGCATTTCATCCATCAGAGCTGTCTTTCTTGTACTGACTAATAACTTCATTTTTTGTGTCTGACTCCAATCCTTTGAAATTTATTAAGATAAATTAATGGCCAAAAAAATAGGGCCCATTTTTAAAGCCGTATCTCACCTGTGTGTAAACCAGCACATATTCCGCCGTGGATCGTGGCTTCCCTGCCCGCAAGTAGGTCAGGTCTGCGGTGTTTGGGCCCCTCCGGGTCTGTCCTGGCCTCCGCCGCCGGTTAGCAGCTCTCTGAGGTGCACGCAGCCGCGTCACCAGGCACAGGCGGTGGGATTGTCACAGTTTTCTGGGAATGTAGCTTTTGTCGCTGTCAAGTTTCTGTCTCCTGGGGCTTTCTTCTTGCTGTTTTGCCTTTTTTCCGTTAGAGTGAGCGCGAGGAAAATTCTCTTTTTGTCGGTTATTTTTCTCCCTGTGAGGTGAGGAGCGGCGTCCTCTGGCTTTCTACAGCCTAAGCCTGAATCGGCTTTCTGAAAACCATGAAGAGAAAGGAAAACAGCCAAAACCGGTATGGCTCAGTGGATAGAGCATCGGCCTGCGGACTGAAGGGTCCCGGGTTCAATTCCGGTCAAGGGCATGTCCCTTGGTTGTGGGCACATCCCCAGTAGGACATGTGCAGGAGGCAGCTGATTGATGTTTCTCTCTCATCGATGTTTCTAACTCTCTATCCCTCTCCCTTCCTCTCTGTAAAAAATCAATAAAATAAATTTTTTTTTTAAAGAGAGAGAAAGGAAAACAACTTTTTGTGTTGGTGATCCGTCTTGTTTTTGGTTCTAAACAGTTGACGGAGCAGCTGGTCCCGCCTCACAGCTCCCGTCAGAACCGTCCTGGCTGCTCAGGCCCCCGCCGTGTCTCACGGACGTGACTGCTCACAGTGCCCATCGACCCGCTCTGCTTTATAAACACGTGTTTTACACGAACCGCGGGTTTATCGGAGGAAACGTAGAAGACAGAGTATAACGGGGACAATAACATTAACCTGGAGTTTCTCGCCTGCCTGCTGGAAAAGTCCTCGCAGCTGTTCCTCTTCTCCCAGTTTTAAATAAAACTAGTTAAGCACAAAATAATGCGACCTTGTGAACAATTCCACGGCACAGAGAGGGCCAGGGTGACGCTGGGGAGCCAGCCTGGAGCGCCCTGAGCATCTGGGCCCTTTCAGACCGCCGGAGGGGTGATCAGGCTGGCGGGGGCGGGGGACGGGGTGTTGCAGTTAGGGGTGAGCAGGTCCGCAAGGGGGGGTGGCGGCAGTTGGGGGCAATCAAGTCGTCAGTGAGGGGGGCGCGCAAATGGGGGTGATCAGGCCGGGGGGGGGGTGAGGGGCAGTTGGAGGTGAGCAAGCCAGCAGTGGGGGGCAATTAGGGGCGATCAGGCCGGTGGCGGGGTGATGGGGGGAGTTGGGGGCAATCAGGCTGGCAGGGGCAGCCATTGGGGGCAAGCAGGCTGGCGGGGGGCGGGGGGCGGGGGGGAGGCAGTTGGGGGATATCAGGCCAGCTGGGAGGGAGGTAGTTGGGGTGACAAGGCCAGTGTGGAGGCAGTTGGGGGCAATCAGGCGGGCAGGCAGAGTGGTTAGGGGAGGTCAGGCAGGCAGGCAAGTGAGCAGTTAGGAGCCAGCAGTCCTGGATTGCGAGAGGGATATCCCAGATTGGAAAGGGTGCAGGCCAGGCTGAGAGACACCACCCTCCACCATGCACGGATTTCATGCACTGGGCCACTAGTACCATGAAATTCTCAGGGATATATTCACATAAGATGGGTGAGGCCCCTAACTGAAAACCATGAATCCGCTGAGAAATGTGAAGAAGTCATAAGTGGAGAGAAAGAAAGCACGTTCTGTGTCAGCAGACTCAATCTCATTAACCTGTCAGCTCTCCCTGGAATCTGTAGATGGGATTTCTCGCCAGTCACAGCCCCAACAGGCTTTTTAAACAGAAATTGATAAAATGATTCTGAATCCGAGATGGAACCGCCGAGGACTGAAAGCGGATTTGTGACCATGGAAATGCTCCACGGAGCCTTTCCGCGCGGCTGCTGGGCCGGGGACTGCCTCTGTCTGTGGCTTCGTTTTAATAAATTTAAATGGCCCGTGTGTGTGTGTGTGTGTGTGTGTGTGTGGTGACTCGCTGCCCGGAGGCACAGACGGGGGTCCAGAGCGGCTGGAGGAGGGGCAGTGGGTGTGGGGCTCACAGAGCTGGCCGCAGTCACCGGCACAGACGCACGGAGCGGCCGGCGAGCAGACCGTGGGCCCATGGGCAGGGAGGCCAGGAGAGACTGACGGCCTTCGGTCGCACGGTTCCAGCGGTCACCAGAGCAGCCCAGGAGACACGGGAAGTCTCCCTGCGGTGGCCCTCGAACAGGCAGATAATCCGCCGGGAAAACACCTTCACCCACCGCATATCACCCGCAAACCACTGTCTGAGACGAGTCAGACTCCACATAACGTGAAGACTTTCAGTCAGCCCGGCCGTGTGGCTCAGTGGTGGAGTGTCAACCCGGGTACCAAAGGTCACGGGTGCGACCCCCAGTGAGCGGGGGAGGGGGCGGGGGGAGAGGCAGGAGGCAGCCGTGGAGGATGTTCCTCCATCCCCCTCCCTCCTCTCTCTGAAAATCAATAAAAACATATTTTCTTACAAAAAAATTAACCATTATTTTTTTAGAGGAAATGACAGGGTATCGCTGTGTCTTGGGAATTGAGTTTCTAGGACCAGGGAGGGCTTGGGGGAACCTTCTGGATGGTGAGGTTCTGAATCTCCCCGGGAACCGCGTGGCACCCCGCTTTTCAGAACTCACCGAATGGAGGTTTAAGGCCTTGGTTTCCTTGCATGTAAGCTACCACCCCCCCCCCCCACAGTGAGTCTGGTTTGTAACGGGCAGCGGGGTGCTTAGGGTGGGGTGCTTAGGAGCAAAGCGCCTCCACCTCCTTCCCTTCCATGTGGGGCAGCCCCATCCTACAGGCCCCGCCCCGTCCTACAGGCCCCGCCCCGTCCTACAGGCCCCGCCCCATCCTACAGGCCCCGCCCCATCCTACAGGCCCCGCCCCGTCCTACAGGCCCCGCCCCGTCCTACAGGTCCGGCCACATCCTACAGGCCCCACCCCATCCTTCAGGCTCTGCCCCATCCTACAGGCTCCGCCCCATCCTACAGGCTCCACCCTGTCCTACAGGCTCCGCCCCGTCCTACAGGCTCCACCCAGTCATACAGGCCCTGCCCCATCTTACAGGCTCCGCCCTGTCCTAAGGCTCCGCCCTGCGCAGCCCCTCACCTGTTACCAAGATTGTGGGAAACCTCAGAATTAACTTTCCAAGTTCATCTGCTGAGAACAGCAAAGAAGCCTCGGGAGGGGACCCCACTGGAAGGAACACAGATTAAGAACTGACGTCCCTAAAAGGGAGGGCCTGGGGGACAGCGGAGCGCAGGTCACAGGAGAGCGGGCCTCTGAAGGGGGAGGAGACGCACAGCAGTGGGGAGGGAGGGGCCCGTGGGCTCAGGTGTCTGCCGAGTGTCCCAGACCACGTCCACGCACAGCCTCTCCTCCCGCAGCAGCCACGCAGCGCCAGCAGGGAGCGTGAGCTCGGGGGAAGGACCACTCAGGCCCTCCTCGGCCCACGGCGCCCGCAGCCACTCCGGGTGGAGCGGACGGCTTCGGTGGCCCTGGGACCCCTGGCCCTCCCAGTCCCGCGGGAACACGGGGTTTCGGGGTACGTGGGTGTGAACTCGCAGGAGGCCAGGTGCGGAGGCCGGGTGGGCCTCCCGCTGTCGCTGAGCCAGGCATCACAGGCAAAGCGAACAGCGCCCCTCTGCCCGGTGCTTTGTCTGGGGAATGAGCTGTTCACGGGCCTCAGCGAGCTGTTCTCATGGTAAAACGCCCTCCGCTTTACGAGATGATGGCCACAACATCGACTTCAGCAAAAGCTCTTTGGGGTCCTCAGCGACTTAAGGATTGTAGGGAGCCTGGGGCCCAGGCTTGAGGACGGCCTGTTTGCCACCCAGGGGTCCCCAGGACCCAGCACCCCTGTTTGTGTGACAATGTGACCGCGCACGGGGTACCTGCCAATGCCGGGGGATGACACCACGTGAGCCCCTGGTGAGCGGCCGGCCTGGCACACGCAGGGCAGTGCCGGGATGGCAGGCCGGGGTGGCAGTGCCGGGGTGGCAGTGCCGGGGTGGCAGTGCCGGGGTGGCAGTGCCGGGATGGCAGGCCGGGATGGCAGGCCGGGGTGGCAGTGCCGGGATGGCAGGCCGGGATGGCAGGCCGGGATGGCAGGCCGGGATGGCAGGCCGGGGTGGCAGTGCCGGGATGGCAGGCCGGGGTGGCAGTGCCGGGGTGGCAGTGCCGGGAGGAACGGTCGGAACTGTGTCACACACATCCACAAAGCAACAGGCGGAACACGCAGCACATGACACGGACAGGTTAGTGTCTTTAATGCACAAGGAGCACACACAAAGGACCGGACCCGTCCGTGAGCGCGGAGGACGGACCACCCACCAGAGGAAACGCCGCGGGAGGGAGATGTCAGACTTCGCCAAACACAGACGTGCCGGCCACACACGGGCTGGCTGTCACCGTCAGGTCGGCGGTGACTCAGCCCGATGGCAGCGCCCGCTGGCCCGGCGCAGGGTGGCGGCCGTCCTGCCGGGGCAGGGCCATGGGACACCAGAGGCCACCTGCCCTTGGCTCCCTGTAATCGCAGCTCCGCCCGCGGCTCCTAGGGAAGCCCGTCTGCCAGGGACAGCGGAGGCAGAGGCCACGTCCACGGTGCGTGAGGAGTGACCGCAGTGACCGCGGCCCTGCCGCCCCCCGACGGCGCGGCTCCCGGTTCAAAGCGCAGGCGGGGGCACAGGAGGGAGCGGACCAATTCCAGAATGGCCAGCCTCACCTTCCCCTCCGCTCCCGATCTTCCCGCTCCCCAGAACGGGCGTGCCCAGACCTGGGCGGTCACCTGCTTCTGGAAAGGAGTCAGCGACTCAGTGAGGAGCGGGTGCCCCTCTGCTGCGCCTGTGCCTGCCAACGCCGCCACGCGGTGCTGGGACGGAGGTGACACGGGAGAGGCAGCTGCTGGGTGGAGGGGCCTGAACCCGTCTCCTCCTCCTCCCTCCCGGAGCTCAGCTCCTCCTGTCACTGTCTCAGCGTCTGAGCGAGCGCTTCCCAAGCAGAACCCACAGGCTTCGCGGCCGCAGGTGGAAGGCGCCTGCGGGGGGCGCTCCCGCTAAGCTCCGCTCACGGCCGGTGGCCCCGACACGTGACCCTCACACCATCCTAGCGCCTGCCCCCCCCACCCCAGGTACCTGCCAGCCCTCCCTGCAGGCCGCTCTCCGTGGCTGCCAGGGTGCTGGTCACCCAGTGGGCGGTGTGCCCGCGCCTGGAGCGTGTGCACTCCGCCTCCTGCTCCCTCCTCCCTGCTCACCCGGCACCGGGCGGCCTCTGCCCTCCTGCAGGTCAGGAACCTGCGGGACTTTTCCCCAGGAGCCACCTCCTCTGAGCCCGCCCTGAGGGTGCCGCCCGGAGGGTGCTGCCCGGAGGGTGCTGGCAGGAAGGAAGCTCACCTCCCCGGGCTCACGGGACCAGCGAGCAGCACAGCGGAGCCGGCACCGCCATGACGCAGCTCCTCCCGCATGAGCAGCCGCGGCCGTTACCAGATCAGTGCGGCCCTTCAGCCGGAGCCTCGCCCACAGCGCGCACAGTGCTTCCCCGGCCTGACTGCACCGCCACGGCCCCGCCCCGGGCCCCCCTCCTGCTGGGGACGGCGCCTCCCTCTGGAGCCGTGGGCTCCGTGCGGCTGCTTGGAGTCCAGTGTGGGTGCCCCAGCTCCCCACCTGCTCGTCCCACAGCCGCAGGGAGCGGCCAGGGTCACGGACGTGCGGCAGCACTGCCCACGCACCGGGACCACAGCCCACGAGGCCAGCGGCAGCCGGCTGGCACACCCGCGGACAGAGGGCCCGGTGACGCCAGGGGCGGCCCGCGTGCCCCGCCACGGGCTCGTCCTGCTGTGAGCGGTGTGACGGACAGGACTCCGCAGCTGCCAGCAGGATGGCTACAAACCACGGGAGACCAGGGCTGCTGAGACAGAGTGCCCGCCCTGCCCCCCCGGGTCTCCCACCCTGGCTGGGCCGGGCACCCAGGCACCTTCCAGGTGTTAACCCACGGGCGTCCTTTCCCAGGTGCCACTGCACCCCTCCTCTGGGCCCCCTGCACTGGCAGACGGGCAGGCAGGAGAGAGCCGAGCACTGAGGGTGAAGGCACACCCCCAGGGTGCCGCCCGGAACCAGGGCTCCCCTGTGGCCCCCGGCATGCTTACTGAGCACCATGTCCCCTGGCCGCGGGGAGGACGCAGGGCCTGGGGCCTGCGTGCAGGCAGTAGATTAGCGGGGCGACGGGCTAACGGGGTCACAGGGAGTGGAGGCGGTGACCCCCGAGCAGCAGCCGCTGCACACCTCTGGCCTTGCCAGGCGGGGCTGGTCAGGCCGGGCACTGTCCCCGCGTCACTGACTCTTAGGAAGCCGGATGGCCCAGCACCCGGCCTGGGTGTCCTAAGGCCTGTCTCTGGGTGGGGGCAGCGGCCGCTCTGCAGCCGGCCCAGGGCAGGGGCGGAGGTGCCAGGGTACGACACCCCCGGCCCCCACGTCCAGGAGGCCGTGGGAAAGCCAATGGAGTCTGGCTGGGATCCAAACATGGCGGAGCCTCACCCCCCAAGTGACTTCTGGGCGCCCGTGAGGAAGCGTGAGGCCGTCCCCCGCTGAGGCCCGGCTGTCCCTCAGGCCTGCGACGGGAGTGTCCGCTGCCGTCAGTGAGGACGGGGTAGTCCACCCAGGCCTGGCCGTTCCCAGGGCCAAGGCCCCTTCCCGCAGTGCTCCCAGACATCCATGTTCTCTGGACGAAGCTGGGCAGCTGATGGACAGCCAGGCCAGGGGCTCTGAGACCTGGACGTGCTGCGGGGCCGAGGGGCTGAGCTGAAGGCCACTTGTCACTGAGAGGAGGAGGGACCAAGTGACGCGGACGGAGGAGGGGTCACTGCACCAGCGGCTGCGGCCGTTCCACTGGAGGTCCGGGCGGTGGAATGAGCCCGGCGTCCAGGCTCCAGCCGGCAGAGGGGCTTGGGCACCACAGGCTGCACACGCCACAGCCGAGGGAGCTGCCCAGCGGTCCCAGTCCGTCTCCTTCTCCCGCCGGCAGCTTCCAGCCCGGGAGTCCACGCCGCCGAACACACAGCTGAGCCCGGCCCCGTGAGGGCACCCTCCGGTGTCTCCCTTCCCCGCATTCCGGGCATCCCAGTGGCCTCGGGGGCACAGAGATCGCGATGTCAGGGCAGAGGGAAGCGTGCCCCGAAGTGCTGGAGCCACACTCCCAGCAGTGACCACTGGGCCGCAAGGACAGCGCTGCCTGCCCCTCGGACCCTGGCAGGACTGCAGTCACTCATGGCGGGAGGCCAGGCTCCGGGTCCAGGTCCCCACCAGCCTGGGCACAGGCTGTGTCGGTGAGAACGGGCCGCCAGGTGGGAGCTGCAGGGGCGGAAGGCGCATCTGTGCGGCGGGCTGGGAGGGTAGGCGGGAGGAGCAGGAAGCGGAGGCCTGGACAGGAGCTGAGCTGTGGACACAGAGGAGCTGGCATTGCAAGCATGAGGGAAGCATGCACCGAGGCGGGGACACAGCTAGCACAACCACGAGGAAGGGAGGGGTGCCGGGGAGCCCAAGGGGGTGCAGAGGGACCGTCCGGAGAGGCAGGCAGGCAGGCGGGGCGGCTTCTAGAGAACGATTCTGCTGCGGGGACACCTCTGCGCGCAGAGGGCGCTGCTCCCGAGCGCGTTTGCAGATGCAACCAGGCCGGTGGCGGCGGCTCCTAAAGGTTCCGAGCCCGGGCGGGCAGGGCGGGCGCCGGGCCGGTCCCGCTGGCGGCGGGGTGCACGGGGCAGGGGGGGCCCGCGGCGGCCGGCTGGCGGCCCGGCACCTGGCGCTCCCGCCCGGCGCGGTGGGAGGCGGAGGCCTTCCGGGCGTGGGCGCGCCTCGCGCGGCGCAGCGGGGGCTTGTAGGTCCGGCGCAGCTCGGCCAGGAAGGCCTGGTAGTCGCTCCGCAGCGGGCTGCCGGGCTGCATGTGCGGGGCGGCCCAGCGCTCCGCCGCCCCGGTCAGCCGCGACACCAGGAAGGCCACGCGCTCCGCCTCGCCCGGGAAGCGCGAGGCCTGGAAGATCATGAAGCGGTCCATCTGCATCAGGAAGCCGGCCAGCTGGCCCGGGTCCCCCGCGAAGGGCTCGGGCAGAGAGGTGGGCGGCGTGGTGAGCGGCCGGGCGCCGCCGGAGGCCATGGCGGACACGGGCGGGGTGATCTGCAGCGCCCCGGGGACGCGGGCGCGGGCGCGCAGCAGGGCCAGCTCGGCCATCACGCCCTCCAGCATGTGCGTGAGGCTGGCCTTCTCGGCGCGCAGCGTGGACGCCTCGCGCCGCAGCGCCGAGTTGGTGAGGCGCAGCGAGGCCAGGGTGTCGATGACGTCGTCCACCGGGGCGCCGGCGGCGGCGGGGGCGGGGGGCTCGGCCTTGGACGTCTGGGGCTGCACCATGTCGGCGGAGGTCCCACCCGGACCGGTGGGGAAGGGCCTGGTTTGGGTGGCCCGGCACGGGAGGTCCTGGGGTGCTGAGAGTGGGTGCACCCGGACAGGGTGCGGGGACAGGTGGGTTCAGCCCGGAGGGAAGGCGGGGCGGACGGATCCAGCCGGAGGTGACGCCCCGCGGCCGGGCGGGCAGGTGGTCAGGCCTCGGGGATCCCGGGCTCCGGCTCCTCTACCGCGGGCCTCGCCGGGCCGGCGCCCGCACGGGGGGCGGGCTGGTTCCGCGGCCTGCGGGTGGAAAGAGGCTTTTTAAAGGGTTTCCGTTGCAGACAAGGGGGTGGGCGCGGGGCACGCGGCGCGGGAGCGCAAAGGGCCGCCCGGGGCAGAACAAAGGCGGCCGCACCTGCGCGGGCCGGGCCGGGCGCGGCGCGTACCTGTCTCCGGCTCCTCCGCGGCGCAGGCTGCGCGGGCCGCCGCCGGGATGGCGCGATCGGGGCCGCGGGCCGTCAGCCGCCGCCTCCGGAACTGCTTCCGGTCAGCTCAGGCCGGGGCCGGGGCCGCGGGGCGGGAGCGCGGGGCCGGGGTCGCCGCGGAGGGCGGGTCGCGGCGCGACCTGGGTGCGGGCGGGGCCGGCGCGGCGGCGAGTGGGCCTCCCGCAGGCCCCGCTGGTTGCCATGGAGACCGCGCGCGGCGGCGGCCGAGGCCCCGCCCCGGAAGTTCCTGGCACAGTCCCGCCTCCCGGGGAGCTACAGCAGCCAATCAGTGATGACTGTGAGTACCGTTACTTGTTTCAGTAGGTGCGTTCTTTCTTTTTTATTGGCCCGGGACTGTTTGCAGAGCTCTCCTTGTCGTTGTAATTATTGTTTAATGAAGGTTGCTTTTCACAGTGTGTCCTCCCTAGTCATGTAGCGAATTCTGATGTCGGAAAAGTCTAAAATAAATTGTTCATACAGCCTGCAGAGAACAAATAGTAACATTCCTGTCGCTCCATCCAGTCGTTTTTATTTAAATATTATTATTTTTTAATTCTCGCCCGAGAACATGCTTAGAGAGAGGAAGGGAGGGAGAGTGAGAGGGAAACATCGATGTGAGAGAAAAGCATCAATTGGTTGCCTTCCCTACTCGCCTCAACCGGGGATCGAACCCGCCGCCCAGACATGTGCCCTGACCAGGAATCAACCGGCAACCTTTGGGAGCCCAGGCCGACTCTCAACCAACTAAGCCACTCCTGGGCCCCCGTCATTTTTAAACGGCATTTCAATTACACTAATTTCTGTGCCTTCTGGACTGTTTTATGCCCCAATAACGCACTGAATTTGGAGCTTTTCCCTTAAAGACTTCCAAAGCCTGGCTTTCAAATAGTGCCTCGGCAGTGTGCACCAGGATTGATGGAGCCACACCCTTGTGATGAAAACCTTCTTTTCCACACGGACGTTTTTAAACCTTTATGTCTGTCTATAAATCCCAGCCCCTTTCTCCCCCGTTTCTCCAGGGAAAACCCCATGGGGGAAATTACTGGGCCAAAGCGTACGAGCAGTTTGACTTCGGTCCTGGGTGCCTCTCCCACTCCACCTTGCCGAGCTGCTTCTCCACGCCAGTCCCAGGCTGGGGCGTGGCTGAGGAGAGATGCCCACCAGGCCAGTTGGTTGTGGACGCAGTTCAAGGAGGAGGTGACCGCTGGCAGCCACACTCCTCCAACAGGCTCAGGACACAGTGAGCTCGCTCCTGACCTGACTGGCTTTGCTCCTGTAAAAGGGGAATTAGGGCCTGAGGGTATGAGTCCCTGGGGAGCAGCTGCTGTCCTTTCAAATCTGTGTGCCCCCGTGTGCCGAAGGCTGCGTGTTTTTTTAAATATATTTTTATTTATTTCAGAGAGAAGGGAGAGAGGGAGAAACATCAATGATGTTTCTATCCTACCCACTGCCCCCCCCACACACACACTAGGATTGAGCATGTGCCCTGACTGGGAATCGAACCTTGATCTCCTGGTTTATAGGTCGATGCTCAACCAGGGAGCCACACAGACCTGTTTGGTGCCTGTTTTATGACCAGTGACGACTTCTGGGCATAAGGCAAGCAAGAAAAGAAAGGGACCTTGTTTCTTTAAACCCCCTCCACAGCGTCTCTCAGGCAGGTGGGGGCGGGGCTGTGGTAATCGTGACTGTGATCAATGGCTGAAGACACTGGCCTGGGTCCCTCTACCCCTCCCACCTCTCCCAAACACACAGGACCCTGCCCACTCCTGTAAGCCACCCATCCGTCTCTCTGCCCTCGGTGCCAGTCACACCGCCCCAGGCCCCGGGTACTGTGCATGTGACCAACGTGTCTGCCGGAATTCCAGGAGTGGCTGGCACTGTGTCTGGAATTTCACGGTGCACTGACTATAAGGTGCACCATAAAAACAGAGCAATATTTAAAATGAACCCCTTTAAAAAAAAAAACTCATTCTTTTTTAAAAATATATTTTATTGATTTTTTACAGAGAGGAAGGGAGAGGAAGTTAGAAACATCGATGAGAGAAAAACATCCATCAGCTGCCTCCTGCACGCGCCCCACTGGGGATGTGCCCCCAACCAAGGTACATGCCCTTGACCGGAATCGAACCTGGGACCTTTCAGTCTGCAGGCTGATGCTCTATCCACTGAGCCAAACCGGTTTCGGCTGAACCCCCCCCCCCTCTTTTTTTTTTTTTTTTAATGAGAAAAGCAGCAGAGTGTTTGGCTTCTGATCCCGATGACCTATGATCCCTGCTCTGAGGCTCCCCTCTGCGGCCAATGCGGGACAGTGATCAGCTACAGCGACCGGAGCCGGCGGAGTGCAGACGCCAGATGGCCCAGCTGTGCCAGGAGCACACGCTGCCGAGGACTGACAGAGCCGAGCACGGACAGAGCCCGGCCTGCCGGCGTCACGGGCTCCCCGTTGGGACCGGGGAGAGGGTCACCCCGCTATCAGGAAGGATAGCCGTCTCATGGAGCAGCAACTCCTGCAGGTGTGGCCCTGGGACAGGGCGGGGGGTTGGGGGGGGGGGGAGCACATACAACCGCAGGAACCGTGCGCCCCGGCTGGACAAGCAGACCCCGAAGGGCCAGGAGGTGGGAGCCGTGGCCGCCAACAGGAAGCATGTCCCTCCTGCAGACCGGCGTGGCCGGGACAGCCCGCACTGCGCGCAGAGCGGTGGCACAGAGGGAGGAATGTGAAAGACGGTCAAAACCAAAAATGAGTCTAAAAAGTCAAACTCGGAAGCCCATGAAGACATCTGATGCCGAGAGAACGGCACCCAAGTCAATAATCGTGACGTGGATTCACACCGATGGCATCAGGTAACAGGACAGTCAGGAGTGACGGGCTGTACAGGAAGCGGGCGTGGAATCCTGCATGGGATTGAGGAAACAGCGTCTCTGGGAAGAATAGGCGTGGGGGGGGGCGGGTCAGCAGGAAGGAGGCTGTGAATGTGGGTCCGAGGAGGAAAGACCGTGTGCTCCTCCCTCCCCTCCCCTCCCAGCAGAGCACCACTGCAGACAGCCGCGGCAGACTGGCTGGGCCGCTCAGGGCCCGAGAATGACACCGTGGGAATCACTTGAGTGTCTTTTGTGTCGTGTCCCTCAGACTGGAAGCTGAATAGACTAGCAACCTGGCAATGCCAATGAATGCAGACAAAAAGGCCCCCCAGAAGCTTGCTCGCTCCGCCAAAGAACCAGGAAAGGAACAGCCTGAGACCACCAGGCGCGCCAACAAAAGCCTAGGCGGCAATGTGGACTGGCGCCCCTGCCGGCTAAAGTGAGGTACTGCACCCCTGCCCTGCTGGGTGGGATTGCGAGAGATCAGGAAGCATGTCAGAATGGCTAAAACAGAAAATAGCGGCAGCACCAGTGAGGGTGCGGACAACGGGAGACGCTGCCGAGGGGGCCCCTCACAGGATGTCCCGATTGCCCTCTCACAATCCAGGACTGCTGGTTCCCAGCGGCTCACCTGCCTGCCTTCCTGAGTGCCCCTAGCCGCTTCTGCCTGCCTGCCTGATCACCCCCTAACCACTCCCCCCGGCCCAGCCTGATTGATGCCTAACTGCTCCCCTACCAGCCCAGTTGCCCCTAACTGCCCTCCCCTGCAGGCCTGGT
This sequence comes from Pipistrellus hanaki, assembly GCF_964339955.1. Classification (NCBI taxonomy): domain Eukaryota; kingdom Metazoa; phylum Chordata; class Mammalia; order Chiroptera; family Vespertilionidae; genus Pipistrellus; species Pipistrellus hanaki. The sequence continues at coordinate 187,795,209 of NC_140505.1, forward strand.
CGCCCCTTGGAAAGCAAAGAACTGGCCCAGGGTGGAGGGTGGCGGCCCACCGCAGAGTCTTCACGCGGGCAGGGTAGCCATTCAAACTGGGATGCTTCTGAGAGCAAAGCAAGTAGCCAGCAATGACGGCCAGAACGCACCCTCAGGAGCATCGCAAAGTAGTGACGTACCGGTGGGCCTGTAACACCGGCCAGGCTGCTGGTGTTTTCTGAATAACACTTTCCCCCTCAAATACGGCCTTACTAGTCTTCCTGTGTCACAAAACCACTGCAGTCTCACTCCAAATTGCATCCTGAGGTGGTAAATTTAAGTCTGTTGACATTCTCTTCCTTTTTAAAAAATGTTTGTTTGTTTTTTAAGAGAGAGAAACATTGATGTGAGAGACACCGATCAGCTGCCTCCCAAACAGACCCCAGCCGAGGATCAAGCCCGAGATCTGGGCTTGGGCCCTGACCTGGACTCGAACCGGTGACCTCTCAGTGCACGGGATGACACTCAACCAACCGAGCCACGCTGGCCAGGGCTCTGCTGACATCGTCAATGAACTCTTCTTTATGGACCGTATTTCAATTGAGAAATCCTCTTTCTGCAGGGACTAAGGAACCAGTCAATCCTACTCCATTCTGGGTTCTGTTCTTTGACAAATATTTTTGTAAGAAAAATGTGCATCCCCCTCAAAATTGGACTCTGATTGCTTAGAATGTTCCATCAAATTTAGATGCTACAAGGTTGTGGGCCCTCTGGGTTTCTTTCCATCCCAACGCAGAATATAAATTTTGTCTAATTAAACAAGGAATCTCATTGAAAAGCGCTTCCCACACGCTGAGCTGTTCCCAAAGCAGTTCCGGGGTTTGAGGGTTCGAACGTCAGACCTCGAACGCCACGGGAGCCCTCGCCCTCGGTGCCCGCCCCTCCCCGCCTCCGGGGGCGGATGTCCGCGCTTCCCGTTGGCAAGGGCAGTGTCGGGTGAGGACGGTTCCCTGCATTTTCAAAGCTCAGGGTCCCGCCCGCCTCGCTCAGACACTTTGATTGAAGATTTCTAACCGGCTCTGAACACAGTGCAGCAGAAGCTTCGAGGACGCCTTCACAAAGGTCCAGGCCCGCCCCCTCGGGGCCTGCGGTAGATCCTCAGGGCCCCGGCTTCGGCGTCCCGGAAGGGACTGCAGGGGAGACCAGAGGACACCCCGGAGTGCAGCCTATTTCTGTAAGAGCATCCGCTTCTCCACAATGCCTGTGGCCTCGTTCCTCCACCCAGGTACACACCAGTGTTCCTAAAATATCTGCTTATTGACTTCAGAGAGGCAGGGAGCGGGAGAGAGAAACATCCAGGAGGAGAGACAATCATGATCTGCTGCCTCCTGCGGCAGCTTTTCGTCCCCTGCCAGGGCGGATGGTGGTTTCCAGCTGGAGGCCATCACAGACCTTCCAGCACGTTCCGTGCACCTTTGGGGACCATCGGTGCGCCTTCCCACCGCGTCTGCACCCAGGGGCGCGGTGGCGGGTCCTGCGGGGCCCAGGGCTGCGGGGTACACATTGCCACGCCGCAGCCTGGAGGCTGAGCCATGACCGCCTGCGTGTGCCAGGCCAGGGCAGCACCGCACAGGGCGGGGTGGGGCCGGAGGCGGGAGGCGGAGGGCGGGTGCTGGTGCCGGTGGGGACCGGGTGGGAGCTGTCCCAGCGTACGTTCCCGGTGCACGCACCTGTCCACCTGTAAACACGTCGGCGGAACGTTGTAGAGACGGTTTCCGTAGCCATCTGTCACACACACAGTCAGTGCCTCTGCCACCTCTAGCCCTTGTGGTCGGCTTCTCTGTCACCATCAGATCTTCCCGGTCACCGGCTGGGCGGCCCCTGAGCATCGGGGTGCAGTGGGGAGCCCCCCGGCCTCTGTGGGGTGGGAGGGGAAACGGGGCTCAGAGAGGGGGTGGCCTGAGGAGGCACCGGGTCCGGCACGCTCTGCTCGGGGAAGCCCCGGGCCCCACCTGAGGCCGCGGCGAGAAGCCCAGATGCCCCAGTGCCCCGGCTCCCAAATGGGGCTTTTCGTTAGCACGCTGGGCGGGGCCAGAGCCTCCGGACACCGGGAGGCAGAGGCCGGGCCACGGGCTCCCCGGGCCCCTCTCCACCCTCCGGGCGGGGCTGTTGCCGCAGGACCGAGCCGCGTCGTCTGTGTCCAGCCCTGAGCCACACATGTCGGCCCAGGACCAGGGGTTCCCACGGCCCATCCAGGGCGGGGAGGCCCCGGTACAGTTCCCAGGCCGGGCATAGCTGCACCCCTGACCACCCCCTTCCACCCTCCACCCCCCTCCCCGCTTTCCTCCACCTCATTGCTCTGCTCTTACTCTGTGACCCTCTCAAACAAGCCCATTCTGAAAACGTCCCCTGAGCAGCAAAGGTATCTCACCCGTGCTCTTTGCTCATGTTCACTGGAGACCCTGCGTGAGCCCATTGCACAGAGGAGGAAACCGAGGCTCAGAGAGGGGACGCGGCTGCCCTGAGGACACACAGCGGGAGTGACGCAGGATTCCTCGCTGGCCCCAAAGCCATGTGCCTGCCGGGCCGGGCTTCCTTTCCCTTCGGGTCCGGATGGGCTGGCTCCGGCCGCGGGCGCGGTGTGGCGCGTGGGGAGGGAGCACGCACCGGTGGGTAAACAAAGGCGTCAGGAGGTGTGCGGCCCCCGCGCCCGCCATCTGGCCCCGCGCCCAGCAGAGCCGACGCCTCGGAGCCGCTGACAGCACCTGATCTCCCGTCCTTGGCCCTGAACCCCCACGGCACAGCCTGGCGTCAGCGGCGGCGATGGCGGCCGGCCCAGCCGGGCCCGGGACCAGCAGCTGTGCAGGCTCGGAGCCGCGGCCGGCGTGGCCGTCACCCAGCATCGGGGCCCCTCCGCCCGCTCCTCCTGGGCCTCTGACTCCCCGGGAGGGGGCAGCGAGCTCCCGGGTGCCCTGCCCCGGCGGGGGTGCCTGGCAGTGCCGGCCCGAGGCCGGAGGGTGTGGTGCTGGCGGAGGGACGGCAGCCAGGGCCTGGGCTGCAGGCGGGAGGGTCAGCGGGTCCCGCGTGGAGGCGTTTGAAGGACCCCGTTATCCCCACCTGGTCAGCGGCCCCCCAGCCCGGCACCCCCTGGACAGCCGCTCGGCGCCCAGACGCTGTGGACTCTGAGCAGCACCGACGGGCCCCCTTTCTCCGCCAGCCAGAGGGCTGTCGCCGCGGACACGGCCTGTGCTTCCCGGTGAGGGTTTGCCCCAGTGGGTCTCCCCGAGGGAGGGCCAATACGCTAAGGGGGAGGGTCCCGGGCGTTCACCTCACTCTCACCGCAGGCCCTGCCGCAGCTCTGCTCACATCACTTAGCGCCCGGACAGCTGAGGGGAGGAGGGGGGCAGGGCTGCTCCCTGCTCTCTTCCCCCGACAGCGGGGGAAACTGAGGCCCGGAGACAGGGCTCCGTCCCAGACCGCGCATCTGGTGAGAGTCGGAGCGAGGCTGTCACACCGAGGCCGACCGGGGGGCCCCCGGGCCTCTGCCCCCGCCCCGGCTCTCTCCTCGCCCCAGGCCCCCTCAGCCCGGCGTCTTCTGAGCTGCTCTCTGGGCTCCTGGGTGACGGTGCTCCCGCCTCTCCACCCTCCGGGCCCACGTGCTGCCCCTGCCCAGCCCCATCCGCCTGCGCCCTCTCTGTACCCAGGGTCGTGCCCGCACCGGCCCGGAAATGGCAGCCGCCGGGGCCGCAGCCTCAGGGCCCTCCACCAAAGCCGGTGAGTCTGGGAAAGGAGTCACCCCTTCGCCGCAGACAGATCCTCTGGGGCCCAGAGCACGCAGGGGTTCCAACGCTTCACACGGGGGATGAGCGGGGGTGCTGAGAGGGGCTGACCGGGAACGGGCAGGGCCCGGCGCTCGTGGTGCAGCCAGGGCGGCCGGTCCAGCGGGCTCTGCCCTGGCTCTCCCTGGCGCCGGCCCTTCCGCCACCTGGACACAGAGCCGCGCGTGCCCCCATGCCCCCTGCAGGGCCCGGCCAGGGCAGCCGCATTCGTCAAGCTGGTGGCCTGGCGGCACTGGGTTGCAGGTGGCTGGAGACCCTGGCTGAGCTGCTGAGAGATGGGAAGGCGCCCCACTCTGACCCCTGGGCCCCCGGCCTCCCGGGCGGCCGCTGGGGTGCCTGCTGAGGCCGCGGCGGCGGAAACCGACAGCCTCTCGCCGCGGGTGCGGAGGACACTGCAACGGAACGAGGTTATCCATCAGCCGCGCCTGCAGGGCTGCCCTTCCACGGAGGCCCCCGTGGCTCTGCCTTTCTCAAAAATAGAAGGCCATTACCGCCGCCGCACCCGCCGCCGCTCTCAAATGCCAGCCTCCCGCCCGGTCTCCACAGCGGGGGATGGAGTCAGCGGGACGGGGGATGGAGTCAGCAGGACGGCCCCACCGGTGCCGTCCGCCCGGCCCCTGACGATGGCGCTGAGGGACGGGGAGGTGGGGGAGGCAGACAGCGGGCGCAGCTCTGACAGGAGGGACCCAGGCCCCCACCCATGCACCAGCTCGGCCGTGTCCCTGCCTCTGGCCGGCCCTGCCCCAGCCTCCTTCCCCGCTGGGCCCTGAGTCCCGGCATGGGGGCCGCCCGTGTGTGGCCGCTGTCCGCACGCCGCCGTCGCCGCCACCAGCACGCACGTCCTCCGGGCCAGGCCTGACGCGTGTCTGCGTCCCCGTGTCCAGCTCAGGGCTCCAGCCTGGGATGTCTCCGCAGCCCTCGGACAGCAGGTGCCAACGCCGCCAGAGCCAGGGGGAAGCCATGTGCCCGGGGCCACAGCCCAGGAAAGGCAGCCGGGGACCTGAACCCACGCCCCTGCCTTGGGGCCCCTTCCTGACACCGCAGAGCTCCTGTGGCAGCGGGAGTGGGACCGGCAGGCCAGCCCGGAGAGGCGAGCAGCCCCGGTGCCAGGCCCGGGCGGCAGGGATGACGAGGCTCTGCAAAGGCCAAGCAGCCGTAAAGCACGGCTTCCAGCTGGGATCGCCACCCGCCGCCCAGACCGTCCCCGCAGCACCGCCTCCCGTGTGAACCTCAAATCAAATGAAGACGGAGCGGCTGGGCCGTGGAGATAAGGCGCCTGAGCCGGGAGCCCAGCAGGGGATTAGCGAGCAGCCACGTGGGGCCCCTGTGCCACCTCCGCAGCCCAGGCCTCTGAGCCTCGGACACGGTGCAGGGCACACGGGCCTCCGGGCACACGGGCCTCCGGGCACACGGCCCCCGGGCACAGGGGCCTCTGAGCACATGGGCCTCCGGGCACAGGGCCCCCCCGGGCACGGGCCCCCCGGGCACACGGGCCTCTGGGCACACGGCCCCCGAGCCGGGACCCTGCCCTCGGGAGCATGAAGGCCCAGCTCCCCCTGAAGCATCCTCTTACATAAAAGCTGCTGTTGGAAATGGTAGCCCTGCTGTCCGGCTCCTGCAGGTGCGTGCCTGTTTAATAATAATGAGGAAAATGCCATGACTCCCACTCCACAGAGGCCATTCCACCTCCCGGACAAGGTTACCAGTGCTGGCGCCAGGCCAGGCCTCTGGCTGAGGTCTCAGGCCCCAGCACAGAGGGCTCTCTAAGAACTTGCAAAGGGGCCGAAACCGGTTTGGCTCAATGGATAGAGCATCAGCTTGGGGACTGAAAGGTCCCGGGTTCGATCCCGGTCAAGGGCATGTACCTTGGTTGCGGGCATATCTCCAGTAGGGGGTGTGCAAGAGGCAGCTGATCGATGACTCTCTCATCGATGTTTCTAATTCTCTAACTCTCTCCCTTCCTTTCTGTACAAAATCAATAAAATATATTAAAAAAAAAAAAAAACTTGCAAAGGGGGCAGGAAACCCCCCGTTTGGGAGACAAAGAGGTAAAATATGTAAATAGGAGAAGTTCCTCCACGTGGGGGCCCAGAATTTGAGACATTTCCCTCTGGACCCGTGGGTAATAAACGTGACTCCGGCTCTCAGTACGGCTGGGTCTTCTCCGGTTTTCTGTGACAGCTTGACAACGAGGCAGAAAACGACCCGCTGCTACATAACGCCGCATCACCAGCCCCGACACGCAGGTCCGCCCTCAGCCGGCTCCGGCCTGGCTTCTCCCGGGCTCCGCCGGCCCCAGCGCCCCCCCGCGCCCCCCCACGTCTCTGGCCGTCCTGGCTGGGCCTGGGGGCATCGAGGGTCAGAGCTGGCTGGGCCTGGGGGAATAGGGGTATCAGAGATGACTGGGCCAGGGCTGGCTGGGCCTGGGGGAATCGAGGGTCAGAGCTGGCTGGCCTGGGGAATCGGGGGTCAGAGCTGGCTGGGCCTGGGGAATAGGGGTGTCAGGACTGGCTGGGCCTGGGGGAATTGGGGGGTCAGGACTGGCTGGGCCTGGGGGAATCGGGGTGTCAGGGCTGGCTGGGCCTGGGGGAATCGGGGGTCAGGACTGGCTGGGCCTGGGGGAATGGGTGTCAGGGCTGGCTGGGCCTGGGGAATCGGGGGTCAGAGCTGGCTGGGCCTGGGGGAATGAGGTGTCAAGGCTGGCTGGGCCTTGGGGAATGGGGTGTCAGGGCTGGCTGGGCCTGGGGGAATCGGGGTGTCAGAGGGGGAATCGGGGGTCAGGGCTGGCTGGGCCTGGGGGAATGGGGGTGTCAGAGGGGGAATCGGGGTCAGGGCTGGCTGGGCCTGGGGGAATCGGGGTCAGAGGGGGAATCAGGGTGTCAGAGCTGGCTGGGCCTGGGGGAATCGGGGGTCAGAGCTGGCTGGGCCTGGGGGAATCGGGGGTCAGAGCTGGCTGGGCCTGGGGGAATCGGGGGTCAGAGGGGGAATCAGGGTGTCAGAGCTGGCTGGGCCTGGGGGAATCGGGGGTCAGAGCTGGCTGGGCCTGGGGAATCGGGGGTCAGAGGGGGAATCAGGGTGTCAGAGCTGGCTGGGCCTGGGGGAATCGGGGGTCAGGGCTGGCTGGGCCTGGGGAATCGGGGGTCAGGGCTGGCTGGGCCTGGGGGAATCGGGGTGTCAGGGGGGGAATCGGGGGTCAGAGCTGGCTGGGCCTGGGGGAATCGGGCGTCAGAGCACACACCGGGGTGTCCCCTGCGGCCGGGCTCCGGGAGGCGGGTTCTGTCGCCCTGATCCCGGAGCAGCCTCCTGCTTCCCGGGCTTTTTCCGCTCTGGGAGCGGGAGGGCGCGGGGAGGGCGCGGGGAGCAGAACGCCCGGAGGATGGTGCCCCGGGAGCAAAGTCACATCTGCAGGCACCGTCTCCCCCCCCCATCCCCGGTGCTCAGCCTGGGATGGTGCTGCTATGGCGGCCGGCGGAGGGCAGAGTGGCTGCTCTGAGCTGGCTGAGACCCTCTGGTCTCCCCACTCCTCCTGCCCGGGAGCCCCGTGCCAGGCCCTGGGTGTGCAGGGCCCGCCCCCTCTCCCAGCACCTCCTCAGCCGGGATCTCTGAACCCCAGCAATCTGCAGGAGCAGGTCCCCAGGCAGCGGAGTGACTGGCCCATTGTTCAAAGTTATCTTTAGACAAGAGCATTCGTCAAGTGTAATTAACGCGTCAGGGACTCTGCGAGCAAGAGCAGGCAGCCTGATAACGCTCCTTTTCCACATTAATGACGACTCTGCAGGAGGACAGGAGGGGGGGGACCAGGAGGAGGAGGAGGGGGAGGAAGGGGAGGAGGGGGAGCAGAGGGAGGAAGAGGAGTGGGAGGAGGAGGAGGGGGAATAAGGGGGAGGAGGAGGAGGAGAAAGGGAAGGAGGAGGAAGGGAAAGGGGAGGAGGGGGGAGGGAGAGTAGAAGGAGGAGGGGAAGGGGAGGAGGAGGAGGGGAAGAAGGAGGGGGGGAGGGGGGGAGGAGGGGAAAAAGGAGGAGGGGGGAGGAGGGGGAGGAGGAGGAGGGGGAGGAGAGGGAGAGGAGGAAGGGAAGGAGGAGGAGGAGGAGGAGGGGAAAGGGAAAGAGGAGGAAGGGAAAGGGGAGGAGGGGGAAAGAGGAGGAGGGGAGGAGGAGGAGGAGGAGGAGAAGGGGGAGGAGGAGAAGGAGGAATAGGAGGAGGGGGAAGGGGAGGAGGGGGGAGGGGGGGAAGAGGAGGAGGAGGAGGAGGAGGAGGAGGGGGAAGGGGAGGAGGGGGGAGGGGGAGGGGAGGAGGGGGGAGGGGGAGGGGAGGAGGGGGAGGGGAGGAGGGGGAGGAGGGGAAAGAGGAGGAGGGGAGGAGGAGGAGGAGGAGGAGGGGGAGGAGGAGGAGAAGGGGGAGGAGGAGGAGGAGGAGGAGGAAGAGGAGGAGAGAGAAGGGGAGGAGGGGGGAGGGGGAGGGGAGGAGGAGGAGGAGGAGGAGAAGGGGGAGGAGGAGGCGGGAGGAGGGGGAGAGGGGGAGGAGAAGGAGGAGGGGAAAGGGAAGAAGGAGGAAGGAAAGGGGAGGAGGGGGGGGAGAGGAGGAAAGAGGAGGGGGAGGGGGAGGAGGAGGAGGGGGGGAGGGGGGAAGTGAGAGAGGAGGAGGAGGAGGGGAGGGGAGGAGGGGGAGGAGGGAAGGGAGAGGAGGAGGAGGAGGAGGGGAGGAGGGGAAGGAGAGGAGGAGGAAGAGGAGGAGGAGGAAGAGGAAAGGTGCTAAAGCAGAGAGATGCTGGCATGTCTTCTCATTTCTTCCCTCCCTCCTTCCCTTCTCGGTGAAATCCACTCTTTATTTATTTGTAATTTATTTTTGTGGATTTCAGAGAGGAAGGGAGAGGGAGAGATAGAAACATCAATGTTGAGAGATTCATCTACCGGCTGCCTCCTGCATGCCCCCTACTGGGGATGGAGC